>NC_041023.1:40591346-40938025 GCF_900634625.1 Parambassis ranga
ATTGTAACTCTCTGCTGCACACAGGTTAGTTAGACTGAGGGGGTGGAAACCTGCTTTCCTCAACAATTCAAGGTAATCTTTAGGAAGAGCTAACACATTTCTGAGGCCCCAAAAAACCTAAGCTACTTTAAAGGGACACTTTTATACAAGTCTGTGCGTGTGTCTGTGCACAGTAATCCCCCTGACAATAACAACATGAAGAGTTCAGCAACATGGCGCATTACAGGATCCCGTTCAGCCTGTGAAGCTAACATGGGGCTGTGTCCTATCCAGACCGTGCCACAAAGGGGATAAAAACACAAATATACAAACATTGTCTGTGTTGCCTTATGTGACTAGAAAATGGAACAAGAAAGCAACTCCTGAAGCAACAGATGAGCCACACACACAAAACAGGTGCCGGAGAGCAGTAACTGAGGTTTCTAATAGTCATGGAGCTTTCGTTTTTTATCTTAAGGGGGTCATTTGAAATCCTGCTGATTAGAATTAGGTGTTCAGATGCCAAAACTCTCTCTATCAGATGTAAAAAGTGTCTTACCTGCTTCCACTCTGCCCAAAGCAGCCTTTATTCTCCTCTCTGCTACCCTCAATATGAACTCAAACTCCATAATAACACACACCTGTGAAGACCAGCTCACAAAAAGACCCTGTCATAAATCGTCTGGACATTCCCCGACGTGGCCCCTTACTTACTGGGAGTGGGACTGATATGGTGATTATGTCATGGAGGCCTGTCATCGAGCAAAAGGTAATGCAGACTAGAAGGCAGCTCAAGTGTGCAGAACAAAGGAAGAGATATGGAGAAGAGGCGCTAAGAAAAGCGATAATATATACAATGTTCAGGCTTAAACACTGTGGCCCTGAGAGTCACTATTTAAACACTGTTTATGCAGCAAGTCAGTGAGAGTGACACGCAGAGTCTCCGCTCCTCCGTGAAAACTCGTGGAGCCTTTGATGCCCTGCTGCCTTTTAAGTGCACTTGGAAAAATATCACTCAACACACACTCTATATCTATAATGACAGATACCTGGAGCTGGAGCTGTCCAAACACACACAGATGTCTGTACACACACCTTCCTTCCTTCGCTCATTGAGTCATTTTGAAAATTACAGGCTTCCCACTGCTGAACATAGTTACACTGTAATCAACAGCACTGGCCTTTTTTTATGTTCATCCTGCAATAACTCCATCACTGCTGCTGGCCTTTCAGTGAAGAGAAGTCACATCTACAGACATTTTATACAACTTTAGCTTGGAGTTGCAAGTTTAGCATTTAGCTACATACTTAGCCAAGGTAAGCAATCAGGAACATTGTAAAATAAATAAGATATTTAACATATGGCACAGCTCAGACTCTTATGTGCCCACTGTAAACTCATTTAGGCCACACGGGCCATCCCTACTCCCCACGTGCCATATTTAGCCTTGAGCTGTTCGTGACACTGTTGCTGGTTCACTGGTTGTCCTTCCTTGGACCACTTACGACTGCATACTGGAGCACCCAGTCTGCAGTTTTAGGTCTATAGAGTCCATGTGTGTGCAGGTGTTCTGCATGTGCAGCATGACATAAACGATGGAGGCAGAACAGTCCAGCAAAGTCATTTATCTTTCTGCACACTCAGTTTGTTTGGACAACAAGGCCATGAACTAATTAGCACACACACACACACACACACACACACACACACACACACACACATGAGGGAAGCACCAAAACCTTGCATGTGTCATCACTATAGCTGTCCCTGTTTTGTCCACTCATCATGTTTGACCATGCATGCAACGCTGAATGAAAACAGACTCACATTTTAGTTTAATACAGGATAATATAACATATTTTCAAATATTGATTTTCTCTGTGTATGACTCACAGAGACAGATCTGAGTTGGCATGAACCCCACAGCTATACTCCAGAGTTGAAAGAAAACGAAGTAAGATGCCTTCATGGCAGCTCTCCAGAGAAGGTGAGCCATGTGTGGGCACGCCTTCATGTGCTATAAAAGGTGAAAGTCTCTATCTGGGTCATGCCACATGGGACACAAGACATTGAGTAACATTGAGCCTCCTTTCTTTTAACAATGAATGATACTGATGCAGGATCGTCTAGAGGAAACAGAGGAAGCACTCCATTCATTCAGAGGTTCCTGATCGAGCAACAAACACAGTAAGAACCAACAGTTATCTTACAGAACAAGGAGCAATGAGTAGCATATCTCCTACATCCACACAGAAAGCTGGATTGCTGTCTCGTCATTGCACTAAATGCTGCATTTTACAGAAAAACCCACATCATCTGCTGAGTCAGCAAAACTCTGCCTCCTCTGGTTTGCTGTACATGGTGCTGGAATACATGTATGTCTGCACTTTTCTCACATCAGCTCCAGAACAGAAGGACAGTCAGAAATATGTCTCTTTAGTTTAGTTTAGGCTGAGCTCATCATAAGCTCTACTGTGCATTTGAATGCATGCTCCTGTAAGTGGTAGTGCTAACACAATACAATGCTGCATCAGTTTTGTGCTTTGAACAACTTTTACTTTTAGTTATAGCTTTTTTTTTTACTTGATAAGTATGTGTCTCTTTCTCCTTGACTCCTTGGCTCCACACATTTTGTCCAACTATCCTACTTTAGCGGATAAAAAATCTCTCAGGATCCAGCACAAAAAAGGTAGCTTGTCCCTCAGATTATTGTGTGGACACTGTTAGATACAACGTGTGACTAAACACTGAGTGTAGGTTACAGGATCAACTCTCTGATGCATCATCAATATGCCAATAATGTCAACAGCGTGCACTTCCTGTTGGAATGTCAGTGTCCATCTCTGAGTGGATATTAGTGGATGGACATGTTGCCTGCTGTATATCCATGTGACACCAGCTCACTTGAATGCACACAAGAGGCTTTGCTGAACATCATATTCAGACTTATGATGCCTGCAGCCATGGGGAAAACAACAACATGGGGATTATTTATTCCCACTCATTTCTCTTCCACAATGCACATCATACCCACAGTGGAGGTCTAAATAAGGCCATGTGCTGTTTAATCATGCAGGTTACTGGAGCCTGAACGGGTCTGCATGCTGCATTAGACTTGATTTTTCTGCAGCATCTCTTTCACGCACAGCACGCACGCCTTTTTCGCACGCACCTCCACTGTATAGTCAGCATCTGTGCTAAGAAGTTAGCACCCCCATCTCACCCCCCTCTCCCTGTCTTCCCCATCACCCCCCCCCTCACTTGCTGCACAACTGCGATTGCAGAGAAACACCAGCAAGCAGTGCAGTCTCAGGAGACAACACACACACACACACACACACACCTGCGCGCACTCACACCACAAAACCCAATAAAGTCTTTCTCCATCACCCCTTTACACACACATGTGCGCACACAATAATAAAGAGACACAAACACACACACAAAACAAACTCACCAGTTGGGTTCTTGTTTTTCTTGAGGCTCCTGCCACAAAGACACTGCAGCATATGCGATCCTTTGCTGAAAATGTTGTTCCAAATAAACCGCATGGATTTGGCCGAGACGGGGGAGGAAGTGGAGGAGGTGGTGGAAGAGGAGGTGGGGGACGAGAGGCGCTCCGGATGCGGCAGCCTAATATTCACCCACCGCATGGAGGCTGATACGCCCCCCTGTTTGCATGCCAGCAGAGCCGGCCAGCTGTTGGACTCAGTTCGGCGGTGCTTCGCCCCTCCAATCTGCACCATAGACAACAATAAGAGCAGGAAGCCCGGCTCCTCGCCCGGTTTCTCGCCCGCTTCTTCCACAAGCTCAGAGACCACCAACCGCACGTATTCCGCGTCGACGTCGTCCCCGTGCGGCAGAAAAAGTGCAACCGCTGCGGCGCTTTTCTCCTCGTTCTCAGCCTCCGGCTGCCCCAGCGGCCAGTGGTCCTCAGCTGCGGAGGGGCTGTCGCTGCTGCTGCTGCTGCCGCCCGGCCGCCGCGGCGTGAAAAGCCCCCAAGCGCTCCTTTTCAAATGGCGTCGTCTGCCGCGCGGCGCGGGGAGAGGAGCGGCAGCGACTGACAGGCATGCGGCGGCGCTAGCGTGAAGTCGGCGGTACGCGGCAGCTGTCGGCTTCTGCACAAAAAACCATTGCATATTAGTGGGGATCGCAGGGGTCGGTGCGTCCGTCCGTCCGGGAGGAGAGGAGAGGAGAGGAGGAAGGGGAGGGGTGCGGATAGTCTGCCGGGTGTCCGTCAGCAAATCGGTGGCATCCCTGTACCCGTGCGGCAGGCAAGTACTGCAGCAGGGGGGCTCCTTTCCAAACACACACACTCACACACACTGTACACACGCGCTATAGACGCAGGGTCCTCTCCAAGCAGCAGCTGCACCAGCAGCGCTGGTTCTCTGGTCTCCAGTCAGTGAGAGCGCACGCAGCGCAGGACCGGGCAGGTGAATCACTGCAGGGAATCTGTGCACTATCCCACTCTGTGTTTTTCTCTTTCAGAAGTCCTTATGAATTTTTCATCCGCGTTTCGGCCTTCACTTCTCAATAATCCATAAGCTCCAATGCGCCAACACACTGGTGCTGTCTGCCTCCTCTTCCTTACTCTTCCTCTTATTCACCTTGGTGCCATCAAATGAAGCTGTCTGACTCAGGATCTGCTTCCAAAACTAGATGAAGAAGACACATGACGGGACTCATGGCTCGTGGTCCTCTCGCGCTCCTTGTGGTGTTTCTGAGTCTTTCCCTTGCTGCGCTCGAGTCGACCGACGGCCGGTGGGGCGCGAGGAGGTGCACTGACTATCGAACCAGCAACAAAGTGAGAGCAATCACACCCAACATTTGTTCCGGTTGGCCACTTCAAAATAAAAGTCATACATTTGAGGAGACCTGCTCCTGTTCCCTATATGGAGCAGCACTGTTTTAGGTGTGCCCTTTATTGATGAGTTATGTTAGAGGTGTATTTTTTCCCCTTTAACGAATACACTGACCTTCATCACCTCATCACTCACATTAGAAACCTGCAGTATAGCCAGCTTTACAATAATTTCATAAAAATGTAAAGAATCAAAATATCCAACTGCATCAAAAATAGAACTCTATATTACCACATAATAAATACCATCTATAATTTTACGGCCATTTAGAGACTTTCTTCTGCTAAAGAACCTTAAAATATTTAGGTAGCCTAATTGTCTGGGCTACAGTACAGACTTTTGTTTTGAAGGACCGAGCTGCTTCCGGTATGTTCGTGCAACCTGATGTAGCCGTACTGGGACAAGACTTTAGACACGTGGTAACCACACCGTCAGTATCTGGCTGACTGGATGTGAACCGTAACCGGTAACAATCTGCGGGAGGCCAATGGCGTCATTCATGGGAACGAAATCACCACGCAGCTGTGTGTGTGTGTGTGTGTCTGTTTTAATAGCTTCTTTGCATCCAATGGCTCCAAACTCGGCTGATAAATCAGCAATCACTGGTTTTCCTGTGTGTTCCTGTTGCAGCAGGTGGTTTCATCTGAAAACATCTGGATCTGTTATGACTGCATGCGTGTTTCTCTTGGTGCAGACTGCAGGTGAGCTGAGAATGCTGCAGTGATTTTAATTCAGTGAGAGAGAGAGGGAGAGAGAGAGAGAGAGACGCTGCCCAGAGTGCTGAATCCACACAAACAACAAACATGCGGGGGAATCCTCATCAGTAGACGCCTTTCTGCGCAGTAATAACACTGACAGTGACACTGTGGCGTGTCCAAGGTTTAGTAGGACTAATAAGCAATAGAGTGTTTTTGTTCTTGTAAAGACCACCCACTCATATATGGGCTTTATGTTCTCTGAAATAGTTCATTGAGCCTGAAACTTCACTTTTACTGAAGAAAAGACTTGAATGTATCAATAGGCTTTTGATGTTTGCAAAGTCATTAAATCCCCATGCTGAGCTGACAGAGATAAAGAATGACAATCTCTCTCTCTTCACCTTAATCCAGACACCAATGGGCACATTTCTTTTGGCGTACATCTGATCAAACATGTGATCAAACCAGGCTTGGGTGTTTATGTATATTGTGCACATGTTCAAAAGAACACGGCTTGTATTGTACTGTAGAGCTCAAGGCTGCAGCTTGGGATTACTGTCATTAAGGGAAAAAATATGATCTTTGTGTTTGTTCCTGTGCAACACAGGTACAGGAATAACATGGTAAGACTTCATTAAAATTGTATTAGTATTCTTAGTTATGTTTTACTGTTCTTACTAGTATTTTTTAGCAAAATATTGTGATATACCATACTAAGGCCTAGACAAACATTATTTCAAACCCCCTGACACATTTCCTCCTCAGTGTAAACTGAGCAGTCATATAGAAGTGTGTCCTGGTGTTCACCAGGCTGTTTTGAAGTGGGTTAGCACTCAGCCTGTTGATGTATTGATCTGTTGGCTCAGAGAGGAAAGCACAGTGTAGTCCACATCTGTTAGCTATCATATAACTGCCCTGCAAACCACAGAATATCCTGCAACAGGAGTACTCATTGGGGACCACTGGATCCCAAATTGAAATTGATTTGCAGAGCTATTTACATTTTTATGTCTCTGGAAGTAATGCCCTGTTTATCTTAAGACAGAGTCTATGTTTATTATGCTCTAATCTTTTTTTTATTTTTTTAATATTTTACAGCAAGCTCTTTAAGCAAAGTCTATTATTAGCTGCACTGCACTATTCCCTAAACATTAATTTCCAGCATTGTTTCACTCAAGTGATGCAGCACACTAAACTCGTTGATCCTAAATCCAGATGGCATTACTCCACCTAGTGTCCGTTAAATAAAACTACAAGTCAATTTCCCCAGATATAAAATGTCTTTATAAATATCTACTTTTATAGAATTATACTTACATTTCTTATGTGTATATTAATCAACACATTTCTTGTAGCAAGTTATGCATTTAAAGATATAAAACCGTTGTTTTTAATTGAGAAAACTAAATAAAACACATTTCTGCCTGTAAGAACTGAAGTGTAAATGCTTTTGTTATTATCTTAGGTAATAGCATTGTAATTTTGACAGGAAAAACCATTACAACTTACTCGTAAAGTATGTTATTGCTGTTACACTAATGGCCAGTAGGGGCAGTAATGCGCTTGTAGTGGCTACGCGGCGCGTAGTCTGCCGGAAATGAAGAAGACAAATCGGCCATCTTCGGCACAGATCGGTGAAGCCCCTCTACTGTTGACAACACGAACGTCGGGCAGGCGCTTTTATTTAGGTAAAATTATGCAGTTTGTTTATATATTATAAAAATATGTGTTCTACTTGGGCTGTTGTGAAATGTTGTCGCTGTCTGTCTGTCTGTCTTTTCTCAGTGTCTCGTCATGGAGCGATGCTTTAGGTATGAAGAGCACAAGAAGGCGCTTAACTAAGCTTGTAGCTTCCCTGTTAACAATTAAGCTTCACTGACAGTTAGCTTAGCCAGTGATGGCTAAAACTAAGTGTTTACTTTTGGTGAATAGGGGAACATTTGAATTACGTGATGCACTTTTATTTCGCCTGTGGTGCTCATGTGTTTTGGCTGGTTTCGAAGGAGGAGACGCAGAACTCCGAGCTATGTCAAATATCCCATAATGTTACAGGATATATCAAATGTAATACCAAATTGCTATGGTAGTATATTGTGTAGTTTGTTTACTGTTTAACCCCTCAGCCAACACACGAAGCATGAAGCATTAAGCCTTCCAATTATACATCACTGGTTCTGTCTTTATGTCTTCTATCTTGCATGACGTGCCTCGATTTTCTAAGATTATAATGATTCTCAGAGCTAAAAGATGCTATTTTCTTTAAGACATTTTTTGCATGCAGTTCTGTGTATATCTTTAAAAACGACATTGAAAAGGGGGAGAAATTATTTTAGCCCACAGGAAAGACATGTGACTAAACTATAAGAGTAAGTGTAACCTGTTCCCTTTCTTTGGTCTGTATTTATTTCCAACAACCTCAGCAGGAATGGTTCTTCCTCTTGCTCCTCACCTCCACCAGCATCACCTCCTGCTGTCCAGCTACTCCCTTCACCTTTCCAACCCCCTCCTGTGCCCCCCCACTCTCCTCCATCATCTCTGACTCCTCGTCCCCAACAAGGAAGGTTGAGTTTTGCAGCAGTAATGGTGGATGTGAGTAAATGGCCCCTGTTCTCGCTGCTGAGCACAGAGGAGCTCGCCACCATCCGACAGGCCTGTGTCTTTGGCACCTCTGCTAATGAAGCCATTTACATCACACACGCAAACGAGGTAAGTAGTCTGTGTTAGACATACTAACATCAATAAAATGAGACCTCTGCCTTAAGTTTTTGTTGTCGTTTTTCAGGTGTTCGTATTCGGGTTGAACTGCAGTAGCTGTCTTGGTACAGGAGATAACATGAGCACTATTGTCGCAAAGAAACTGGACTTTCTGGGGGGAAAGAAGGTTGTAAGCTTTAGCTATGGAAGTGGACCCCATATTCTATTAGCAACAGACGGTGGGTTATCATGTTAACTCAATCAGTTCAATCAATCATCTACCCAAGTCATGTGTCTCTGTTCCTCTGACCTTTAGCCCCTTAAAAAAGTTGCAAAATGTTCATTAATACCCCCTGGTTCTTCTGTTTATGCCCAGTGTTTTGAAATTTGTGTTGTTACAGATGGACAGATGTTTGCTTGGGGACACAACGGCTACAGCCAGCTGGGGAATGGGAATACTAACCAGGGCCTCGCACCAACGTTAATCACTGCAACACTACACAACAAGAAAGTAACTGAAGTGGCATGTGGGTCACATCACTCCATGGCACTCACTCATGATGGAGAAGTAAGCATGTTCACATTTCTGTTGCAAAGCTTTAGGAATTGAGACACATCTGACTGTATACTTTCATTTAAAAAGTGAAATAAAATGGTAACATACTTTATGTTTGGTGACAAGTGTCACTCAAACACCTTTAGCAGCCTCCTGTCGTTTGTCAGCGTCACTCTAAGCAGCTTAGTTTGAACCCAAGGGCATTAAAGCTAATTATGTGTGTGTGGTTAGCAGGACAGGCTTTTACCATCTGCACAGTATTCAACACTGTAAATATGGCATAACAAAATAAAAATAATTATGGATTTATGGAAATGTGTTTCTCCCTCTGCCTCCAGGTCTTTGCATGGGGTTACAATAATTGCGGCCAGATTGGATCAGGCTCCACAGCCAACCAGCCCTACCCCAGGAAGGTCACTGGCTGCCTGCAAGGCAAGACTGCAGTGGCCATCACGTGTGGACAGACCTCCTCTATGGCCCTGATTGACAATGGAGAGGTGAGGATGATGTTATGGAAGATGTAATGAAGACCTTGATAGAGTAAAGGGGAATGTGTTATTGCTTTTCAGGTGTATGGCTGGGGCTACAATGGAAATGGGCAGCTGGGTATCGGTAACAATGGAAATCAGCTGACCCCCTGCCGCCTTGCTGCACTCCAAGGGCTGTGTATACAGCAGGTAAAACAACTGAAGGGTATTAGAGTTTTACTTTACTGTGAGGGATGTGCACATTTAAATCATTCTCTGCCTTTTCAGATTGTTTCAGGCTATGGTCACTGCCTTGCACTGACGGATAAAGGGCTGTTGTATGCATGGGGAGCCAACACCTATGGTCAGCTGGGAACTGGCAACAAGAGCAACAACCTCACCCCTCTGCAAATCATGGCTGACAAAGAAAGGTACGCAGAGGGGGAGGGAGGGGAGTTTCTCCCTCATCCTGTTTCCTGGTTTCCTTCCCTCATTTCCTCCCTTTGTGCTTCAACTTCCTCTAAAGGAGTCGTCCTCCTACTTAAACCTGAAAACTTTCCGTATGTTAACACATCTCTCATGCAGCAGGATTGTGGAAGTCGCAGCATGCCATTCAACACACACCTCAGCAGCCAAGACTCAAAGTGGGCAGGTAGGTGTGCTTCTGCCTTTTGTCATAAAGATGTTGGTGGTTGATGCCACTTACCACGCTCCACCTCCAGGTGTATATGTGGGGTCAGTGTCGGGGCCAGTCCATCGTCCTGCCGCACCTCACCCACTTCAACAACACAGATGACGTTTTTGCCTGCTTCGCAACTCCCTCTGTCATGTGGCGTCTTATGTCTATGGGTAAGAGAGACGTTTTACAGTTAGGTTTGAGAGTATAAAAAATAATTAAATAAGTGTTTTTAAAAGGTACTAAAAGGTTCTGTTTTATTTCAGAGCATGATGACTTTATGACAGTTGCTGAGGCTCTGAGAAAAGAGTTTGACAGTCCAGAAACAGCCGACCTCAAATTCAGTGTTGACGGAAAATACATTCACGTACATAAGGCTGTGTTGAAGATCAGGTATGTGTTTTGATTGAATTGCTGTATATTATTTAAAGCTCAGATGAGCAGTGTGAATAAAAGTCTTTATTTGTGAGCAGGTGTGAGCATTTCCGTTCAATGTTCCGCTCCCAGTGGTCAGAGGATCAGCAGGAGGTAATTGAAATCGGGCAGTTCTCCTACCCTGTCTACAAATCCTTCCTGCAGTTCCTCTACACAGACACTGTTGAACTGCCACCGGAGGATGCTATTGGTTAGCATGCATACAGTTTTCAATCACTAAATCAGTGCATGTGGAGCGATGAGTTTGTGACCGTCTGTGTGTGTGTGTGTTGGCTGCAGGCTTGCTGGACCTGGCCACTTCTTATTGTGAAAACCGCCTGAAACGTCTGTGCCAGCAGATCATCATGAGAGGAATCACAGTCGAAAACGCCTTCACACTATTGTCTGCTGCCATACGATACGACGCAGAGGTAACGCAGAGGGGCTGGCTTTACTTTACATGTGAATTTACTGCATGTTGTGACATAGTAGGTAACTATACAACAATAATAACAAGGGGTTATTTGTCTTTCAGGACCTGGAAGAGTTTTGCTTTAGGTTTTGTGTAAACCATCTGACACAGGTGACTCAGACCGAAGCCTTCTGGCAGACAGATGGAGCAATGCTCAAGGAGTTTATCAGCAGAGCGAGCCGCTGTGGAGCCTTCAAGAACTGAGGGGTACTCTCGTATTCCTACAGTATTCTGACAAAGAGGATTATGTTTCATTGCTGTTGCAAAAGAGGCATTTACAGACACGTCACCGAAATGGATTTGATGCTGCTTCTGAACACATTTCCTGTGGAGTCACTTGACAAACTCGCAGCGCCTTTTCAGCATTGTATTCTTTATGTGTACTTAAATTTTTGTTTTTGTTGGCCAGTGCTTTTGTTGTTCCTTGCTTTTATGGCCAGAAACGTGTCTAAAAAGCAGATACAATATCTCTTGCACAGCTTGAGGACCTCTAGTACCACTTTCCATTTTTAATGAATACAATGTGTAGTCTTATGGTCCAGACGAACATAGTTGTTGGATGAGCCTTTAAAGGAGTCATAATGCAGGGCTGGTATGTTTTTGTTCTCTTAGCTGACACTCTACAACTATTGTGGGATGTATGTTATTGTCATTTTTATACTTTTTTCTTCCTTTTGGTATGCTCATTTTGCCTGACTTTCATATTCAGCCAAACTAATAGTGTAGCTTAGCCCATTTTAAAAGCTGCAGAACTTTTACAAAGGAACAGTGACCATGTGAGGCCCTGTTACAGTGTTAGGAGAAAAAATAGCTGTTTGTATTTTAAGCAAATGCAAATGTAAGACCAAATAAGATGACTTATTCATTCCTTGATTTGCGCACAGTAATTATTTTGCTGATATAGTGAAAATGCACTGCTCTGAAACTGCACAATGTACAGTGATATATATATAAAATAGAATTGTGATTGGGCTTACACTGACCAAAGACTTACTGCAGGTGTTAGCCTTCACTTTCTGTGGAGTCACTGGGTGTGGTCATCTGGCAGCAAGATGAGTGAGATCAGTTTCTGTTTCCTTGGTTAGGTTTCTACTTCTTGATGCACTTGAATGTGTGATGGTTTAAACTTGAGCTGCACCTTCTTTGTATTGAAGCACAGTTTGATTGAAGTCAAGGATAAGTTTCTGTGGTAATGAATGCTTTATGGAATGAAGCGCAGGTTTACACTTAACTTTTTTTATGTAAAAGGTAATGCTAACTGGAAATGTAAGGATCTTTTGCTTACCTTTATGAGAATATATATATATTTTTATTCTTTCATAAGCTTTTATTTACTTAAGTTCCTAAATTTGCCTAAATTTGACTTAAAGAGTTGGGATTTGTATTACTGTTACCTTGCTGTTACATACGTGTGACATGTTAGTTTACTTTTCAATATTTAGTTGTGTTTTTGTGAAAAAATAAATAACTTTTCTGCGTTTTAGTGACTGTTTCATAATGCTGAAATGAAAAAGCGAAAGTTATTTGCTGGTTAATTTGGTGAATCAACTAATAGTCCTCAGTGCCACGCCCCCCTGGTGACGCAAGTGAATATTTGCGGAAATGATCCTGCACTGTCAGGCTAGCGCCCGTTAGCCAGGATGCTACAGAAATACTAGAATTTTCTTTTGAAAATATAATAAATGTAAAGGGTAATTTCGGGAGACATTGCAGGTGTATATTGCTTTTACATGGTGTAGTAAATGGTTATATTTAATTTGAGTTTATTAATGTATCCAAGCGACTTAAAATGCTTTAATTTTGAAAGAACCCGGAAATGGTCAACCTTAACACTACAGCGGGTTAATATTTATTTCGGGTGAACGCTACTCATCTTGTTAGTTCCTCTTGTGTTATTGAACATCGGAGGACGAGACATTACAGAGAAATGGATGAGACATGGAACCGAGCCGAACCGGGTCAGGCTAGGCCATGTCAGGACACGAGAGACAGCAGCACCCAGACTGACATCAGAATACAAGGTGAGCCGGATATAGGCTAAAACGGTTGTTTTAGCTACGTATGTTTCTATTCTGACATGTCATAGAACAGCTGATCGCCATAAATGAGAGTGACGTTTGCCAAAACAACCTCATAGTAGCCACGTTGCAGCTCATTCATTCTAACGCCATACAATCCATACTGCGTTATGTTCGCCTTATTACGACAATCTGCTGCATGATAGTGTAACAGATGCTGTTATGAAATACAACTGTGCACACAACATACAGCTATTTGGGCCCCTGTGCAGTATGATACTGTAAGTGTATATTGGTGGAAACACGTAGTTTTCATACTGTTTTGTGTCTGTGCTGCAGGTCCTGGCCCTAGGTTATCAAAGATAAACCTGTTTACCTTGTTGAGTTTGTGGATGGAGTGTTTCCCTCGGGAACAACCTGAGGAGGAGGATGCTAGTCAGGTGAGTGTTACGACCTTGGTTTAGTGGGTCACAGTGTGAAGAGAGAAAATTAGGAGTCCCTTACAGATTAAAATCTGCAAATAACGCAGTCTGGTGGCCGAGAGAGAGAGAGGAAGTGTGTTGTTATAGATTCATCAGGTGTGACTGATTAGTCAGGGGCCGATGCTTGTTTATTTGCTACCTGAGGGTGCACAGGATGGAGAAAAAAGGGCACAAAACTAAACCTAAATAGAAGGATTGAAGAATTGCTCCAGCTGGTTCACTTCATATTGCATTAAAAGAACTCTGAGGAAAAGAGACTTACCACCACACCACACAGCAGGGAGTAAAATGTGCCAAACAACACATAACCCTTTTCAGAGGGGTGACATCGATCCGGCAGAGTCTACTACCTACAGACAGACGGACTAAGGTAAAAGAAGGGTCTTTTTCTTACCTCCTCAGGTGTGACTGATTAGTCAGGAGGAGCTGTGAATGAGTGGCTGACTGAAACCAATAGAGGAGGCATACGAACACGCCAGTGGGTGTAAAAATGCATAAACAAAAATGTGTAAGGTGTAAAGACATCATACATTTTACTGAAGTCAAAGTTTTGACTTTCAGGTGAGTAGGATGGGTCTGGTGGTTGTGCGGGACAGTAAGGTGGTGGGACTCCACTGTTCAGGAGCCGAGCTCCACGCAGGCCAGGCAGCGATCATCCAACACGGAGCCCAGCTGGCTGACTGTCAGCTGTACTTCTCCAGGAGACCCTGCGCTACATGCTTCAAGATGATCATCAATGGTGAGGAGATAGGGAGGGATGGGGAGCACTTAAAGCCACAGCATCAAACACACTTGAGCTTATATCATTCTAGCAATTATCACGCTGACTTTTATTATGCAGTAAAGTTCATTGGCATATGCTGAACTTCTGACTTTTGTGTTTCTTCCTTCAGCTGGAGTCAGTCAGATCTCCTTCTGGCCTGGCGACCCTGAGATCAGCATGCTGACGTCTACCTCCACAAACCATTCAGGCTCCCGCAGTCCGCTTCACTCCTCCATCTCTGAGGAAGCTGCTCTGGACGCTGTGGCCACAGAGAAGCTAAAGTCCAACAGCAGACCGCACATCTGTGTGCTCCTGCAGCCGCTGGCGCCTGGCCTTGTCCAGTTCGTCGACAGGAAGTCCAGAGCGTGTGATTTCATGGAGAAGGTGACTGAGGATGACCCCCGGCTGAACACGGATGAACTCTTTAACAGGTACACAGGCAAAAATCCAAATGAAATTGTAAAATTGCCAGATGAAACCATTTGGATTAAATAAATGATCCCGCTCTCCAGAGAACGCACAAGACACATGAAGCATTTCTCCAGACGCTTCCTTGTTGGCACATCTCAGCAGCACCAGGAGATTCTGACCCACATGGGGCTGGAGAATTTCTGTGTGGAGCCCTACTTCTCCAACTTGAGACACAACATGAGGGAGCTGGTGGAGGTGCTAGCTGCAGTGGTTGCAGGAGTGCCACGACAACACTATGGCTTTTACCGGTTAGAATCTCTCAAATGTTTTCACGCATCTTCATGCTCTTCAACTGTTAATGGAGTTGTTCCTGTGACGCAGGGAACAGCCGTCAGCCTCACCACCTCCTCATCAGGAGGACGTGTCCCAGGAGGTAGTTCACCACTGCATCATCCAGGCCAGGCTGCTCGCCTACAGGACAGGTCCGTCTGGCTCTTCTGATTGAAACATGAAAGGATCCTATTCTGTTTTAGGCCAGAGAGGACATAAAGAGAAACAAAAGCTGTAACAAGTTAAAAAAGAAAAAAAAACAGCACAATCTACAGATGTTATTAAAACTGTCAAGTCATAAAAGTGTTTGCAGAGTGCTTGCAGGCTGTTCTCCTGAGAGACAGGACCAGCTTCTAACATGCAAAACTGTCGTCTCCATTCCAGAGGACCCTAAAGTGGGTGTGGGTGCTGTGATCTGGGCCAAAGGACAGTCGGTGAGCTCACATTTGCTGTGATTCTGATCAGATTTCTGCACAAAATCAGATTAAAATGAATCCTGTTCTGTTCCAGCCTGGCTTTAGTGGAACCGGGTGTCTGTACCTGGTGGGCTGTGGGTACAATGCTTACCCAGCAGGCTCACAGTACGCCGAGTACCCCCAGATGGACAACAAACAGGAGGACCGTCAGAGACGCAAGTACAGATTCATCATCCACGCCGAGCAGAACGCCCTCACCTTCAGGTCAGAACGAGCCCACTCACACAGTGGACAGTGTGACAAAAACGAAACTTCATTCCACTCTGTGTTTGATTTCAGGACGCGAGAAATCAGACCAGGGGAGCCCACCATGTTGTTTGTCACTAAATGTCCATGTGACGAGTGTGTCCCTCTGATCAGAGGAGCTGGCATCACACACATCTACACCTCCGACCAGGACAGAGACAAAGACAAGGGAGACATTTCCTACCTGAGATTCAGTAGCCTGAAGGACATCAGGAAGTTCATTGTGAGTACATGGATGATATCAAGTCAGTGATCCTCTCACTGTGTCTGTGAAGAATGAGACATTTTTCTGTCCTCACAGTGGCAGAGGAGGCCTCCAGTTACGTCAGCATCCTCTCATCTCACCAGTAAGTCACTTCTTCTTATTTGCTACACCCAGAAAGCACAAAATAAGTAAAACCCTGCATGCTTTCTGTCTTCTTCCAGACGGTTGTGTCGGGAAGCACGGCAGGCAGGTGGTGCACAAGAGCCACAGCAGCAAGAAACTGTGCACCAACAGCTCACACCAATCTCCTCCAGTCAGCTGAACCGAGCCTGCGAATGGACACATCTGTACACCTAATCACAGATGTGACGTTTCATGACTAAAGCCAAACATCAAATCAGGATCATTAAAAAGGTAGAGACCTGAAAAAACTATTATAGGAGAATGACCTCAGAGGGGCGCCACTAAGAAAAATATATTTCAAATATATTTCAAATAGTAACATGAACAGTAATATATACACATTTTATTTTTTATAGGGGGAAATGGTGTGTGTGGTTATGATGGGAGGAGCTCCTGTTCTGCCGGATGCTCATTGAAGACACTTGAATCAGAACACTACTGTCTGACTTTTATTTTGAAGGTAGCTGAGAGAATGTTTTAACGATGCGTCTTTTATATCTTAGGAAATGTAATAATGTTATTAGTACAGAAGCAGATTGCACTCTGTGTGTATGATGTTTGGTTAGTGTTGACCCTCAGTGGCCACTGTTGGTGCTTTACTTTGGTGTCATTTGAGTTTTATTATCCACAATGTTAAGGAACTATGTCGACTTCCAGCTTTAATTTTCTGCATGTTTCTGCACATTACACAACACTGTCTTTACACCAGTAACTGTAATGTAAACAGGTGACAAACAAGCACACACACACACACAAAGCGCGCATTCCCATCCTTTTATTTGCTGTGAATATGGTAC
Source organism: Parambassis ranga (assembly GCF_900634625.1). NCBI lineage: Eukaryota > Metazoa > Chordata > Actinopteri > Ambassidae > Parambassis > Parambassis ranga. The sequence continues at coordinate 40,608,080 of NC_041023.1, forward strand.
ATTAGCATCAATGTGGAAAATAAGGAGGCTAATTAGGACACTGGGGAGAAAAGTTTGACCAAAGGTGTAAATCAGGCATAAACAAAGTTTGGCTCAAGTCTGATGTAAAGCTGCTTGGTTTGTTTGCATTTATGATATACAAGAAACAGCTGGTATCAAACACAAACGTTTTTTTGATGTTTTTAGTTGTAAAGGTCTACATCCTCACCCCACTACTGCTTTCACTTTAAAACCACTGCATTTGTCACATGACAGAAAAAACATCAGCTCCTAATTTAAGATACGTATAATTTCGACTCTGTTTAACAGAAAAACTTTCAGTTGATGCGCAAAAAATGTCAATTGGAAAATAAATGTTATCAACTTTCATCTCAGTGTCTTATTTTTCAAAAGGAAAAAAAATGATGATGTGTCATGCTTCAGGTTTTTCACAGTTACATTTCACTATAGAATCCTGTTACAGGTCAACTTTGGCCTCATTCTTCTCCAAAGAGTTTGTTTGGCGACTAACTATGGCGACTGCTCAGCTGCAGACATGTTTCAAAAAGACAGCATAACTCAAATATAGTGAGTTACGAGGTTCACTGCTTAATCACAACAAATATGTTCTATCCAGAGCATATTTTTTATCAACATAATAATTAAGCTCCCCCTAGAAAGATACTGTGAATACAAAAAGAAGAGAAAACACACAAACAAAAAAAAGGCACCTCTGAATCTTCCCAACATGGATCCAAATCAGAGCCAAACACTTGTTACAGTACAGGAAGGAAAAGGGTGAAACACAAACAGCTGCTCTCCTCCACACAGCAGTGCCTTACTCACACATGGCACTCACCTCAGGTGTAAAAACCATAATCTGTACATGACAGGAAATAAAAATAAAACACCATCAAGCAGCGTGAAAACAGTGATCAGCTTTAAAAATCATCATCTTATCGTACAAGAAAGTGCTATTAGCCACCAGCAAAGAGAACCAGTGATTGAAGCTTACTGTACCGACAGCGGCCCAACATCCTTCATTTTTCAAAAAAATATGCTGACAGTGACTTCTCACAGGCGGGCGTTTAGGGACAAGAAGGGAAGTTGTGAGCTCTCTTGGTGTTAAGCAATAAAGGCATTTTTGAATCCTGATGATAAAGTTTTGAGTTTTTTTAGAGTATAACTCATCAGATTTTTTTTGGCAAAAAGAGAGAATGGACCTGAATTTAATGTGTTTAGAACTGTACCAAAATCTGTAAAAGCAGAAATTATTCATTGATCTACAGCCACATATGAGTCTGTATCCCAAGTCAGCCAGTCAGGTCTGACCTGAAGCTTTTTAACCTCTGGTTCTCCTGATGAAGCAAATCAGCTGCCTCCAACACCATGAGTTGTGGCACTACATGCTACAGATGAAAAAAAAAACAACAAAAAGATCCATGAAAAAAAATGTACAAAAGGTAAAGATCAGTGATTAAGAACTACTCTTGCACAAGTTTTTAATGACCTAACAAAAAGGAACCAAAAGTCTTAAGGATTCTTGTTTAAATAATCATTGTTAATGTGTTTTTTTTCTATTTTGTCTAGTGATAAAAAGTTGGGGTCGAGGGAAGGGTTCTGCTTCTCTAGGAGGCCGGTTTCTTCAGATCCCTGATCTGTTTGATTAAGTAGGTCTTCTCATCGTTGAACTGCTCATCATCAGTGCGATCCTTCTGGAAGTTGCTCAAGAACTCGATTAGTTTGGTCTGGTTCTTCAGCAGGATGTCGATGATGGGCTGTGTCTTGTTGGGGTTTGCGACAAACACCTGGAGACAGGAAACTGACATTATTATGGCGGCACATTCACAGAAGCTGCCATCAGCACAGGTGTCAGTTTTTTACCTTGAAGACGTGAAAGGCTTCGAACTGGATGTTGGGGCTTTTGTCTCGTAGCAGATTCATCATCAGCTTCAGATTCTCGGGCTTGCTGATGTAGCGCGTCATTACTGTGAAGTTATGTCGGTCCAATAACAACTCGCCAAGAAGCTGGAGGAGACATTATTTCTGTCAGATGGTGGTTTTACGTTTACACATGCAGAAAAACAAGAAGCAGAGCCAAACCTTTAGTGACTGCCGCTTGGTAACGTAGTTCTCCGAGTGTAGCAGCTTCTCATAGTCTGCAAGCACCTGCGATGAAATGAGAAACATAAACAGTCTGAGAGCGCACATTTGAAATGATCACTGTTTTGAGCCCATTGCAACATCTCCTGTGAAAGATCCTTCAGGCTGGGACCCCCGGGGGCCACACCTCTAAATGAGGCCCCTCTGCCTGCACAGAGCAGAGCTTTGTATCTAGAGACACTGAGAGGGCTTTTTACTGAGTCACTTTTCCTGGAACTTGAAGAGTATTTGTCCAGAACCTTTATTGAATAGCCCCTCACAGGACCTGTGCGTGACATGACTGGCCCATTCAGCTGTGCAGTGACTGATAGCCGATATATCCATGTGTATTTCCTACTAGGTCCACCTGGTAACACTGCTGCAAAATAACATAACAACCAACACATGTGGAAGCTATTAGAGCCATCCTTTATGTGTTTTCCAGACTAATCTCTTGTGGAGAAAAGTTAAAGTGTTGCAAAACCACTCACAGCGTCATAGTTCTGCTCCAGGTACTCAGCCACCAGCACTTTATGTCTCGTCAGGAGATCCTGTGAACAACAAGAAGAAAAGTGTGAATCTCTCCGTGTTTGACAGACTCTATAAAGCAGGCGTACGTCTCACTGATTTACCTTGAAGGTGGCGAAGGCGTCTGAGGCGATGTCGAAGGTGGACATCTCCACATAGTTAAAGAAGCTGTGGAAATGGTCAGAATGGAGGACGATCTTGGCGAGTGGCTCATGGCGGATGCACTCCCTCAGCATGATCCCGCAGTTCAGCGCTACCTGTGGCGTCTCGTATCTGCAGAGAGAAAGACAAACGTTGCTGTGTCATCTGCTCGGCAGCCATGAGTGTGTGTACCGTACTCAGAAGGTGCGTCTCACCCTTTCAGCAGTATGAAGAGGACCTCTTGGTGGGAGCAGAAGTATTCCACAGTGGGGCTCCTCGTCCCGATCTGCCTTCTCAAGATGTTGTTAAAGATCTGACACACATCCTTCTTCCCCTGAAAACACAAACAAACACACACATTTAGACCACAATAAAATCAATAAGAACAGATGTCGTGTTCATTTCCTCCTCACCTCAAAGTCTATGACCTGCAGGTTTTCCACCAGTGATATGAGCAGACCACTGTTGTACAGCTCCTGGGCCAGCTGGGCCACAGTCTCAGTGTGTGGCTCCTTATCGTTGCTCCCATACAGAATCTCCTTCATGGACACCAAGCACTTTGACACCTCCTCAGATGCCTGGAGAACAATATGAATATAGATGAGTTGTAGCAGACATGTAGGTACATGTGTGTGTCTGTGACTGTCTTCACAGTGAAGTGTCAGAGGATGACAGGGCCAGGCTGTTCCATGCTCTAATTTCACAGAGGGCTGTCACCCCGCGGGCCCCTAAACACCCAGGCACAGAATATGACACCTACCTTGTCTGTCTTCTTGTCCTGTTTGACCAGGATGGCCAGATTTTCCTTCAGGGTCCTGACGATGTCTGCAGGACTCTTGTGCGATTTACCAAACAGCGGCATGATGGACACGCACGCACGCTTTGGCACCTGTGAAACATAAAGGAGCAATTAGGAATTCTGTGGAGAGGACGGATCCTCAGATGGCACATGGTGCGCCACCAGAGGTCAGCATTTATTGGTTGAACAGGCAGCTAAACTGAGGAACACAGCGACTTTGAGCGGTAGCAGTAATGAGATAATGAGTCTGCTCACCAGCAGCTACACTGATCCCTCACTCAGTTCCGCTTTACTGCACATGATCTGCCCCATGCTTGTATTTGTGCCCTGGTACGGCCAGAATATCACAGACAGTTTTTGGGCATTAACAGTCTGAGATGGTGCCAGGAGATGTATGTTACTACAGCGCTCTGTTGCAGCCACGCTCACCAAACAGGATTTTTGAGCAACACATGGACCATTCAGTCATAAATAAAGCTCGACGCTGCTGCACCCACTGGACTCTTGCTGTGCACGTTGGATGTAGGAGGCAGCAGTGGCCTTCACAATCCAGGCCAGGTCAGGAACAGCCAGAGAACTTGTGACTACTAATCCTCATCTGGGAATGTAAAAAAAAAAAGGCTTTACCCTTACCCTTACAACTCCCACCTTCATTCAACTACTTCCACCTCTGCTACATTCCTCTCTCTATCCATGTCATCCTTCATGAGGATTTGTGCTTGAGTAGTATGACAAATTCATTACATCAATTCTCACAGAGGGGTTCGACACCCGCCCCAAACAAGAAAACAGCCCGAATTGGAATCACAAGGTCTTCACCTGACGAAGACAAAATCTCAGTGTTCACTTTTCCTCCACACAGCTTGCCAGTGTTCAGACGGAAAGAGTTTAATTACTCCATGGTCCAGCAACACCTTCAACCAAATGATGTTTTTTTGAATTGACCACACAGACTTAGAAAAACACACTCCTGCTTCTCCTCCTTACATCATGACGAGAACTCGAGTCCAAGTCAATATTTGTCAAAGGATAAGTAGGATTTGAGAAAGTGTTTATCAAAAGAGGGGAGCTGTACTTGTAGAACTGTCCTGCTGAGGCTACTGTAATAATTACCAGTCTGCTAAATATCTCAGATTATTAAAAAGGTCATTTTAATCATCTAATAACACGCCTTTAAGTCCTGGATCTAAAGCAACTGGATGATGTGAGGCCTTCATTCTCACTTAAGACTGACTCAATGTTATGTAATGACATTATTATGGTGCCCTCTGGGTTTAAACTCACACAGCTAGCTGCTAAGCTTCACTATAATCTAACCCAAGAGGTTACACACTGACCCAAATATTAATTTTTCCATTATAATATGACAGACTAAACAAGCTTCAAATAAAGATTCAGAAATATTTCAAGCAGTGAATAATGTGATTTTAATGAGTTAGAAGCCATTTATGAGCACTTAATTGTTGTTGTGTGTCCAGAGAAGGAAGAAAGTGCCATCTTTCAGGTTAAAAGACCAACAAAAACAAAAAAGGCCATGTTCAGATTGCCTTAATTGTGCTGCCTCACCTGTCAAAGTATTCAACAGGGCTTAAATACATACACAGAATCATGACATGTTGCTGCTGTAAGCAGATTTCTCTTGGATTGTCTGTGCTGCTGACATAGGGACTGAATGCAAAAGAAAATATGTCCAATTTTATCTCAGTCAGACCAAATCATGCACTTATATATTTACTACATCTCTCTCACTCTCTCTCTCTCTCTCTCTCTCTCTCTCGGGGCCCTGCATAATAAAAGTGCAAACTAAATTGTAGTGATGGCGAATCAATTTCATTCCAACGTGGCGAGATATTGATCTACTGGGGAGAAATGCCAAGATAGCAATCCATCACACCTGCCTGCCAGTCAGCCAGCAGTAGTAGTGAGTACAGCTCAGTGATGAATGTAAAGAAATATATTTATAGCAGCGTTTTGGCACATGGTAGGAACCCACTACAACAAGTGGTCTCAGAGTCTAAGAGTTTGATTTAGCATCTTTAAAAACAGTGAAGACCTACAGTTATTGTTATTGTTTGTATAGCAGCAGGAATTTATCAATCCTCAATACACTTGTATTTGTTGCTGGTTTATGCTGCAGCTTCCAGACAGAGAGATGAGCAACTGATGATGCTACGTCACACCTCCTTTCAAACTACAAAGAGGCATTTGAGATTGTCCTCTCCGAGGCAACCTGGAAGGAACGCTCCCTCAGACAAACAACAGCTACTCAAATACATTCTCCAGTCTGATAATGATGTCTCTGGATGGAAAAACAATATTACAACAATAACTATTGATGAGTTTTGTCAGGTTACATAAATTAAACATCCCCACCAGATTATTACTGCTAATGGTAACATGATGTATGCCTTTCAAACGTCTCAGCTAACACACTTGTTCAGAAGACAGCTAGTGTGCAGGGTCAGTAATGGGTTAATATGCAGAACCCCTATCAGACAGGCCTGTCCTACCAGGCAGAGGAACCTGATGTATCTGATTCATGTCTGTCTTCTAGAAGGCAAATGGAAATAAACGGAGGAATGCAGAAGGAAGTGCAGTTCAGCTTTCACAATAAAAGTATATAGAGTATAGCATTGAGCCACATCAAACAAAATAAATGTACAAAAAATAAAAATAAATAATTTGGTACGATGATGTATTACTGTTCCATGTGAAAAGTTATAATGACAGAATAAACAATGTAGGAACAATAATTCTGTTATTAATAGGTGATTTTGACAGGTTTTGTTTTGAAATTCGTGACCGGAAGCGGAATTGTTTTCATTAGGGCTACCCTTCCGTTGGCCGTCTGAAGTAACACAGGAGGGAGGAAAAAACAAAACAAAATACACACACTGTGTATGTGCTGCTGGAGAATTAAACACCCGCACAGACGACAGTGTGGAAAGAAGCAAGAGTTTATCCCTCAGACTACAGTAAATAGCACATAAGGCCGCATTAACAGTCCCAGACAATGTAAATTAACAAGGCTACACCCCTCTTCGCCTCCGGCCAAACTCCCTTTTTGTTTGACAGATTTCAAAGCTAATCACAGCGTCTGCATCGTTACAGAAACAACTGTTCAAAAGGACATTTAGGAGGTCTCCTGTATCAACACACCGGACGTGTCAACCCCGGCTGAAGTTACAAAGGCTGTCAAGGGCAGTTACACATAACCATTAGGTTGACTGGAAGCTATTGCTCTTCGACAGTACAAGCTACAAATGATACTTACAGTGGGAAGATGTCTGGTTGGGTATCCTTAAACGTCTCCACCGCTTCTGTCCTGGTCCACAGCGCTAGCCGATCCTCCTAGATGGGCGTTCGTGGTCACGCCAGGGCTGTTTGTTAGCAACAAAGTCAGCTAAAAATGTGTGCGATACAAATTAAAATGTGTGGAATCTGTTAAGAAGGCAGTGCTGAATTCCATCTGGTCGCCTTCCAGTCTACAGTCAAGCTAGTTTGAACAAAATGAACAACTTCCGGCGTTGTCTTTCAGCGTAAAACTCCTTCTGACTCCTCTAAAACGGTTCAAAAACTAAAAAAAGAGAAACAAGCCCGGAGTTTAAAGAAAAATAGAACAGTTAAAATCAAAGTTTTTATAAAAGTAAGGACAATTCTCCCTAAGTGTACGCTTTCACGCTGTCACGCCGACATTTTTGATTTATAGCGCAAATAGTATCTCTTCCGGTTATTGTCTAGATCACACACGCGAACTTGACTTATCTGTATCTTTCCAGCCGCGGCCGAATCACGTTCACGTCCTCTCATGCAAAGTCCCTCAAGGCGCCTTGCCTCACGCCTTTCTGCACTTTTGTGTATTACAACAAGTACAAGCGTAATTTTGTTCACTGTACTTTCATACAAAACAACGTAAGTACACACTACTTCCTCTTGTTTGCTACACGGGGGTAAAGTAGATGCGACAAGACCTCAAGGTCGGTCAGAAAACTTAACGGAACGCATCCCGGACCTCATCATGACAGGCTAAACTGAAGAATGCCCATTGGTGGCTAGACACCACGTGGTTTGAAATTACACTTCCGGATCGAAAAACAAATATTTCTACTGCCAGTTTCCCTTGTTTGTGTGCTGAAATGACGATTAAAGAATTAATTGATTCAAAATAAAAACTTTACTCCGATCTAATAATTATAATTAAAAAAATAATTAATTAAAAATAAACATTTTACGAGTGAAGGCAAAAAAATCCCATAAAGGAAAACATCTCAGACTTTATTAAAGCTGCTTTTCATTTTACATACAAGTCAGAATTACATATTTACAAATATACATCGATATGTCTCATTATATATTCTTATATCAACACCATACTCAGTAGATATACAATAGGAAAATAAAGACAGTGGTTGCTGCAATGTGCTGCATAAACAGAAACTCAAAAATATAACCCCTTCCCATCTCTCCAGCCTCAGAGTGAAAAGTACAAATAATTCAGTAGCTTTATTGTGTTGATTCATCATCAAACACTGATAGTTTAGTGCCCGTGTCTCCTTTGATAGGAGGGCAGAAAATAAACTCTCACAATATACAGCAGTAAAAAATATTGTTTCATGAGGTTTCAAATTGGGGCTGTGAAGAACATGCCACAAAACGTGATGATATACAGAGAGACAAAGAGACTCACCAAGACCATAATCCTCTTAACAAAACCCATGCTTGTGAGGACAACAGTGTGAGGTATAGAGGACGCATCTGTACAAGTGTAACATACATTTCTCAGCACAAAATCACACTGAAAGGCCTGTAAACTACTTTCCAAATGAACCGTGGCTTTGTTGAGCCAGTGGACACATACAAGCCCATTATAAGTAATAAATGGGTGGGTCTGGTGTGCTGCACATTCATTATTACAGGTGAGATTGTTTTACAGTGCGCCTTGTGGATACAGAAGGAATCCGAGGATATTAAAAACATGTTAACCCTTAGAAAACAGGGATATAGCACAGGTTCCTTGTAGTCAGGGGCGTAGATTACCCACCAACCCCTGCAGTGCAAGTCGCACAAAAAGTCAGACTTTTGTTGTTTTTATTCCACTGTGATGTTGACTTAGCTACATTTTTTTGGTGTCAAGTAAAAAAAAATGTTTCTCTCAGGCTGGAGGTGCAAACATGTTGAGCAGGTCTAGGCCCAGCTTGGTGGAGGAGCGGCTGCTGTCACATGCTTGTGTAGCAGAGGGAGAGGACAAAGCCTGCTTTTGTTGCAGACCACAGATAATGTAGGTGAGCACAACAAAAACAGGACATCAGTGCAGAGGGTTGTGATTTAAGAGATGACCGGAGGCTGCTGCAGCCTCTTACCACTCTTGCAGCCACAGACAGTCCTCCTGGGCGTTAGCGATGAAGCACATATTTAGTAAAGAATGCACACACACAAAGACATTTAGGCAGATATGCAGTCACACCTGCCTGCCCACGCAACTTCCTGGGCTTCCTGAGAGGTGAGTTATACAATTCCCCCTTTAAGAAAACAAAAGAGGTCTGTTGGAGAAGTGCAAGACATCTGGCCACCAGGTAGTGCTGCTGGTGACATTTTTGTTTTAGGGAAGCTCATATCAACAACACAGGAGGAGTACAGCATTCTCGCATAGGGGAACAGAATTTATAAAATAATTCGACCTGCTCAATTTTGCTCCACGTCGCACTGAGAGCATTTTTCTTGTTGCATTCGCCTGCTAGTTTTCACAGTGTCTGATCAATTTGTCATGTGCCTGTCTGATAGTGTCTGCAGACGTTTCACACAAGAATCTCTCGCTGTGCTGCCTGTGTTGAGAAGGACCTCTGTATTTAGTGCAGATATTCGTTAATGCTACATAATCACAGGGTCTAAACAGTTATCAGACTAAAGGCCGGTCAGGAGGTGAAAGGTCACAACTCTAGAGCCTGACAGGTGATGGTGAAAAGATGTGAGGTGTGCTGCCCTCCTGTCAGGGACAGATTTAGCTTGTTGTGAGTCCACCTGGAGAAACTGGAGCCATCCCAAGTCAGGGTTTGATGTCAGAGAAGCTGGTGTAAGTCTCGCTGCAGCTGGAGGAAGTACTGAGGTTCCCAGAGACGCTGCCATCTGCAGGACAAACAGCAACAGGGGTGTTGTAATATCCACACAGAGACAGTCAGTGCTACAGCAGACACATCGTTCTTACTGAAACTAACCCGAGCTGCTGAGTGACTGGGTTGACTTGGACTCTGAGATGAGGCTGAGGAGGTTTGCTGCTGCCACCCAGCCCTCCTTACAGCTGCGCAGGTTTTTCACAAACCTGTAAAGCATTGCAGATGATCACTCTGGCACTGCATTTAATAACAATTACTAAACAGAAGTCTTACCATTGCCCATCCTCTCCCTCCCTGATTAGCTGGACCACATCTCCGCTCTTGACAGACAGCTCCTGAGGTCCTGCCTTCTCGCAGTCTGCTACCACAGTGTATTTCCCCGGAGCCTGGAGGATCACCGAAGAGGTCAGATGAGTTTCAGCAGGTAATGCCTTCAAAATCATCAGTCAGTTTTTGAGCTCACCAGCTTTTTTCCCACTTCATCCTCGGGGTCAGAGTTTATGGGGTCCTCACCGCTGGAGTAGCCATCGTTCTCTTCTGAGGCGTCCACTGAGAGAGATGCCTTGTTCCAGCCTGAAGATTATAGAGAACACAAAGGAGTCACATTCCGTCCACATAAATCACTTCCTGTAGTCAGTAAGTTTGACTAAATGTTCACACACACTCAAAGGCAAAAACCCAAACTCCTCCAACCCAGAGAAGATCAGTGATGACAGTGGACAGACCTCAGTGAAGCTCATTATGATTGGACACTTTTATCCCCTGGAGTCACTATAAAGCTGAAGTGAAGCCATACAACCACAAACACCCAGTTAGAAGAAGAGAGTGATTGATTTACGGGGTCTTTTAGCTAAAAACGGAGCCTTAAAATCACATTTTAATAATAGAATTGCACTCCAATGTGACTCCGCACATGGCTAAAAGATTTCCAAAATCAATCATGACCACCACAAACTGCAAACACCCACTGTGGCCAATCCTCAGAGCAGCTCTGTACCTTGCCACTTGCTCTGTAACAGACTAGAGGTACTCATCCATTTCACTCTGCTCAGACTGACGTGGACAGGCGGCTCTGCATGGGAAGAAACGGCCAGCAAATAAAAATGTGAGCTGCTCAGACAAAACGTGATCCCCCTCTGAGGAGAAAGTGTTACACAAAGTCATACACTCAGACAGCTGAATGAGGAGGATGATGACCTGTGGATGAAGGTTAAGATGTCTCACATGTTCAGGGAAAATACACTGATCACATGGCTCAAGAAGTCTCAGAAACTTTGAGAAACCCTTGCCAATTCTACACACGCTGAAGACAGGGTGACAGTGATGATCAGCTTTTATACAGATGGGACACCGTGGAGCACACTCTAATGACGAGGGATGAGGAAATGAAGTTCAATGGCTGGGCCCTTACATGGGAAACAAATATACACATATATATATATATATATATATATACCTTTGAACCCAAACGGTGTGGGGTCACTCTTGACCATGTGGCGTTTGGAGGCGTGCTCAGGGCTCAGAGCTGAGCCTGACCGCACACAGAAGAGGAGAAGGAAGAAGACGAGAGAAATGAAGAAGCTGTTGCAATGTTACACTTTTACCACCAGGAGGCAGTCTAAGCATTTTGATACCGTTACCTTTTGGACTCTTCAGATTGCTGAAGCCCTGCAAAGTAAAACGCTTTTTAGCCACTGAGGACCTTTCAGTGGTCGGACTGGTCACTGGTTCATCTGGAGGTAATGGTTTGGAATGATAAAGAAAGCCATAAAACAGATGGAGATGAAGGCGAAGAAGAAGAAGAAGAGGAAGTCAGCGCATAGATGAAACACTCTGCTGCTGCGATGAAGCTCTATTTCAACATTCACCTTTGTATTTAGGTGTGGAACAGGAGGAGGTGTTGGCATCCATGGCCGGACTCAGCTCCGCCTTCTTCTCCTCTTGCTTCTTCTGGTTCTTCTGACCGCTGCTGCGGAACGGGCTAGAAGAAGACAACCACACAATGAATGGTCTGTTTCTGCGTGTGAAACAATATATGACCAACACGACACCATGTGCTGGTCTTAATGCTGCAGTGCTGATGATTGTTTGCAATAAAAAAATTATTGTCTAGAAATATTTCATCAATGTATTCTGAGATTTTATGGACAAACCAATGAAAAATGTCCATACAGACACCAACCTGAGGGAGATGGAGGCATTGTTAGTGGTGGGACTAGGCGAGTCTGAGCTCTTCTGCTGGCTGGCATCTAAAACAGACAACAGTTTAAAACACACATGAAAAAGATAGAAGAAGAAAACAGACAGTGTGGCTCCATGGTACCTCTGCAGGCTTTCAGCTGCTGCGTCAGAACTTTGCGGATCTCGTTCACCCAGGCAGTTTTAATCTCAGGTGTTGGAGCCTAAAGAAATACAGAAATACAGAAATAATTATAACATATTTTTCTTTGCATATTTCTAAGACAGTCAGTAAAAGCAGAGAGACTTACCTGGACGATAAAAACCTCTTCTCTGGAGTTGCACCAAATCTCAAACTTCTTGTTGTCTCCTTTAGCGTTCTCTGTAATGCCCACCGCACTCATCTGAAAGAAAGGAGGACACTCATACACACATCTTTCTCATCTTTTTTTTTTCAGAAGTTTTTAAAGGCGAGCTTACATTGAGTGAGTGCTTGAAGCTATATGACGGAGCTTTCTCGTAGCCCTCCCCGTTCTCCTCCCTCCTCTTACAGAACAGGAGGGCCTTCTCGTGCAGGAACAGGTGTCTCTGCATGGGCTTAAAGCGGGCCAGGTCCTTCACCTTGGCGTGGCCTTTCTTATGCTCCGTCCACACGCTGAAGGAGCCCTGCATTAGTAGGCGACCCAGATCTGACAGGTTACCCTGAAACAACCAGATTTATGGTTCAGAGAGGACTTCACATATTGTCTTATTGTCATATATTTGTGATGTCACTGACCTCGTATCCTGTGATGGCAATGAGGTGCATGGAGTCATTAACAGCTTTCAGGATCCCCAGGATAGAGGAGAGAGCTTCCTGTAGGTCATCAGAGCCGTCACAGCCCTTACTGTACTTCAACAACTCTTTAAGCAGTAGCTGGTACTTGGTGATTCTCTGGACAGGTTTAAGGAGGTAGGAGTCCAAACCAAGTTTATGTTCCAGCTTCTTCTGGCATTCCTAGTTCACAGAATAAAAAAAAATGGAGATATTTTTGTTGTTGAGCACAAACAGCGCTAAGGAAGAGTATGAGTCCAACCTGGAAGAAGGCACAGTCGGAGCACTGTCTCCACAGGCTCTCAGAGCGAGGTTTATTCTGGCAGTAGGCTTCATAGATCTGCAGGTCCTTCATCTAAAGAGAAAACAGGGAGAGACCTTGATGAGGAGAATCCCGTTTCGGTGCCAGATCTTCATGTAGAAAGAAGAGTTGCGTACCCGTTCTAAAAAGCAGCGGCCCACGAGTTCTGGGCAGTCAGTGAACGCTTCCAGTTCCTTCAGAAACGTCCTAGAAACACGCACAACACAAACACTGTATTTACATGCAAAACACCAAAATAATGACTGAATGAGAGAGGTGTACCTCTTATGAAACTGGTAAATTTCAGACATGTTGCCAAACAGGATGTCCTTCTTGCTGAGCAGGGTGCTGGGGATGAGGTGAGCCATGGCAGGATTGTCCATCTCTGCTGCGTAGCCCTGTAAATTTGTGTTACACTATTACAGCCTGTTTCCCCTGAGAATGATAAGAAACATCATGATTTACCAACTCACCTCCAGGACGCACAGGAGCTCCTCCACATATGCTCTCTCCGTCTCCAGCAGCTCGTTCATCACGTGACTGGAAGCAACACAGTGTAAGAATTAGCCTGGATGCTAAAGGTCCGGAGCATAAACAGTTGATCTTTGACCCCTTACCGTCGAAGCACAGCCAGGTTTTCTTCTTCTTCTGAGAGAGAAGCATGTCTCATGCCACCATTATGTACAGGAGACTCTGCCTGGAAATGCACACACACATATTTATCACATGTAGCTGTGTTTGAGTGCAATTAGCATAAGAATAAAAGAGTAAAATGTACCTTTTTGCAGAGTGCACTGTCTGCAGAGTATCGTCTCTCTTTTCTTTCTAGATCTGGAAAGGAAAGACAGCACTCGTGAAGCCCCCACTGACCTTTTCTGATACATCATAACAGATCTATTGAGGCTTACTGGGGGAGGAATGTGGAGACTTGACTTCGGGTCTTGGTGCAACTGGCTGGACTGGTCGAGTCTGCTTGGCGGCGAGCTTCTTCAGGCTGATGCGTCTTTTCTCAAACATCTCCTGGACGGAGCTTTGCTTCTGAAAAACTTTTTCTACCTGGTCCTGATGGAGGACAGAGAACAAAGATTTAATCCAGCCACAGATTTTGCAGTAAGGGTTTATGATCTTAAGTCCATATCTCACTGACCCTGAGCTGAGCGTTGAGCACCGCTTCGTACTGGCAGCAGATGGCGCTGCGGTCAGTGAGTGTGTGCAGCGGTGCCGTGTCCAGGTAGTGCTCTAGTTCCTGCAGAGCAGCTTCGGCTCCATCCTGAGACTGACAGCGGTCCACTGGCTGGCTCGCCAACAGGAAGATGCCATCGTCACACCACTGCAATGCCTGCGGAGGGGAAAATACTCATGAGTGCTTCTGAGGACACAACAAACACAAACACACACCTAAAGCGAGACCCCAACCTTCTCCAGAGCGTGGTGGAGCTCCAGAGCTCTGAGCAGGAGGCTCTTTTTGCTCCTCAGAGTGGTCCTGATCTCCTCATACACTCCTCTCAGCTCACTGCACTTTGGCCTGATGGAGTCCTCAGCATAGTGAGAATTTTCTATCAGCCGGTCGCCTTCACTGGCCAGGGACAGAGCGAGGTCCATTATGTCCTAATGAAACACAGAGAAGGTCTAACATGACTTTCTCTCACATGTCATTGACATCAGTTAGTGGAGTATTGATTAACCACATGACTTGACGGTGAAATTATGTGTTTTTTAAGCTGCAGGTGTGTGAGTCTTACACAGGCTTTATCCTCATGAGCACTCAGCTCTCGCAGGACGTGCTCAGCGTGGGCAGGGCTTACGCTGACCTCAGAGAAACCCGACAGCCGCTCTGACATCACATCCAGCTGTGCACACACCTAAGCAACGCACAGATTGTTAGACTAGTTGGTGAGACTAAAAAAAAAGAAGAGAAAAAACATGAATTAACCTTACTCACTTCACGGAAGTGCTGTTCGAAATGGCGGAGCTGCAAGCACTGCTCCAGCTTAGTGCAGTGGCGCTCCCAGAAGTCATCAAATGCTGTTTCTGTTTCATTCAGCTGGCCCAGGAGCCTGAGGCAGAGGGAGATGTAGATGAATTCATGTGTTCAGCTTTTTCTTTAATCAAGCATCCTTCAGGTTTCCCCTCTACCTCTGTACTGTAGCTAGGTTTTCCACTTCATCAGCTGTCATGTTGTATTCAGGGTCCATCTGCAGAGGCTCATTGATGCACTCCAGCAGGCGTCCTCCTTGAGACAGTGCTACCTGCAGGTCCTCCTGAAAATCAAAGAAAAAAATCTCTTTTAGCTCTGTGCTTGTCATTTGTATGTATTTGTAAAAATAAAAGCATGTCTGACCTTCATTTTATCCTTCTTCAGGGTGTGTGTGTGCAGCAGGCCGGTGGTAGCCTCGGCATCGTTGGGTAATTCCGTCTCTGCAAGCTCAGTGCCGAATGCCTGCAGGGTCTGAGCTGTGGTCTTCACCATGAGAGCGAATGCCTCGATGGCCTGTGGATGACATTATACATAGAACGAGGTGCAAAAATGTAATTCAATACGTGTGTGTGAGCTGTGCATACAGTGCGGTGTGATATCCAGCTGTCGTGGCAGTACTCCTGCGTGCCTCCTAGCTCTGTGGTCAGCTGTCCAGGGTCAATGTATGCATGGAGCTCCGTCACCGAACTCAGCATCACCACCTGGTGCACACAATCAGCTATGAATAACAAATTAAAGGAACTGGTGAAACATACGCAGAGAATAAATCATACTGGCACCTTCATTTTGAACTCATCCTTGTTGTACTTGAAGAGGAAGTCTGACAGAGTCCGCTGGAACAAAGTAGTGGGACGGAGCACCAGAACCAAATTTAAGTTCCCCGGAAATGAACCCTGATAGAAAGAAGAGAGGATAAATCTCTTATTATGATCCCTTTATAGAGAAAGCCTGCATTGTGAGGCACTTAGGGCCCATCAGGATACAACCGTATGTACTTTATCTATCATCCTAGATTCTTGTTTTATTGGTGTAATAGTGCAGCCCCTGTGTGAGTGTGCAGGTAACCCAAGCTCACATCTGTAGCCACCGTCTCACTGGTGCAATCCTGCCTGAGCCATAACAAAGTCTTTCTAGATTGTATCACAGGAGCTACAACTCCCAATTGAAATAAGCTGCGCAGCAACTCTCCACCTTCACATTCACATTAACAGTTTTAAAAAATTGCCTTTGTGCTGACAACAGCCCAGGAGGCCACTCAGCTGAAAGGGTTTATTGGTTATGGCTTCCTCTAAATCCCTGAGTGAATTGCTCCACCCTGTTAGACACCATAAATCACTGTAGGGTGACATGTGTACCATAGGTGCAGCTACCATTATATCAGAGTGGGACGTGTGCCCCCCACACCGCAAAGAGAACCGTCAGTGCTGGTCGAAGCTGGAGGAGGTAACGTCAGTGTCATCCCACAAAGTCCAACTCATGCTAAAGCCTTACTGCTTTGTTACATGGCCCCAGGTGATTTAAATTGATGTTAAATCAACTTTTGGTTGGGAGGAAGCTACTGTTTACTTTCAGTTACAGTAGATGGTATATTTGTCTGGCGACATGTTGTTTGCCTTTTCTGCTCCCTCCCCACACACAATGGACATGAGGAGATTCCTAACAAAGACACAGAGAGTTAGAGTTGTTTTCGGCATTAACCCATATTATAATGAGGCAGAGTCGCTTCTGTTAGCCTGCTAGCCTCGCCTAGCCAGTGCACAGCCACCTGCTCGTATTCTTATCAGCAAGAATAAAATAAATGTAATGGACCGTCAGGACATAGTGGTAAGCAAGTAAAAATAAAGACATGCATTTTTTTGTAAGTTAGTATTTTTAGTGTTTCAGTATCATCTGCATTTAGCAGAGTTTGGTTCATGGTCCAACAACTTTTTGAAACTCAGATATCAAAATACGCTGATGTTATTTCATTGATGATATATATATTTTAAAGCTCACTTATATTGGTTGTTAATTGAAAAGTAATGTGCAATTCATCTCCATGTATATTTGAGGTTGATACTGAGAGTGAGTCAGAGGCAGAGCCATCGTGTGGAGGAAGTTCTATTGCTGAGGTGAGTGATGACGGGGAAAACTCAATCAGGTGGACATGAGGGAGATTTGCCAGTTTTTTGTCTCTGTAAATGAGAGAAGGTGGCAGATATGGAGGCTTTGTATAATCTGTTAGTGTAGTGCCACCAGTATGGTTGACAAAACTGTTGTTTCACTTGGAATTAGTTTCTGTATGTCACCGTTTTTTAAAATAAATTAGTTTTTGTTGAATCTGTCTCTGAAATAGTCATTGAGTTGTTTACTTCTGTAGGTAAAATAGGTGTTTAACAACTTATTAAAATCCGCAGGAAATCGCAATTCGCATATTATTATATTATGTTTCATAATATACTAATATATTTTTTTCACCACCCACCCACAGAAGGTGCCCTCCCCCCACATTTTTAATGCTTCCTACGCCACTGATGTTTACACACACACACACACACACACACATACATATAACACAGGGCCACTTGGTCTCTTTCGGCCATCTTTGTCTTGTAAAAATATGAAATACAAATGCTGTCATAAATAAATAATTTGTGAAAAAACTGTAGTACATGGCTTTGATTCAGGCTACATGGAGGCCTGCACTCACACGCATACATCATAGAGGGGATGGAGTTACCATGGAAACCATGAGAGAAAGTATATGACTGTGTGTGTATGTGTGTGAGAGAGAAAGAGAGACAGAGGGGAGCTGGTCTCTTCTAAAAGTGTGTTGAAGCTCTGTTCTACTCTTCTAGGCATTTATTTCTGTCTCTCTCTCACACATGCACACACACACACACACACTGCTGTGATGTGCAGATAATACCCAGTGGAAACCTGGTCCGTCCACCAATAACAGTCATACATTTGTAATTAGAGGTCATTAAATTCAATAAACCCTCAGAGGTCCTGGTTTCATTTGTAGCTCTGCATTAACATGACAATGCACATGCTGCTCAGCACACCCCTCTGACTGATGAACCCACACATCCCTGGACAAACACACACGAGATAAAAAGCATGCATTAATAAATGATAAGGTTTAGAATATAATTTTCTAATGATTTATATTCTTTTGGTGAGGACGCAGGGAGGAAGGACAGGTGGAGAAAGGAGGGGGGGGGGGACTCCACTCTCATCCTCTAATGACATCCACATCGTCCTCCTGGGAGTTTTAGTACATTAAGCCATCCACGTGCTCCTCACTGTCCCTCCTTTTGGTGACAAAGAGATTTGGTTGGAATCCTAAAATTGATTTGCTGCAACAAATTCAAGCCTGTAGTTTGCAGCGGGTGTCTGACAGAGCCATCTGCATCTTCACCCTGCAGCAATGATTCTGCATGCTTGAATGGCTGAATATTTATTACCCTAATCACCAAAGATGGGCTGCAACAGAGAGGAAGCTGTCATCCTCATCATCAGTGACTGATTTTAGCATGCCAAAAAAATCCATTTGTTTGTTTTTATTTTCTGTGGACGAGGACAAAGAGTCCTGGTCAGCACCATCTGTGGATCGTTCCACTGCTGGTCACCTGACCTTGAATGGCCTTGATAGGCAGAGAATCTCATGGGAAGACAAACGACCTCCAGTAAGACTCAGTGTCATTGGCTGGTAGATGAGGCAGGCGAGGATATCCACCGCAAGGGATTGGAGTGAGACGCTCTTGTCGCCACCTGGTCCTCATGCCTTCAGGTCAAGGTAATAATAATTCCACTGTGCCTGAGTCGTATTCGGAAGGAATTTAATGTGTGTGTGTCTTCTTTTGCTTTAATTACTCTGCCTGTATCTTCAAATCATTGCATAGCTTCAGCCAAATGTTGGAAATTTTATGTTGGGAACACCCCATTGCATTTTAACCTCACTTTTTGCAACCGTTTCTAGTCTTTGTGCTAAGTTTGAGAGTCAGATTGATCTTTTTAATTTAATAGCCTTATAATACATAATTACACAGACTAAATAACAACAGTCATCCATTGCTCATCCGAAACTGCAAATTGGTCCCCTGTTATCAGTGGTGGAGTGATAACGATCCACTATTACATACAGGTTAAACTTCAGTCACTAAACCCAGGAGTCACGTGATGACTCCTTGCCGTAGTGGGGTTAGCTTCTTAGAAACATGAAAAATAATTAGACGCACTGATAATCAGTGTCCAATTAGCATACATTTGCATGTATTTGCATAGGCCAGTCATGTTTAACAGTGTAACGTGGGATGCTAACAGCAGATGTGCAGGGTGTGGTGGAGCTCTGTGCTCATGTTGGACAGAGCTGATGAATAAGATTTAGACAATTAAAGAAAAAATCTAAATAATAATGACTTATTATAAATATTAACAGACTTCCTGGGATATATTTAGCCCTTTTAGCAACACCAGCTTAGTGCCATCAAGTTCCATTATATTTAAGAGAAGGCCAAAACAATGTAGAACAAACTGCACTGACCCATTTCCCTCCTCAATTTATCAGCGGATAGTTTAACACTGTCACATAAGGAGACTAGTAGGCTAATGGACCAAGGCTGATGGTTAAAAACAATGCCTCACTGTATGTGTACTTGCTTATTCTGCTCTAAAGTGTCTATGTTCACATGTTGTAAGACTCCACCACCCACTTCAGCATAATAAGCTATTTTTATCTCCCCTCCAGCTGACAAAGATGATTGCCTAATACCAAGCGTGTCCATAAGGAAAAGTGAAGCGTGCAATCTCACACATACACAAACAAAAACATTCATTAAGTGGTGGCAAGCCAAAATTACACACACAGACAGCTGACAACAGCAAGTGCACCCACAGATCTGAGTTAAAACAAGCATTAGGACATGCTGAGTAATACACACACTGCAAAACAGCAATTTGAAGCCACACACACACGCGGTCTTACTGCGATGCGGAGCAGGGTGGCTCTGACGGCAGCCCATCGGTCCAGCCGTCTGTCGATGACCAGGATGAAACCCACTCCTGATGCTGCAACACTAGAAAAGAGGGGAGGACACTGTTAGCACCATGGAAATCACTTCTGTGTGTGTGTGTGTGAGAGAGAGACAGAGAGAACACAGTGTTAGGGTTACAGGTTAGTCCAACAGGAGCTGCTCATCCAATACTAGCTGAATCTTTGCTACCAAGCTGGCCATAATCAATGTCAGTGATGATGACACTTGTGATTACCATGGCAACCTTGGCTCTGCATTGATATGTGTGTGTGTGTATGTGAAAAATCTGTCATTCATTCCACAGGCAGTGCCATATGTAGCAGCCTCATTAAGGCTGTGTGTGAATGCAGCATTTGCAGCAAAAGGTCCTGCTGGACACTGTAACACACACACATACACACACATACATGGTGAAGCCATTGCACAAATACTGCTGAGTGGGTCCATCTGGATGTCACTACCAGCCAATTTCCATCTCACACACACACACACACAAATACTGAGAAAGGTGCACACTGCTCTACCCAGTAAATGCTGCAACGGCAAATCCTCACTCCATCTCTACTGAGAAAATCTTGCCATTCCAGGAAAAAACCGTCAGTATTCCAGTGTTTACATCAAAAATAATCCAACCCTCCTTTTTGTGTTGATTCCTGCATCAAGAATCATCTGATTGCTGCCTGCAGATGGAGAGAGGTGATCGAACCGCATCCTTAAAGAGAACCTCCCTCCTCCTCCTCCTCCTTCTGCTTCTCCACCACCCGCTTCCCACCCTTCCACCAGTTAAAATGGAGATCTACATCTTGCTGCATGCCCTCAGCCAATCTGAGCTCAGAGTGCAGCCGATTGGCAGCTGGGTGCAAATAGCTGGTAGGGGAGAAAGGGAGGGGACGCAGAGGGGTGTTATAGGAGAGGTGATGAGCAAAAAGAAAAAAGAAGAGGCCGCCATGTCACACACACATATGCATGTTTTCTTCCCTTTCTCCTCCCCTTAATTATGTGTTTGAGAGTGTGTGAGAGAGGCATTAAAGGGAGGGAGGGAGGAGGAACAGAGGAGAGGAGAAAGGACATAGAGGAGTGCCAGATTTTATTGTTATTAGTAAAACAAACATCTCAAGGCCAAACCTAAAACCTGTCACATTATCATGACGTTCTATTTTGGAAAATACATAATAACAGTCCAGATTAATATTTTTTATTTCATTTCTATTTTCTGTGTCTTTTGTGGCTCTTTGCTTGTGTCGAGTCTTTGGGATTGTGCTGCCATCTGCTGGTGCCACACAGTATTAGAGATATGAGCTGACACTCAATGCAGTGTGTGTGTGTGAGAGAGAAACTGACCTGGGGACACTAGTGAGGTAGCTGAGGACATTCTGGACCTCCTCCTCCTCCAGCTCTTGAAAAGCTGGGAATTCTGGGAAGATGATGATGGGGCTTCCGTTCATCCCACGGCCCCCTGCAGGAACAGGGGTCAGAGGTCAGATTGACATCCATGCATGGAAGCAACCTGGTGATTAACTATTGACTTTTGAGCACTCCCTTCTCTAAACTTCTACCTTCTTCCATGTGAACAAAGCTGTATAAATATAAATGCTAAACTTCACAATACTTGCATTAAATCATTAAGACTTGAGTGTAAAATGTTGTAATTTGAGCAAAGGTATGACACCAAAAGGTTCCAAAACGCACTCTCTCACTCACACACAAACACAAACTTGTCCTTCTCTTTTGTCGTTGGGTCAAGTTGCAAAGCACATCCTTGTGTTGATGAATTATTCACATGGCGTCACCAGGCAGAGCATTATCACCATGGTAACCCATGGCGCACAGAGCCCTAAGTTTGTAAGTGTGTGTGCGAGTGTTTCCGAGCTTTGTGTGCACTTCATTGCTAGCGGTTGGTTGTGATTGTCTCCTATCTGGGTCAACCTGTCATCAGTAACTGACAAAAGTGAAACTTTTCCTACAGGCGGGTCCAGGAGCAGACACTCCTTTTTTAGCCTCCAAAAAGGCACAAAAATCACAAACTTCAAGCCTTTCGCATAAAACGCGGCTCTAAAATTAAAGAGAGTGTAAATTTGTTGCATCATGTTTCTCTACTGTACATATATTATCTTTTGTTTGACTGGATTGTGCACCAGCAACCACGTTGTGCTGTCTGATCTAATCTAATCTATGCTGCAAATTTGGAAACAATTTATCTGGGGTCACTAGTTCATCCAACATTTTACCACTTCATTGCCCTATAAGTGTAACACAATCATTTGATTGAATTTGTTAAGCTAATTCCCGGTGCTTGACATTTGCTTATGTAAAAATGAAGGAAAGAAAAAAAAAGATGTGACTACCAAATGTTTGTTTGCAGTTAAATTGTTTCAATTGAGGTAATTAGCACTGAAGTCACAAGTTGTGCAGTTATAGGAGTTATATTTGAACAGCCAGCGTATAACCTCTGCTGTGAGGGACCAGAGAGTGGTGGTAAGGTTGAACAAACCTGGCAGGATGGCAAACTGCTTCTGGAGCTCAGAACCGATTTCTGCCGCACACAGAGGACCGTCCTCCCTCTGCAGGATGTCATCTGCACACAGACAGGCAGAATGATTACAAACCAGTCAGGTATCTCCATTTATTATTATAATAATGCTGAAGCTGAGGGGTCATGTTGGAAGTCAAAGAGATGAAGAAGTAATCAGCTCTGCTCACAATAGATCTCTAAACTAAAGTAGGGGGACAGGAAGTGAGGCAAAAATAAGGAAGAGAGGGAGCAGAGAGGTAAAGGTGAGCTCCTAACTGAGGATGGAGTAAACAACATTTGGATTTTCTCTTCTCTCTGGTCAAGCTGGATTAATCTCATTTAGTCATGCAGACACAGAGAAACAGAGGAAAAAGCATCCTCCCCCTCCCAGGTCATCTGCCATGTGCGACCTGTGTACAGCACACGGATTGTTAGAAGTCTGTGATCATCTCTGAATAAAAACTGTGAATTTTGAATGTCTCTGTTGTGTTACTGTGTATGATGAGATGTGTGTGTGTGCATTTAGACAAAGGCTGGCACTAGGGGCTGGTGTGAATGAAGGTTTCCAAGCAGTATGGTGGGACTGGCAGTGAGCAGCATTAATTACCATCTAAGTGTAAAGCAAAACAAACTGTTCACGATTTAGAAGAGAGCCATCCACCACCATTAATTTGTTTAGCTGTGTGAATATAAGCACACATAAAATGTCCATGATTGAATGGGACTTGTTGCCATGGGAGCAATGCAAAAGGCTAGAGACGCTCGGTGGAGGTGAATGATGATGATGTAGTCAGCAATATTTATCAATCTTCCATTAATAGGCACCAGAGTCCACTGACAAAACCTGTAATTTAACATCACAGGATGCCGGAGTCATGCTCCACCACTACTCTGCAGCACTGCTGGTTCTCTGCCGCTCCATACGATGAAGAAACCTGACAGATTAAGGGCTTATATCCCTAATGCTATACGGAGTGTGTCAGCATACCATTGGCTAGACAGTGACTCATACTACACACTGTATGTCACATGTGTAGTCCACACTCAGAAGCATCAGGATACCTGATTCACATGAGTAAAACACAAAACATGTGTAGCTGTGGTCAGGCAAGAGTCTACAAAACCAAAAGTATGGTCTTGGTTTGAGTCTTTAAATTTAAGAATCAAATGTAGTTCCCTAGAAGGACATATGATCTCCTGAGTGCTGTCATATATCAGTGTTTCAGCAGGCTCACTGGACCAGCTGTCTGTTCAGTGTGTCAGGGAGTAAGCTTAGGCACAGACCCAAACTCTGGATCACATCCAGACATGTGCAGATCTGACTCTGACTCTCCACATATACATAGTGATACACAGGTTTTTGCCATATATTTTAGAAAACACCATAGACAAACATGTGCATGCAGCTCGCGAAGCTGTGAATGGCACAGATGCATCAGACATTCAGGCGTCAGGCAGCTTTTCACTGCTGCTCTAACTCCCAGCTTTGTCCACTGTGGGGATGAATGAAATTAAACTATAGCAGCTCGGCTGCAAGTGAACCCTTTTACACACCAAACAACACACACACACATACTGGAAGTGGGGCAATGCAGGCATACACAAATAGTGATTATGGGGGGCCTAGAAAGAATGTACCCCCGCCTCCTTGTACCCTTCCCCCAGGCTGTGACACCCCTTCCCTATTTCATTCATCCTTTTTTTTCCAGGGGCTTAGCTGAGGGCCAAAATGATACATAACCCCACACTATTACTATATTACCGTTTAGCTTAGCTTTACATTCAAGTTCCTCTCAGGAGAGACATACTTGATAATTAACAGCATTTGAATGAGAGAAACTCTAAAGGGCCCTTTCTCAAGTGTCTCCTGTTTGTGTGTGTAGGACAGAACAAGCCCTGGATTTAGAAGGGTGAAAAGACAGTGAAGAAGAGGAGGAGGATGGGTGAAGTAGAGGTGCTCTGGTCTTAATAAGATGCGATGAAGGACGAGGTTTTTTTTTTCACAGGCCTGCATATTTAATGCGTTGCTGATAGTGTGGATCGCTCTGTGGTAAGGGGACAGGAGCAACAACACACATATTTATTTAATCCAAAAATGTAGCGCCAGAGTTTATCAGCATGGGATAGCAGCCACCTGTCAATCAGAGCTGCTGTGGCTAAATTGTACATAAATTTAGGTCTATGTTTGACTTTTTTTCTGCAGCATCATATCATTCATTTTCCCAATTTGTGAAGTTATTTTTGGTTGTTTTTGCAGCTTTAATTTCATTATGTGAATCATTGTTCTGAAACCACATGCTTGGAAATATTGTCTTGCCAGTTTCTGTTGACACATCCAAATTAAGGACAAACTAACCTAATAATGAGACCCGTACTGGCTGAACACTTGATAACAAGCAGCACGCCTTTGCAATGTTATTTGTAAAAACTCCACACTTCGGTTGTGTCAGCGCTCAGAGGTGAACCGGAGGCAACGGCTCAATTAATTCTGGTTGTTACTAATGTAGTCTATTACTGACACACACACTTCCACATCTTTTGTTCATGTTTCTACAGGATTTGGCTGCTAAACACACATTATCAGTTCAAAGACGGCAGCCAGCTGTTGTTGGCTTGTTATTGACCGTCAGTGCTGGTGTCTGGTCAAAGTTCAAAGAAACAGGAACACAAGGCGGGATGTCTGATGACCACTTTCTGAGAATACACACAAAAACAAGTGTGACAGGAGGACTTTCAAAATAAAAGCATGAGGCAGGCATTGGGACAATTATACTCTCATCTGTCCCTGTGGTATGCACCAAATGGAAAGGAGCGACTTGGAATGTAGACTTGAAGGCACTAGGTTGGACAGTGTGTGTGTGTGTGTGGTGAGGGGTTAAAACTGTATGAAATGCCAGCAGAGAGATGGACAGTTGTGTGTGTGTGTGTGTGTGTGTGTGTTGCTCGCAGAGCGGCACGGCTGGTCATCCTGCAGCTGTGTATGTAGTCGTGTGAGGGAATCCAGGCTCTATTATGTGGCATTATAAACAGGGTTTACCAAAGCTCCATCTGTCACTGCTGTGGGGCATTTAACACACACACACCCACACACACACACACACACAACAACTGGGTCAGAGGGCCATTGGTGGCATGAAATGTGTGTGTGTGCGTGTCCCCACACCCAAAGATTAGCAGCCAGACATGAAAAATATGACTGATGTGCACATGACTTTGTTTTCTTTGTTGTCAAGTCAGACTAATCCTACTTTAATTTTCGCATCCTCAGAAAAACCAAGAAGCCAATGCGATGCTCTATGCCCTCACTGTTAGAAATACAGAACAATAGCTTCAGGCTCTGTTGCTGGCAGTGAGCCGTTATCTACTGAATAGATGTTGGCATCATCATCTAAGCAAAACAACACACTTACTGTCCCTCTGTCTACAGTCTGCACTGCCGTCACAACAACACACATGCAACGCTCCTCAGGCTCGGGTCCCAGGCCACGCATGCAGACGAGCAGCAAAAACTAGACACCGATACACAGGGCAGATGTGAATAAATAAAATTCTAGCATGGTACATACAGGTAGAGAGCGTTATTATGTATAAAAATGTCATTTATTGAGTCCAAGAATCTTTCTAAACATGCTGCAACATTTCTGGAGATCTGTGGTACAACCCCACAAACTACAAAGCCTGCACTCACAGCTGTGGTTTTTAAATCCAGGTTCTCCTCCCTTCCTCTCCCTGAGTCTCTCTCTACCATTAGTAAGGACAGTAATAGCTTAGCTGAGAGCAAAACCAGCAGATGTAACAGCTCGCCCTTTTTTTAAGCTGCCTCTGGCCATAGTTACCGGTCATTACACTACAAAGAGGATGAAAACTAAGGCAGAGTGGGGAAGGAAATGACATACAAAGAGGAGAGAGAGCCAAGACAGGGCTGTGTTTTTACTTGCCCTACAGAAAAACCTGACACTGCTTTGTACACAGTGACATCATGCACTGGAAGTAGGGCTTCATTGTATTTGTACGACTCAGGTGTCTAAACGTCAGTTTTAATATTCAATCTTAGCTGTAGAAATGTAATCTGAAACTGGGCAGGTCATGATCAAAAGGTCAGCCATATTTCTTTTCAAAGCTTACTAGGACATGTTGCACTCTGCCCCAGGGGGGGACATACAGTGAGGGACACTTGATTTTATAGTCTCTTAAGAAAAATAGGCCTTTGCATGATACACTAGCCTCAGCCTCAGGATCTTCCAGAGCAACAAGAAGAAAAACTGTCAAGAGATGACCCAAAGATCACAAACAGTGGAGAACTAGCTCAGAGCTGGATGTTGCAGGGGGAAATTAACCATGGTTTAGAATCTGCTGAAAACAAAGGATTGACTTTTGCTCCCAGAGCAGCAGCAGACGAGTCAGATGGAGATCCTTTGGTATCGCCTGGAGCACAAATAAACTGATCGTCATGAAATTGACTTCAGGGTGCATCTACAAAGTCAAAAAACCATGGACATGTTGCTTATTAAAAAAAATGCATTGAGTATTCCACTTATAAATCCAAGGTAAACATGCACATTTAACTCCAGATTGATGCTTCCCACCATATGGGAGTGTAGCTGAGACTTGTTAACTTCTAATCCTCACTTGGCAAAGAGCAACACAAGCAAACCTTGTGTGTGTGTGTTTGTGTGTGTTGAGCCAGCTGCATAGGCTCATAAGATAGCCTTAGTCCATCTGCCAACAGCTCACACTCCGCGCGGCAACACAAGAACATCTGAAGCAGTCCACAGAGAGCCAAGAGAGCACGACAAAGTCACTCATCAACAACGTGGTTTGACATTATTTCACACCAGAACAGAAAAAGACACACACATGGCTGAGCGTGGAAGTAAGGGGGAGATGTTGACATTTTTGTCCCAACGCTGCTTAACTGACAAGAGGAAACCCTGCTCTCTACTGTAATGTGGACAGCCCGACAAACACACACCTCTCTATGACAAATGGACAGGACAAAGACCTCTGCCCACTTGTGATCTGATTGTGTAACCATCTGATGGAGGATGCCTTCAGCAGGAGAAACGTCTTAGAATCAATAATGGATAACAAAGTCAGATCAGGTTCAGTCACTCAGTCAATTCATAAAGTGCTTTACAGACCTGTAACAATGTTACTTCAATATGTTTGTGTAGGCAGGAAGAAACTTAACGGTGTCTGTAACAGTTGCTGTGCATATATGGGTGCTTTACCACTGCAGGAACTTTGCCCAGGAGCTATCGGTGCATTTATTTGAATGCATTTTTGGCAGGAACTAATGGTACAAACTAACTATTTTTTCTTGCCACCATGTTCATGGCACAGGGAACTCTTTTAGGGCCACGTCTGTGGCATCAAGCTCAAAGTTCTAGGGCCTTTATTAAGTATCAACCCTGGTCTACTACAGAAGTTTTCTACAGATCCACTTCCAGCAGTGGAAGCATCCACAAAGGTTATGGGCCACTGTAACACAGCCTATTAGTTCCTGCGGTGGAAAAACACACAGTCACAACCACTGCTGACTGTTGTTTGACAAACAATGCTGCATGTCTGTTAATGTTGGTGTCATCATTATAGTGATGTGTAAAAACAACTTTAGCATACAACTAATTTGACAATTTCTTGCAGTTCTTCTGGAAAAAAAAACAGTGAACAGAACAACTGGACCAATCCACCAGATAATCCTCCATCACACACACACACATCCTCTCACTGTACCTGTCATCATCTGTAGGTGCAGCCACAGCCTGGTGATATCGTGGCAGAGTTGAGAGACGCGGTTTAGAGCCATCATTCTGCCGGTGCATGAATGCTCCCTCCCTTACACACATGCACATCCACACACACACTGCTGGAACACATTCACACAAAGCGACATGTTCTGTCAGAAAACGTCCCGGTGGAAGTTCAGGCAGCCCATTCTCCCACAGCTGAGGACTTCAGCCGCTTACTGAGCTGTCACTGCACAGCACAGCCCCCACACACTCACACACTCACACACTCCCTCCCACTATGTGCAGCCAGTGGGGCGGAGCTTCAGACGGCCCGCCTCCAGTTTCACATTTCTGTTTCCACAGACAGAGGGAGATGAGAGAGCAGTCTGACAAATGAACTGTTCGTTGAGCATGTCTTTGTTAGCACATGTTAGCACTGTCAAAATCAGCACTTCATGGATATCATCGTAAATACCCACAAATATTTGAACACATTAATCTAGTAAAGTAATTATCCTAATGTAAGGTAACACAATGTCTAATATGTGTACTGTAAACTCTCCTCTCAGTGCCAGAACAGACGCCTTCTTCTCACACAAACACACACACACACATCCACTGTGCCAATAAAGACAGCATGGGAACCCAGTGTGCCACACACAGAGGCTGGACTGGTGAAACTGGTAAATAGGCACCCAGGAGTTCAATTCATAAAATGCTGCCATGCTGAGGAAAACACACACAGCTGTCATTCAGATGCTAAATCATCACACCCACTCTCACACTGTCTCTTCTGGCCAAGAGCGGCTGTTAACATCTCAAGAGATTAGAGGCAAATCCATCCCATCAATCATCCTATTATGTAGCCTAAATTATTGACAAATGAACGGGATTAAAGGGGTTTGATCCTGGATAAATCTACTTGGTCTTGTAGAAAAATTAGTACAGGAGCTGTAATGTCAGATTTTAATGATAGAGCATGTTGGCTGTGGAACAGGAAGAGGCAGAGGGGTTTTAATGGCCCTATCATTTCCGGCCTCTAGTGAGCACCCAGTGATAGCATACAACTAATTTGACAATTTCTTGCAGTTCTTTTGGAAAAAAAAAACAGTGAACAGAACAACTGGACCAATCCACCAGATAATCCTCCATCACACACACACACATCCTCTCACTGTACCTGTCATCATCTGTAGGTGCAGCCACAGCCTGGTGATATCGTGGCAGAGTTGAGAGACGCGGTTTAGAGCCATCATTCTGCCGGTGCATGAATGCTCCCTCCCTCACACACATGCACATCCACACACACACTGCAAAAATTGCCACATAAGAGCTGGTTTAACACATAATATTCAAGTCAAATGTGTTTTCCTGGCCATCTTCACTACTGACAACAGCTGAGAAAACTCTGAAACTCTGAATTACAAACATTCTGTTGCATCTGTGTGTGTTTACATAGGATGCAGAGTAGACTTCGGGATGTGGTGCAGACTGCAGCTAGAATAACTCACAGCTGAATTATTTATTTAAGTCTGTGTCGCCAAACAGTATTGACTGCTTCCGCTCCATGATCAAACACTATTGGCCGGCTGATGCATAAACAGGAAGGAGCAATTGACTCACAGGCCAAAACAAGCAGCGGAGGCTCGGACAAAAAGGTGCGAACACGTGCAGGGTTTGACTCAAAGGTGCAAAGACAAACAAGGGCGCTTGAATGTCAGATTTAAGATTTGGTGAATGAGTGAAAGGCATAAAACTCATATTCACAAGGCAGTAAGAGCCATCTTCATCCAATTTGTCCCTCATTTCATTTTCTTTTTGGCAAAACAGGATCATCCATGAAAACCTTCTTTCTCTCCCTCGCACCATAAATCATACTTTATACTGCAGATAAAGTAAGACAATCAGCAGCAGGCTAATTTTGTGTCTGTCTTTAAAATACATAAGAGGCTAACTCCTCATGTCACACACATCTGACAGGAAGCAGCACAGACCGACAGACATTGAGGTAGAGTGGTCATCTGTAGTTTAAAATATTCGTTTTACAGGATGCAGCCGTCATGTTGCTCTCTACATCCAAGTGCCAGGCCAGTGTCAGTCAGTCATTAATCCCACATGTTCAAACAAAACCCAATAAAACAAATTCAATACA
Organism: Parambassis ranga; assembly: GCF_900634625.1. Taxonomy (NCBI): domain Eukaryota; kingdom Metazoa; phylum Chordata; class Actinopteri; family Ambassidae; genus Parambassis; species Parambassis ranga. The sequence goes on from NC_041023.1 coordinate 40,638,464, forward strand.
GCCAGGATGCTCTGCTGACATCAGGGACCTGCACCACTAGCAATGTTGTCAAAATCAGCCTCACAATTCTCCAATAAAGTGGCATGAAAAGACAAATTGTGTGTGACAATTGCTGTGGGAAAAAAAATGGTCTGCTCTAAAATATGATCAACTTATTGTTTAGTATGATGTCAGCTGTGTTACAGACAGAGACAGACCGTACTCCATACTACCTACGCTCAACCAAACTGCTGCTCCTCCACACTGAGAGAGGACAGAGGAGATCGTATTATTGACAAAGTGGAACACATTTATGTTAGGAGAATAATGGCCAACTAAAAATGAAAATATTTTTATGATGATGAAGGATTTTCAACACGACTTAAGGAAGGAAGGATTCAAAAGGCGGAACAGAAACAAAATCAGGAGTCATGGGGTGGGGTGGGGGTGGGGGTCATCAATCAGGGAAATGTCACAAGGAAGACAGCTGACGACTCTAAGAACATGTGATTTTGGTGCTGTGTCGTGATTAATATTTGCATACACACATTCTTTTAGCTTTTATATTACCCCAAAAAACAGGGATGGAAATATGAGTTAAATAAGATCATGAGCAGCAAAAGCACAGCACTGCCTTTGTTAGGCAGCATTTCTAGAATAGCTCTTACTAAAAATACACACACATCACGTCTAAATACAGAACAAAGGCCACAGGAAATGAACCAAAATAGAACCTGAAGCATCACTGACAGGTACCTGAGAGATCTGTCAAAGCTGCACAGGCAGCAACGCACAGTCTGTGTGTGACCAACAAAGTCAGTTCTTAATGCACACACACACACACCTTCTCCTGCACAGGTTACTTTCATCGAACCACCCTGAGTAAATAAGGATGTAGTAATATACTGCAATAATCTTTTCCTGCATGGAAGACATTAAAATATGGCACATGTTACATAATATTCTGTTTATATGGATGAAAATCAAGACTGACGGCGAGCCCCCACGCCCTGCTGACTCTGCTAGCCCATAAAAAAAGGTCCAATTTTTCATTTCAATTTCATTTTACTGTCAATCACGTGCTCTTTGTGGAACAGAGGCTAATAGAATACAAAAGTCCATGTGATCGTCATGTGGCCGACAAGCACAGAGCACAGAAAGCGCAACAGAAATAAGCAGAAAAACGATGAAAGCACTGCACCTAACTAAAATCCACACACACAGTTAGATGACACACCCCTCTGTCAAACTTACTGTGCAGCTGCTGACAGCACTGGCTGTATCTGTAGTATATCTCCATCTCCTTCAGCGAGATACAGACAAACCTCTCCCTTGTCCCCGTGTGCCCCTTCATCCCGTCCCTCTGTCCATTCTCCTCTTCCTCCCTCACCGCCTTCATCTCCACAGGTAGACAGACGAATGCCTCATCCTCTTTTCCCTGCCTGCCTCTCCTTGACACACACACACACACACCTGTCTTCTTCCTGGTTTCTCTGTCCCTCCCTCCTGCTACGAAACTTTCTCACCTTTCTGGCAGCACAAATGAAAAGCCACCATAAATAGCAGCTTCACCTGTCAAGCTTCACATCAACCACAGACAACAGATCAGAGTTTTTCTGTTCAGCATGGAGGGAACTTGAATGTTTCATGTATAAAAGTCCTAAAGCTTCACAACAAGACAGCGAGTGCAGCCTAAAGTGAGTGACCATAGTCCATCCAGACCGGCTCGCTTTGTAAATACAGAACTGGCATCTGTGTTTAAATAACCTTAACACACTTACCTTGTCTGTTAGCCTGTGTGAATTTATGTGTCCTTTCTGCAGGTGGACGGACACAGCACAGGCTGGGAGACATATTGGACCATAGTGCTTGACTTACAAACTTTGACTGCTTTGTCTTATCTGTCCATCAACCACACAACTTCTGCAAAGCTACAATAAGGTAATGAGTTACTAAGGTTAAACACCAACGAGAGCTGCGTTCAGGGTATAATAAAAAAAAAGCCTTAAAGCAGTGTAACAGCGAGTGCTGCTGCTGCAACAATTACACATATGATCATCAAGAGAGAGATAAAACGCAGCCTTTACCACGTCCCCTCCAGCTCCGGATGTGGCATGTGTGCCGGGTCAGCACGCTGGTCGACACAGACAGATCATGAAGACGTCGACATAACACCTCATGGCCTTCTTGAACTAATTCCAAAAGAGACATCTTCTGATTTGTTTCATACTCTTCGTATGTCCGTTACAACTGCTTCCTCCTCCCTGAGTGTTTCTTGTGAACGTGCGATTATTTATCTCACAGGAAAAGAGGGGTGGAGGGTGGGCTGTGACACAAATCCCCCCCACAGTCAATTAGTGTCTGTATATGGAAGTCTGTGTGTGTACATACAATGATATGAGGTTTAGTTCTGTTACAGAGGAGTGGGCAGCTCAGACAATGGGAGCTTCTCACAGAGCCAGCACTAGCTTTGGACTTGGCATGACTAGTGACAGGAAGAAAACTAAAATTACACTGGTGCCATCCGTAAAGGTCTCCACCTCCCTGAGACTATCGCATTATCTTTATTTCACTTAATTTATCATTACACAATCACACAAACATTCCCAGTTTTAGCAGCAAGGGTATGTAGTAAAGGTGGTCATGCACTTTTCATTATGTGGCATTCTGCACAATTAGATTTATTAATGAATCAAGTAGAAGAGTCACAGTCAAAAACTGAATCAAAACAGATCAAAGCCTCTGCCCTCCAGCTCTGAAATTGGCTAATCACAGTGACAAAGTGAAGACTATTCTCAAATTCTGTGCTCTTAGAAACAATTTAGACCAGTTTATTTGTGTTTAATACAATTACAGTCTATTCAGTAAATACATTTTTTAAATAGCAGCGACTTCACTGAGACAAAGGAAAGGAGCTCGTAGCATGCTAAGTAAGTGCTATAGAGGCAGAAAATGTCTGCATGACAGCAGCCTCGGTGGACTGACTCAAACACCTGTTGCTGAGGACTATATGACCGACACACCCGACAAATCTGACACGGAGAACAATTTTCAAGGATGTGGCTACATGTATATCTATCGTCTGTAGGACGAAATCTTTTCAGTGACACACACCTGCACTTGCCTTTTGTCTGAAAGATGGAAGGAAGTCAATATATTTTCAGTGTATTATGATGCTTCTAATGGAATTCTAATTGTTCAAATAAGCAATGGAAAGTTTCTCCAGAACACAACGAGGCCCAAATTTAGTCAAAAGAAATCATATGCTCTGAAAGTTCAGGGTGAAAATGTGTAAATAGAAAAGGACTGCAGGCTTTCCCATTCATACATTCATTAAAGGACATGCCAAACCTGCAGGTCTCCTTACCGCTGATTGTTGAAAGCACCTCTGTAGTTTGCTCCAGATCTTCTGGCTCTGACATCTGTTGTCCCATCCTTTTCCCTGGACCCAAAAACCTTCCTCCTCACATGTATGTCACTGCTCCTAAAAGAGCACAAAGCCGAGTGAAGAAGAGTGAACCAGCAGCTTAAAAACAGTCCAACCATGCACGTCCGTCAGCGGGGAAAGAATAATGAGAACAGAAAGAGACCAATGCACCAGCTACTTAATTTGGTCAGCAATAAACAGAGAGGGAGGGGAGGGAAGTAGACAATCACACACACACACAGACAGACACACACACACATAGGCCGCCACAGACTGAAGGCAGTTCTGGCAAATTGTGTAACACATAACAATATCCATGCTTCTGTGTCGCTTCTGTCCTCCATGCTGTTAACAACATTACTGGTGCTAATTTTATCTTTTCATTAGGCCGCGCTGTGCAGCAGTTAGTCTTAGCATTTAGATGTGTGTGGATACCTTAGGTCAGCCTGTGGATTTATGAAATGATTTGAATTACAGTAGAGCATCATCACTTGCAGCAGCAGCATCGTCAGCCATACAAAATCCTGTGCAGTTCTGTGACCGTATCACAGCTTCTTTCACTTCAGCTGATCAGAACTCTAGTGGTTACTTTCAGTCACTCCATCAGATGAATCATAGTGGTGACAACTTCTAAATTTAATACTATGTGAATATGTGCATGAGCAACAGAGAAATATAACATCCTCTCTCTCTCTCACACACACACACCTGATGATTTCTGGTAGAACAATCAAAGCAAATTAGCTCAATTCCACATCCAATTACCAGTCCCCTCCCCCTGACAGTGACTCCTTTCATTGCTTTGACAATAGAGCAGCATGCTCTTAGTCATATGGACTCAGATCTTGTGAGGTGGTGAATATGCCAGGCTAAATAAAGACCCAGGCAAGTTCCACATGCAACACAATGTGACCCTTCTAACAGCCAAGTTCACAGACGTGGACTAGGGGATGTCCAGAGAGAGCACTGAAGTGCTGAAAAGTCACTTTCAATTTCAACTGGACAAGAATGACAAAGAGGAGAAACCGTTTGTTTGTACTGTATGGACTTCTCTTCATAATATAACACCAGGTTTTGACGTGTAACAGGAGTTTAAAACACACAAGCTACTGACCTGCTACTCGACCTGCTGTCAGTGCCATCATATTCAGAAACTACTACTATTTATCCAGCAAGGATAACGTGGTTATGTGCGTCCATAAGATGCTAACATATGAGTTCTTACCTGCGCGAACCACAAGCTAGGCTCCCCTTCCACTTGGTCAATTAGCCGGACTCATTTCAGTACTGCCTCCTCTTCCTCCCTCTCCTGTTTACTCCTCATCCTTTAGGAGGTTATAATAATGATTGTGCTAGTCCAGGATGTTTCTTAAAGTTCTGATGTACATATCAAGAGCAGGACATGTAACTTGTAGGTCCTGCTAGCACAGGTGGAGGAAGCCTTCAAACTTCAAACAGAAGGTGCGACAGTGACATCTAGCGGAGGAAACACATAGTGCAGCAAATTCCAATTAAATATATATGCAACAAATTCACAGCACTGTGTGTCAAAGTAATATAAAATATAAAGATTTAATTTTTTTATCAAAATAAGAATGGAATTGCAGTTAAGATTGATATAAATATAAAGAAGGAAGACTGATTTGAGCCATATATAAAAACAGAATGTTGTTATATATGCTTTAAACGATCCGATAAAAAGAAAATTACATTCAGAGCAAAGCTGTCTAACTAATGTAGTGACGCATACATCCACAGTGGGGAGCTCTAACACAAATCTTGCACGTTTTAAAATATAGAGGGCATACATGCTCCACATTAGTAAGATGCCTTCAGTCTCACGCTGGTATGAATCACCCCTCATACACCTCATGGCACACTGCATGCCCCATACATCCACTGCGTCCACTCCTCCATCACTGACAGCCATGTTGTACATCTGTGTATTTAGCTGCGTCAAGTTTGCGACAGAAATTCACGACGTCCCCGGACATTTTGCATTTGTCCTTCAAAATAAAATCAAATATCGTTTAAAGATTCGGATGCTGTACCAGATAAAGTATAAACTAACCGCTAAATGTTGCAGCTATTAATCATTTCACATATGTGAGCATTCTTGCCAAATTGGACAAATTTAGACCTCAACAGGGTTCCACGTTCTCATTTTTATTTTTATAAGACTTTTATTTTTGAAGTTTAGACCGGAAGTTGCGGTAATTTATTCCGGCTGGCTCCATACTGCCGATCCAAATCGCCTTATGGCTGTTTAGACTTCAACGGGTTTTTCTATATGTCTGCGGGAATTCGTGTAGAAAAAACGCTCGAAGAGACGAGAAACAGGAACCAGAAGGGATTTTTCATCGTAAATATTGTTAACATTGAAGGTACCGGGCGATCGTATCAATTTGAAGACACACATCGCCTCCCCGGTGAGTTGCCTCTCCCTAAAAAAAGATGAGCTTCTCTTCAAGTTTGATGCAATAGCGGAAATCCTCGTGTTCGGCCAATTCATATTTCTTAGAAAGGCCCACTTGTAACAAGTTGTGTCCTTAAACCCGCCTCTCAACGTGTATAAACCTTTTTCTGGTGTTAAATTGCGTTTTTTTTCTGATTGTTTGCTTTTTTTTTGAATGAACATGTTTAAAGAACTTCACAAGCATGAGCGAGGCAAACCTCGGCAGGGCTTGTCCCGTTATGTAGACTACACCCACTAGCTTCAAGGCAGCTTATCAACTGTCTGTTTAACTTGGTGAAAAGTATTTTAGGAATATAATTGTTGTTGTCACGAGCAAAAAACGCCGTTTTGACTAGCTAAACTTGTTAACCTTTATATTTTTCGTCCTGTTGTAGCGAACATTTTCTCTCAGTATAACACTTGTGCACTATTTACTTCATCTGTGTTTAAATACAGCCTAACGGAAGCTAACTCGGCGGGTAAATAGGCAAGCTGCTAGCTTAGAAGCTACAAGTGGTCTTCAAATGGAGAACAGATTCTAACATTTATTGTTTTCTGTTCCTTAATATCATTGTTCTTTTTTCTATTTCGTTAATGAACAAGGGAATATTTATAAAAGTTGGGTCAAGAATTTGCAAATATTTTGTTGTCTAACAGTTGTGGAGAATTTTTTTCTATTATAAATTAAAGTACGTGAATTAAAAGTTAGTTAAACCACCAGTGCAATGTGAACATGTAATAAGTAAAATTATGTTTAGCAAATATTGGTGCACTTCTTCTACTCATGAATTTGTGACACTGTGCTAATAGTGGTAATCAAAATATATATTGATGTCTCATATGTGATTCATCATGTGACGCATGAGGAAGTTTCAGTGTAATGTTACACTTAAACATCATTACCAAACTGTTTGCAGTGCATATTTGTGTGCATGTTGCAGGAAACAGAAAGCAGCCCATGAGATAAATAAAATCAATATAATCAATATCTTTAGTGTTACATCATTACATCCTTTGTCTGAACTTTGTTTCAGTTTTCTCTTCCACAGAAATGAAATTTAAAGTAATTCCTCCCACACAGTCTTGCAACAGTTACTGTATGTACGCAAGTGGGGTTGAGGTTTCTGTGCCTTGTAGTCATTAACAGATTTAGGGAATGGGATACATTTGAGTTTTTGTTTTTTCAGACATTACTAGTCTGCTTTCTTGTTGTGTGAGCCCCTCATTTTCTCTTCTTTCTGATTTATGCATTACTGAATTCAGGGCTGGGGTGTTTTCTAGTTTTCTAGTCTAGTGCCAGTAATAGTTTCTTGTGACATCATATAGAGAAACAATACGTGTTGGAAAGAGGAGTATGATGTTGCCAGGTGCTAATAATATTTACTCCCGTTGCATCCTGTGTGCCTCTAGTAAAACACTTGTTCTTTCACTTTCAGGTCCTGTGATTCAGGTGTTGTCACCGTCCTGTGACGGATTTATCCTCTCAGCTTCTGGGTGTGAGGAGGAGAGGAAGCAAAAATGCCGAAACCGGTAAGACACTGAAAGGAAGGGGCCTAATCATACTGTATTGACAGAAGAAGACACTTGTGGTGCCTAATGAATTGAGTTGGTTCAAAATATTCTGTTATCTATGAATCAGAAAATGTTCCCACATTGACCGCTTGTTTAAATGTACTCTTTAGAGCTGCTCTCCAGTTGTCATACATACATTTGAACATTCTGGGAAGTGGCAGCTTTGTCCCCACGGCTGCTCCCACTCCTCATACTCCTCTTTCCAAGTAAACAACAGCCAGAGTGTGAAGTGAACGGCTGGGCCCACAGGCTCTGCTACTGCAACACTGCTGCCATTGTTGTTTAAAGGGAGGGGAGAATGCCAGAGCCTTAGGATGTGAACAACGCCAAAACAAAACCAATTCGATGCAGTCTCTTCATGGCTGTCTGCCGTTGTAATGTGTTTTTTTTTTTTTAATTTATCTTGAACAGCTTCTGTATACTGCACAGTTAAACCACTTTCAGACAGCAGTCACACATCAGCTAACACAAGTTTACCCACAGTCATTCCTTTTGCAGTGGGAACAACAGGCTTTAGGCCACGCCACAAGTGAAGCTCATCTCCTGTCGAGCTCTTTAGGTAGTGGGTGTTTGTTTTGTGTCTGTGTGTGTGGGTTTTGGGAAGATACAGATGAGAGATAGCCAGTCACTGATGTCATCCTTCCCCTCTTGTCCCCTGAGTCACCAGGGCACCATCCCAAAAAACTCCTAGGACTGCAGAATTCAGATTGCTCTGCTCAGAGGAAGTTTGTGTCACAGACAGTATCTAACAGTGAAAGTACATCTTGTCGCGGGGAGGCACTAATATAATAAACACAGGAAGCAAGAGTAGGGTCAGACAGACATGACCTTCTCAGAGATTGGTGACATCCTCCTATGTCTGAATGTCAGTATTTATCTGAAACCAGGACAAGTGTTTTTGGCTGTATTTTTGTGTTAATGAAAACTTTTCCGATATCTCTCTCGTCTCTTTCAAAACACCAATGTGGTTAAAAGGAAAATGAGTCAGTGACCATGCAAAATTAAAACAGCGTGACTGACCCACAGCTAGTAGGACAGCAGAATTATGAGGTGATAGGAAGAGGACCCTCTTCGGCTTCCTAGTTTTTGGCTGTTTTCCTGTTTGCTAGTGAGGGGCCCAGTCTATGTCAGTCACATCCTGACATTGTGGAAGTGAAGGAGCAGCTTGTAGAGACCCATGAGACAACTTAAGAGCCATCAGGGAAGGAAATGGGGAGAAAGATGAGCAAGTTTGGGAATAAAACATTCACCTTTCCTGCCCCTGTGCAATGTGTTTTATTTTTGTGGATCGTTGCGATTCCTTATCTGCTATCCCCCCCCAAAAGATGGCCTCGCTCTGCAGGGGGGGTTAATCATAGGGACAGACAGTTGCTCGGAGCCCAGATTAGAGGCTCTACTGATTGAAGTAGTATGTGTGTATGTTAAAACCTCTCTCAGCAAAGCTCCTCTAAACAGCTTACAGTTACTAAACAGCTGCACATTTAACAAGGGGCCAGTCTGAGTGAGAACACATCTTCACAACTGAAATGGAGAGGGGGATTAAAACATCCCAAAGTGGCATTCCACAAAAATGAATTTATTTAATCAGTGTGAACCTTTTTAGCTTGTTGAAATACACCTGTCAGTTTTCAGAAAAGAAGAAATGCCATAAATGTTAATCTTCAAATAAACTTGCAGTTGCAGCTGAAGTATGTTGCAGCATTGTTAAACAGGAACTTGTCTTATTAAGTAATAATGTAGTTTTTAGTTTGGACCTGATGTGCACAGATTTTGTCCTTTGTATATTTATTTACTACTAGTTCAGTTTCTTTCCTTAAACTGTGGGTCTTGTTACGTTGCCCAGTCAGTGTCTCTAGTGTCACCAGACAGCATGTCGTCTAAGGACAGGCTTTCAAAAGTCACTCCTTCAAGACATCTCAGTTGTCAGAGTGTGTGATTAGCTGTGTCAGTGCCTCTGCATGTTGTTGTCCCGCCTCTCCTCCCCCTCTGCCTGCAGGAGAGAGAGGATTAACCGTCTGGTCCATACAGGATTCGATCTCTGTCTCTCTCTCTCTCTGCTCTGTGGGTTTGCTGTGTTTTGGCACTCATGTACACTTGTAGCACAAAGGTTGGCTCTTTCACAGCTGATGGCGGGCCCCACACAAACACAGGGGAAGGCACAGTCAAGGCCGGTCACTTGGAAACCCCAGCGCAATACTGCATTCTCCACTAGTCTTGCTGTTGCACACAGTTATGGAGAGAGTTACTTTTGAAATCGACTCAACACATGCAAGTCTTTATTCCTGTGTCACCAGACCATGAACAAGAGTATTTTGCTGATGTGGCTTTTGCCAGTGAGATCCAGTAAAAAAAAGTTCCTCTTCAAGGCCACAACAGTTATATAAATGTAGGAGAAACTTCGGAGCCCTTTGTTCACATTTGTTTGCAATATATAAATATATATATAACTGCAGTTGTGATCCTTGTCGGCAGTAGCTCCTCATTGAAATGACATTGACAGGGTTGTGTTGTCATAAGTAGCTACTGTTATTGAATGTCAGCCATTGGTATAAAGTGTCTTAGTCTCCTAAATCTTTGCATTGTCACATGTTAGTTATAGTGTGACTATACAGGAGAGTTCATCCATCCATAGGCGAAAGTGCAGCAACTTTTTCATGGCTATTTAATGAGAGGGAGATGCATTGTGTTCTGAGCTCCATGCAGCGCGGGGAGTCCATCTATGAGCTGTATAGACACAAGTTTCATGGATTATTCATTGCAGGGATATTGGGAGAAACCTACAGCGAGGGATGCAGGCAGGACAGACAAATAAGAGGGGAGAAATGCAAAGTAAGCATTTCTGAGGTTTTGTGTATAATTGCTGAGAGGAAAAGTAAAGCTCTTTGCTCAGTTTCTGTTTTTTTTTAACTCTACAGTAACCTCGCTGTAACTTAATCTCAGAGGGAGTATACCCCAGATCATCTGTCTTGCTTCCTGTTCGCTCTATCTCCCCACTCTTTTTGTTTTTTTTTTTTAACTTTTTGCGCTCTTGCTAAACTTACTTTTGCACTCTGCCTGTCTTTTCATCTCGCCCTCCTCTGAACTGCATGCTTCTTTCTCTCTTCACACGTTTATAACCATGACTGAGGCAATGTACTGCTTAGAAACTAGGTGTGGGAGGAAGGATGTCAGATGCCTCCGAGGTCAGCCCTGCTCTGCGCCATCAGCTGCTGCTACTCGGCGTTCTGCCAGTGCCGCTTAACAAGGCGCAGCCAATGACTGTTTTATCCTCTGCTCCACCCCAACAGGGGTTCTTGAATAGCAGGCTGCTGCCTAGAAAAGTGAGCCTTGGAGTTATGGTGGAAAGGATTTGCCCACATATGAAACAAACTTCTACTTCTATCATCCTCTTGAACAGCAACACTTACAAGTTGGCAGTTGTATTAGGAGATAAATAAATATTTTGTACTACATCCTACACCATCAGTTATGTTATGTATAATTTTTGTACATGATGACGAGCAGAAGGGGGGATAAAGTCTGAATTCAGTTGCCTTAAACCTGAACAAAAGACATTTCCTATGCTTTCCATACATGCACGTCCAACCTAAACTTTAAAGTGAAAGTTTCAGACCACTAATTTTTAATTTTGTCTGATTGTTTCTGCATTCTGAGTACTAACTGTAAACCTGCAACTGTAAACATTGTGCAAAATCAACTTTCTCAGATTAATGTCCGTGTGACCACTATGGATGCAGAGCTGGAGTTTGCCATCCAGCCCAGCACCACAGGGAAACAGCTCTTTGACCAGGTAAGCATAATACGTGAATACATTAATTACCAGGAGTAGACTAGTTATACATTTCATTGTCAGCTATAAAATAAAAACTTTTATATTTTGTTTGCGTTTAGGTGGTAAAGACTGTGGGCCTGCGAGAGGTGTGGTTCTTTGGCCTACAGTATGTGGACAGTAAAGGCTACAGCACCTGGCTTAAACTCAATAAGAAGGTACATTCTTCTTGTTTTTCCTTGCACAAGTCTTTTTATTTTCACCCACACAGTGAGTTCGGATGTTTGCCTAGAAGCTGTACAGCTCCTCTAACAGGCTTCCTCACTCATTTAGGCCAACACACCCTACAGTCTTAACACCCCTGCTATTACTGTGTGTGCTTGACAAAAAATTGCCTCACAGTGAGCGAGACAGAGAGAGAAGAGGTAGAGAAGAACTGTTGAAAAATTCCAGTGCGGTGTTGTGAAACCAGTACATGTTTATGGGCATATGTGTGTGTGTGTGTGCACACTCTAGCTTCTGTGGGCCATTGCAGCATTGTCAGCATGATCCATGGCAAGACGTCTGTACTGTGGGGCTCCAGTGGAAACTATTTTGGATGTGTGTGTGGGTGTCAGCTGTGCACATATGTACAATTCAACAAGTCAAGTAGCAGATGTCCCCACATATCCAAGCATCTGTTTGGAATGACAATGACCATCATTACATGATTTGTCTTTTTTTTAATCCAGGTGACCCAACAGGATGTGAAGAAAGAGAACCCTCTGCAGTTTAAGTTCAGAGCAAAGTTCTTTCCAGAGGATGTCTCAGAGGAACTGATCCAAGAGATTACCCAGAGACTGTTTTTCTTGCAGGTAAGGTACTGACACACACTGACGCATTTAGTATTACTTGTGAATAAACACAGTGTTTTTCTGACAGGTGAAGGAGGCTATTCTCAATGACGAGAACTACTGTCCTCCAGAGACAGCTGTTTTGCTGGCCTCATATGCTGTCCAGGCCAAGTACGGAGACTACAACAAAGATGTCCACAAGGCCGGATACCTTACCCACGACAGACTGCTGCCTCAGAGGTACAGACACACAGTCTGCATTAAATTTTATCCGTTCAACCCTTATTTAAAGAGAAAGGCAACAAGTGTGTGTAGGACAATAAAAAACGAGCTTTATAACCATATAAAAACCGGTGAGTTCAACATTGTCAACCAACGTGACTCACTTCAGCGTTTGTGGGAGGTGTACCATCCGTTTCACACAATAACTGAAACATGTCGCTTTCCCTGTTGGAGTTTTCTATGATTTCCTCCCGAGGAAGTAATTTCATGCTGCTTGACATTCCTTCAGGTGAACGTAACTGTGTGTGTGTGTGTATTTGTGCAGAGTCCTGGAGCAGCACAAGCTGACTAAGGAGCAATGGGAGGACAGGATACAGACTTGGCATGAGGAACACAGAGGAATGCTGAGGTGTGTGTCAAGCTTGCTTATTATGTTCTACACTCTGATGGAGACAAAGAACAGTCTCATCTGAGTGCACTTGTATTGGCCTGCTTTGTCATGTTACAACATGGCTCGTTTTATTTACTGACTGGCTAAACAATGATCTGAAAAGTGTATACATAAATGTGTTTTTTTTCCTTCCTCAGAGAGGACTCGATGATGGAGTATCTTAAAATTGCCCAGGACCTAGAGATGTATGGAGTCAACTATTTTGAAATCAAAAACAAGAAGGGGACGCAGTTATGGCTCGGCGTGGATGCCCTCGGCCTCAATATCTATGAACATGAGGACAAGTACGCAATTTTTTTTCCACTGGTCAGTGATGATCAGAATGAGGTATTTTTAGAAATGAAATCTAAGGGAAATGTAGTGAAAGGAAGACTGAGTATTTCCTTTACTCTGTGGAGGAAGAGATTCTCCATGTTTGTGGAGTAAAAGATGAACCTGACTTGCACCACTGCCCCTGTTACATTTCCTCTTGCTGTCACTCTGCTGTGCCTTTGTGTCTGTTATCTTGGGACATCACAGCTGCCATCCCTCCTTCCTCATCCAGGTGACATGGGAAGGAAACAAGAATCGTAGCATTAGCAATAGTAAGATCTACTTTGTAGATAGAAGCTTCCTTCCTCCCTGCTTTCCTTTCTCTTTGTCCTGGGCTTTCGTTCACACCGTTTATGTTTAAAATGTCTGTCTTCCAGGCTGACACCGAAGATTGGCTTCCCCTGGAGTGAGATTCGAAACATCTCTTTCAATGACAAGAAGTTTGTCATCAAACCTATTGACAAGAAAGCCCCTGTGAGTGCCTCACTTTATCAAAAAAGTAAAACAATATTTAAGTTTTATGTGTACACTAAGGATTTATAGTTTTATCTTTTTCAATGTCTGTAGGACTTTGTGTTTTATGCTCCACGACTGCGCATCAACAAGCGTATTTTGGCATTATGCATGGGTAACCACGAGTTGTACATGAGGAGGAGAAAGCCAGACACTATCGAGGTGCAGCAGATGAAAGCTCAGGCCCGGGAGGAGAAGCACCACAAACAGATGGAGAGGTATGGTGAAGGAACAGACACATGTTCATGCAAAGAGAAAATGAATGCTTTATTTTATTGTACGTTTGGCATTTTGTATTTTACCATATCTCACCAATTCACATACTTCTTCACTACTGGAAGTCAGTTGGATATTTAAGTTTATCACATCATGGTTTGTTTATTTACTTACAATAAAGAGCAGATGGTGAAGACATGTAGGTGTACACTTAATCCTTGCCACTAGAGGGCAGCCTTGCCTCTTTTACACAGGAGTAAATGTGCTGCAGCTTTAGTTCATAATAGTAGTAATATAAAGATAGTAACGTGAAACATTTTAAAAATACTTTCAGAGCCCAGCTGGAGAATGAAAAGAAGAAGCGAGAGCATGCAGAGAAAGAGAAGGAAAGGATAGAGCGCGAGAAGGACGAGCTCATGGAGAGGCTGAGGCAGATTGAAGAGCAGACGATGAAGGCTCAGAAAGGTACCCACTTTTCTCTTTATCCATCCATCTGTTCATTCTTAGCTGCTGCCTTCCTCTTCCTTTCATTTGTCAACTTAAAGAATCTCTCTATGGCTGTAGAGAACAGTATGTGTAACCAGTTTGTGCCTCTTACACAGAGCTTGAGGAGCAGACTCGCCGGGCCATGGAACTGGAGCAAGAGAGGAAGAGAGCGAGGGAGGAGGCTGAGCGACTGGAGAGAGAGAGACAATCAGCTGAGGAGGCAAAATCAGAGCTAGCCAAACAGGCTGCAGACCAGCAGAAGAATCAAGAACAACTGGTGTGTGCATGTTTGTCTGGCTGTGGGAGCAATCCCAGACTGACATGTGGATATTGATACGTTTGCAGATACTCTGTGTCTGACGGTGTGATTTGTATTTTATCCCAGGCCGCTGAACTGGCTGAATTCACAGCAAAGATTTCTCTCCTAGAAGAAGCAAAGAGGAAGAAAGAGGATGAGGCCACCGAGTGGCAGCACAAAGTACTGCAGTCTTTCTTTTTCCTTAACTTTATTTATAGGGGGTGATGTTGTGCAGTAATAAACAGTTTTGATGCTTACCATCCCAACAAGTCATTCTCATGTCACTGTTCTCTCACACCTGCAGGCTCTGTCTGCCCAAGAGGATCTAGAGAAGACCAAGGAAGAGCTGAAGACTGCAATGACAGTGGTGCCAGCACCTCCCGGTGGCAATGCTGAGAGCGAGCACGACGAGCAGGATGAGAACCACGCAGAGGCCAGCGCTGAGCTCTCTAACGAGGGTGTCAGCCAGCTTGACCTCCGCAGTGAAGAGGAGCGCGTCACTGAGGCCCAGAAGAATGAGCGAGTCAAGAAGCAGCTGCAGGTAAGAGCCACGCGTTAAGATTAAGAAACCTTTATTAGTCCCACAATGGGGAAATTGCATAAGGGCAAGAGAGGGTTCAACAGTGGCAGCCATTGGGTTCCATTTAGCCTCTTACTAAAGTCTGAAGTTCATCTAAATCCTAATTTAGTGCATCTAGTAAAGACCCAGACTACGAAAAACAGGTTAATTTCAGTCCCCTCTTTGTCTTAACAAAAATGGAACAATTCAACCAAAGAGATTTGTCTCTCTCAAACACATGTAACAACTAGATTATATTATTTTCTAACAGCAGTTTTCTTGCAAAGAAGAAACTCCAGCCAGCCAATGGCAGATAAGGGTAAGATGAGGCATACTTCCCTCTTTAAACTCCTGCTTTTAACAGGAGTGGATGTCCTGTCTTATAATGTAGCCTTGCTTTACAGCAGACTTTCTGCTATGTAAAAATAAAAAGAAATTTTCTTTACATTTTAAATGTAATACAAAAGCTGTATATATAAGCTAGGCTACTGCATATGCCAGGACTTGAACTGAAGCTGTGGCAAGAAGGATTCAAATGACGTAATTATTACAAAATAAAACAAATACTCTTTTATACAGGTTTGTGTGTACACCTGTAAATTTTAGTTGGCTTTTATTAAATTAATAATGCTGGAGAAGCAGACCTGCAAAAACACTTATGACACCCAGACAGTCAGAGGCGATAGATGAGTGGCTTTGCGTTAATCCAATGTTTTCTTTAAAAATTCGTGCATTCGTCCTTTTTTTTTTTTCTATCTTTCTTGTTGTTTTTACTCGTCTCATCTGCAACCTCTGTGCCCGCTCCATACCCTGCTCATATTTTCTTTTTTTTATTCCTTTTTCTGCTTGTTTTGCCGATCTTCTTCTCGTTTCCCACTGTCATCCTCAACCTCTATTCTTTTTTCTCTTTTATCCCTTAGACATTGAGTTCAGAGTTGGCCCAGGCCAGAGACGAAACCAAGAAGACACAGAACGACGTGCTACATGCTGAGAACGTGAAAGCGGGCCGAGACAAATACAAAACACTGCGGCAGATCCGACAGGGCAACACGAAGCAGCGCATTGATGAGTTTGAATCCATGTGAGGACCTATTTGCCTGTATTGGCTGCTTGTTTTTTTTTTGTTTTTTTTTTTCTTATGGACAACAGATGCCGCCGTCCTTCCCATCATACTAAGACTCCCTCAACAACCAATCTCCAGAAATCATCCAGTCAAACTTTGCCAAAGCCCCTGCCCCCACATCTTCGCTCCGAGAGATTGGATTTCTCCTTGATGCGAAGCTGCCTACATGCCACTCTGAACAAGATCATTATTATCACACTGCAGTGTTAAACGCAGAGGGAAAAAGTTACTACAAAACCAAAATGGAAGCATTTGGAATATTTTTTATTTTTGAGTAAAATGGCCATACATGCTACTTGTTTTTGTTGTTTTGCTTGATGACTTGTATTCAATGCTTTAGTATAATTCCAGTTAAATATCACTTGTCTTCTTCTCGTTTTTAAGTTCGTTCCCTCTGCGTATGTTTGACTCGTTTTATTAATGATGCCCTTTTTTTTAAGTTGTCTGTCAAGGACGATGAGGCAGGAGTTTAAATTAGGTCACATTTGTCATTATTAGGCAAAGCGCTTCTACATTAGGTCAAAACATATCACATGCTAGTTATACTAATACTCTAAGAGTCATTATAGAGCAGTGCTGGGGTCATTTTATTCAAACTATAAGATGTTACATACAAAAAAAAGGCACTGCAGTATTGTAATAGTTTCATAACATATCGATAATTGCAATAATTTCTGTGAATTGATCCTCATATGGGAAAGAGCCACCCAGCTGTCACACGGCAGGTTTTGACGAACGAATGTAGCAAAGGTAACAAAAGGGAAAGTGTGTGTGTTTTTTTTTAACTTGCAGAGGTCATAAGATTGTGTGTGATCAGCTTGTGCAACTGAGCTCTCGCCCTCAAGCTTAAAAAAAAAAAGTATTATGAGAATAAGCTAACTGGTTGTAGTGTAGCTGTGTGTTTACGTCCCCCAGCCGCATCCCGGTGTTTCATTCCCAGTCACCATAGATGGTTTTCTCTGCCTACCAGCTCACAAAGGAACCCAGGGAATAAAATGGACAGACAGGAGAACAGTCATATCAGCATCAGCATCCTAGCTGTTCTGCTGTCTGTCTGTGTGTTTTGGTGTAGCTGTGTGTACATGAGTGAAAGCTGAGACCTGGCACCTCTCTGGCTGGGGAGCTTATGAAAACATCAGTCCCAACCTGGGACAGACCTCTACCTCAGTAATAATCACAGTGGTGACTGACAGTCAAACACTCAGGGTGCTACCCCGTCTCCCTGCCTTCCCGAAAAATCTAAACGATGTTACATTTGTGGGCGATACATTTTTGTCAGTGTTAAAACTTCAAGAGAACATGTGGGATTAATGTGAAACTATACCTCCTTAGGTGAAATATAGGTATATTTAATAGCCATCTCTCCTGGCCTTGTTTGGATGTTATGGTTCAGAAATCAGAATAGAGTTGTTTTCAGAAGGATTTTATTATCGTGGTTTTTCTCGGGCGCTGGGAGTTGTTGGCATGACAGGTGGGTCAGCCTGGAGACCTCTTGTAACGGAAGGGTCTTGTGTAAATTGATTAAAATGGCCTTAAGTGTCTGCTCAGACCATTTGTCTGCTGTTGTAGTTTGACTTTAGCAGACCTGCAGCAGAAACTTGTGGAGACTTGGGAATTCTTATCATGATGATGATGATGATGATGATGATGGAGAGTGGGCCCTCTTTCTTCCCCTGAAATCCTAATAAATATCACAACAGACAACAAATTGACTCCACGTTTTTGTGGTGTGGAAAATCTGTTCCAAGGTGCATTTTTGAAAATGAGTGAACAAGTTTTTCCTTTTTTTTTATTAACAATATGATGAAAATGGTATTATTTGTTACGCTATACTTGACAGCTGGTGTAAGTTATTTTTTTACTAGTCAGTTTTAAAGTTAAAGCACATGTATGAAACAAGGCACTGAAGCCTGCCTTTTGAGTTCAACTTCAGTGTCTGTTGGTAGTATTGTGTTTGCCATAGCAGGTGGAAAAAAATGATCCTGTGCTTCTAGCTCATATTTTTGTATTGTATTCAAAGACCTTAATCCAGCTGCTTGCATTGCGATTTTGGACAGCTTCATTGGAGGGGATAACTCTTGTTGGCGTGTCCACGCCCACAAATCTCAAGCTGCAAGGCTTCAGTTCCACTCTGCTGTCCCTCTCATCAGCCTGCCTGTCCCCTCCAATGAAGCCAGTGCCTGTGATGATGCCTGCTCTGGCACCAGCTGTCACGTTTTGCTTTGTTTTGCTTTTCTCCATCCTGTAAGTTAGTATTTTTTAGAAGGCACGGGTGGATTGGAGTCCATTTAATTGGTTCACAAATAAAAGTTTTAAATTTTGAGGTTAAGTCTTGAAGATGTGTTGTGGTTCTTTCTTTAGCTTGGATACAAGACTTTTTAAGTATTAAACTCTTGACTAGCTAAGTTTATTAACTGGTCAGCGTGGATCTTATCCTTCATGCCTCAGTGGATGTAGACTACAGGTCTGTATGTATATTCTCAGAGGGATTAGAGTCCGGTTTTACAGACCTGACAGCATTGTCTTTGCTATGCTTGAGCTCGTCATTTTAAAAAAGCAAATCTTACCTCTGGTCCGAGGTCATGCACCCTCTGAGGGCGGCTTTCTTTTTCTGAGAAACTCATTGTGTGTATTTCCATTTAGACATTTGTCATGCTCACAGTTCAGACATCTCCTGTTGCTAAGAAACACCCACAAGCCCCTGCCTCCTCCTGCCGCCTTGTAATAGGATATATGCCAAAACTTGCAGGTTTTTTTTCTGTCAAACTTAAAATGTGCCAACAGGTGTCACTAAAATACTGCAATACTGAAGACTTTTTTAATGAACAATCACAGTTACAAGTGTAAATGCTATAATATAGAATTAGATACACTTTAATTCTACTGGCAAAGTGTAAAGTTAATGTGAAATTGAGCTTTAATTCTTAAAGATTATAGTCGTTGGTACAGGTTTGGAATATCTACAGTCAAAGCTGGAAAAAAAAGAGATGCCCTGAAGTAAATATCAAGCATTTACAGCTGA
Source organism: Parambassis ranga (assembly GCF_900634625.1). NCBI lineage: Eukaryota > Metazoa > Chordata > Actinopteri > Ambassidae > Parambassis > Parambassis ranga. The sequence goes on from NC_041023.1 coordinate 40,657,701, forward strand.
AATTTAGAATTAATACATAGACACAAAGTGAAAAACCAGACAGTCCTGTGTACAGTTTAACCTAAACGCATCTTCACAACTAGAATCACAACAGCAGCACAACAGAAACACCGATATGTACACAAAGCAAAAACACATGCAGAAATCAAAACATGCATAACAGTTAGCTGAACATAGTTCAGAGTATTGGATGTGTCATAAGCACAATGCCATGAAGAGGCATTACTTTGGGCCCACGCTCGGGTGCCACACTGACACACAGTGCCAGGAGGCCAGAGAGAAGGCGCTTCTTCAATACACACAGAGGCTCTCTCTCATCAACAGCACATGTTATTGTACAGCTACATATTTGTACCATGTAACACATGCTGGATGGGAAAGAAAGCGTTGGGCTATATGGAGCTGGCTTGTGATGAGTTGTATGACAAGCTCACTAGAGGTTATTCCTTGTTGGCCATTTTAAACTCTTTAAGGGCTCTATCTGATCAATGAAAACTTCATGTCAGGTAATGCTGCATCCTTATGAAAGTGTAGACAGAAATGGTACAGCAGAAAAAAATCATTCAAAATGGCCCCCACTGGAGATCACTCTGGCCCAAATAGGAAACATTACAAACATGGTTGAGGTCTGTCCGTAGCTGTTTTAAGGCTAATTCCTGGCATAATAAAAAGGGCTAAAGGGGCTCAAAATGAAGCGACCCCAGCCTTGGTGTGAAAGCGAACCAACTGTAAATCAATTTAATCTGAGCTTATGTCAACAATAAGCCAGCTTCAAACCCCAAAAGTAAAGAAGTTGTGGTGCCTAAACATAATAGGCAGACAGCTCCTTTTGTTTATAACATATTTGAAATGATTCTCAAAGCCATTTCCACAAGATTAAAAGTTGGAACAGAAGTGTAGTCAGTGCACTTTAGTCATATAGCGATACATCAAGAGTGTTAGATAGATACAGATCAACATGTCCATGTACTGTATATAATATCAGCGACTTAGTTCATGATACAATTTGTATCAAACGAGGTTTTTCTCCGTCTAGCATGGATTCAGCTGGGATCTGCTACAGACGGCAGCCGGCACTGTTAGCCAAAAGCACAGCAGAAGGGGTTCTGTTAAATATATTTACAGGTGCTGGGTCTGTAGCAGAAACCAGAGTTGACCCAAAACAAAGGGCCAGTGAGAGAGAGAGATGTCCCTTACTAAAACTAAGGTACACACGACAGGGTCACCCATCTCTACAGCTCAAATCTCAAATAAGAATCTTTCCAACACCTATTTTTTACCAACGTGGAAAAAAAGCCCACAAACTGCCACGCAGCACACATACAAACAGATTATTATTGACCAAATAGTAGAGGATCTGTCTCATACAGACAGTTTCTGAAATGTGTGTGGAAATAGTTAATAATCCATGTTGAGTTTGGCTGTAAAAAATAAAAAGTGCCTCTTGAATTTGATGCATGACTAATCCTGCATGTGGAGCTACTATATAAATAAAAAAAACAAAGTGAGAGTGTCTATTACATTCTCTACACTTTGGAGTCAGACTCGCTCTCTCCGCACCTCTTAAAGTTGATTCAGTAGAGCTGGGTTTGGATTATCTTCAGCATTGTATGTTTCATTCATGACATATGAACGATCCAAAAGTAAATCTTAAGTGCTGCTGATGCAAGCCTTGTTTTTTTTTAAATGTTTCTCTTTGCTCCTCAGTAGCCTGTTTGGGCTTTCTCTGCCAAGATGGCTGCCGCCAGCTGCTGTGGGTCTGTGACGTGTGGACGCCTGGCCATCACTCTGCTCACCAGCTCCGAGGGGAATATGTTACACAGGTTGATGTAGACTTTCTCCCTCACGTCCCCGTAGCGGCTGTGTGCAGGAGATTCCGGATGCTGCGGCATATAGGAGGGAGGGGCGTGGGAGGGTACTGTAAGGTGAGAGCTATAAGGAGGGTGAGGCAAGTGTGCTGGGGGCGGCGGGTGGCTTAGGTAATGTGTTGGAGAAGGGTGTAGAGCTGGATGAGAGGAGTGGTGCTGGGTGTAACCATCTCGTGCCCATGGAGGAGTGTGCCAGGAGGACTGGCGTGTGTCTGGAAGGCTCTGATAGGTAGATGGCTCGTACCTGGACGGCGGCAGCAGGGGCTGCCTGTAGTAGGCGTGCCAGCTGTGAAGAGCTTTTTGCCGGTGGTGATGATGTTCATATAGGTGTGAGTCAGACACGCTCTCTGCTCGTGTTGGAGCCAGGCAGTGGCCAAGAGGAGAGCCAGGCGGGTGAGGGTTGGTCTGGGGCAGGGACTGGTAGTCGCCTGGGCAGCTGGAGCGGGCAGCTAGAGGTTGGTGTTGGAGATGAGGGGGCAGTGGGTACAGGGGACGCTTTGGTGGAGCATCAGGTGGAGGTTGATCGTGGGTACAGCTCTGTCCACATGCTGCACTCATGTGGTATATGTGTCCACCTGTGTTAGACGTGTGGTTGTGCTGGATATTTGTGTACTCAGCGGGATGGAGGCCACAAAGTTCATGGTTTGATGCGGCGTGGTGGGAATACAGGCGGCTGTGGGGATTAGGGAAAATGACACCATCTTCCAGCAAGCTGTCAGGGGGGCATCCAGGACACGACCTCTCACTGTACGAGTCACAGCTGCTCCCACAACTGGCGCTGCTTTCACTGCCGCATTCGGAACCTGCTGAGCCCATCGAACCCAGCCGCAGGTCTGTGTCATTGGGGAAGCGACAGTCCGGGCTGCGTCTGGAGGAGAGGCTCAGGCCGGAGTAGGCACGTGCTACTGAATAGTAGCTCAAATCTGGAGACTCACAGTGAGGATAAAGGTCATGGCTGGGAGCTGGGAGGTGAGCATGAGGCGTCAATGCCCTGGATTGCTGGTCCTGTGGGAGGCTGAGACTGGATGGTGGCCCTCCTGGGGCTGGTGACATGATAATACTCCCACTGCAGCCGCTGCTGCCACTAGAACTGTTGCTACCACCACACATGCTGCTCTTCTGGCCCTCTGCCCTCCCTTTTGACAGCAGCTTCTCCTCAGCATCGCTGTATGACAGAGCTCGGATGCTGGGGTCTGACTGCCTTTTTGGGGCGCTTTTTTTCGCTTCAATGGTGCCAGCTGGCACGCTGTGGCTCTTCACCAGCCCGGCGTCCCCCTGGTTCTTTGAGGTGACGCAGGTCTTGGCACGTAGCTCATCAGCCACAGCACGCTGAGGTTGCGCGCCTCTTTCTGGGTGGTAGTATTTACACTTGTGACCGTAAGTGCACTTCTTTCCTGGGAGGAAAAAGAAATGTTTTTATAAAAAAAAAACTAGTATAAAGACAGAACAAAATGTATTATGTTTTTGTGTTCTCACCATATGGACAAGGTTGTTTCTTCTGCTCAGGCATGATGGGTCTTTTCCTCAAGAAGTTGTCTAAACTGGGCCCATGGCGACCAAGAGGGTCATCTGGTGGCATGAATCTAAGACAAACAGCAAGGAAGGCAGCTTATAAAATAAGCTGTAAAAATGTCAGTTGTTAGACTAGAAACACCTACAGAAATAGCCTTTTCCGTTTCCTTCTGTTATTAATCAGGTGTAACATTTAAAGACATGAATGCCGCAGTTGTTTTGACACCACACCAGCGAGACTGAGATAAAACCTGTCTCTCACGATGCACCCCCACTTACTTGTCATTGACAAAGGAATACATGAGCAGCCGCTCATCTATGAACTTCTTCCACTCAGGCTTCTCATTAGCCAGGTCTCTGTAGTTGTCATTGGAGACGATGATGCCATCTGAGTCATATGCCAGCTTGACAATGAAGCGGTCGTCATAGCAGACTACGCGCCGACCTTGGACGCGCCGCGAAGGAGTGAAGACCAAGATTTTTTCTTTCTCTAAGCGACGCAGGATCTCCTGATCTGTGGAGGAGGGAGTTATGGTGAGGCTGAGTAAAAAAATGTGTTAGAATATGGGCTGTGTACGTGCATTCTGCTTACCTGTTATAGGAGCGTCGGGGCGGGACTGCTCTTTCCTCCATGCAGGAACAAAAACTGTGATGTCATGATGGCCGCGCTCGAGAAACCAGTCTACAGCCAGCTGGATGCCCTGACAGGAGAACACCTCCTTGTTGCCATGGCTATAGAACACGGAGGTAAAAGGTCATATTAAACTTTTTACTTTACCTTTGTGGCAATGATGCTTTTGGTGCCGTTCTCACCTCATGGCTACATTGCTGCCATCCACCACAATGGGTCTCAGATTGCCCTGGTCACATAGAGAGTCTGATGGACACGGAGAGTCTGACCGCTGGCCATCCAGCAAGTCAGGACAACCACAAGAGGAGGAGGACGATGAAGAAGTTGAGGTAGAGGCTACTGATACAGTAGGCTGCTCACTGTCTGACTTAGTGCCCAGTTTGACCAGCTCTCCCAGTATGTCATTGGTAAGAGTGTCAGGGCCCAGCTTGGACAGCACCAGCCGCACCGTTTCCTCAGAATAGCCCAATTTCAGGGCAAACTCCAGCTTCGCCTGGTACTCCTTACCACCCGCTTCGGACACTGTCTCTGATGTGGAGGGATTGGGTGGAGGTTCAGGCAATTCAGGTGTGGACTGTGCAGGGGTGTCATGTTCGAGCTCAGTTGAAAGTTCAGATAAATGCTCAGGTGGCCCCTCAGTGCCTAAGTCCACACACGGGGTCCGACAGAGCGGCTGGTGGCTGTTTTTGGTGGGAGTCGTAGCTCCCTCTGCTACATCCGAGTTGATGCCTGCAGGGAGGGTGGAGCTAGAAGATGACAACAGCTCACACTCCGTGTCTGTCCCACCATTTTCCTCCAGCGTGGCCAGTGGGGTGCTGGCGGTGCTGTCCCGCTGCTCCTCCATAGCAGGGGGCCCGTCAGTGCCGCCAGCCTGCCGGTCAGCTCCTGCTACATGGAGGTACTCCAAATCCAGCCCCAGGTCGAGGATATGTCCTGCTCCTGCCTCCACATGGTCCTTCTGACCCATGGATCTGTCACAGACATCCAGCACACCAGCTTGACTGCTGCCCACTCACAAAGCTCAACTCATTGGGGCCTAAAGAAAGAGGGAAAAGGATGGAATAAGAGTTTGTTGAAGTGATAGCATTCCGCTAGATGCTACTGCTGAGTGTCTGCCAGACGTTCTACATTTTCCTCCACAATGATATGCATGTGTTTAAATGCAAATCTGCTTGTCTGACCTCTATTATGAAATGACATAGATACTTCCAGGGAAATTGGGTAAATCCCTACTTACTTATATTTAGGTGAAAACATTGTGCGTCTGCTACAAAATCAACAATACACTGTATTATTGATTTTTGAAAATAGAATTTGCATCCAGGGTGTTTGTAACAAGATGACTTTAAGTCAACTCTGACTCTCATTTTAGAAAAATCTGACTTTGACCATCTTTATTGTGCTAGGAAAATGTTCTGCTGCTCATCTCAGTTTTTTATTCTGGCTGTCTGGTGTCGTTGCACCGGCTGGCAGACACAAAGGCAATGGGGCCTCTCACCCTAATTAATGGACTCCCGCTTTTTTTTGTAGTCTGGCCGCAGTGAGTTTTTATAGCGCCATGCCACAGCACATTAATCTAAAGGGCAACAGTGGGTGAACAGCCAAGCCGTTAGCATTAGGGTCAACGAATCCCAAGCCACCTCCACCCCCACCACCACCCCCTCCTTCCATGCATTGTACCTGATAATTAAGGTCCATATGTTTCTTCCAACTGGGATGAGGGAGTCACTCATTAAAGCACTGAGGGGCACTAAAGCTACAAAACCACTCAGCATATTGCATTCAACCACCATGGATATGGTATCTAGTTAAGCTAATCTGATCTGAGTGAAGGTTTAGCTGCAATCAAATTACAGGAAGAATCAGAAAAGTTAATATGAGACAATGAAATATTATGATAAATATTATTAAATATTCGCTGGGCTCCAGAGACAAAATAACAAGAATAGATTTATGAAGCATGGCAGCATGTCATCAAACAACCCAGACCTCAGCATCCTCAAATGTTATGTGAACAAAACAAATGATGGAAGGGGAAGTGACTGAAAGCTGGCTGTGATGGGGGGGGGTGTGCATTTTATGAAAAAGGGGCTGCCTAGCAACGTGGCTGAGGTACTGTTGCTAAGCTACAGCTGTTGAAAGCATTCTCCTTTCTAAATGCTGAGACAGAGGCTGCAGCATTCAGTTAGTGACACACACACACAAAAACAGGTCTAGTGTGGGTCGTGGAGGGGTTTAAGTGTGCCTCACTGGCACCCACCCACCCACCCCCACCACTGGGGGCAACAATAGACCTGAACTGGGGACCTTGGCATTAAACAATGTGGGCACTAATGGTGCCTATGAACACAAACAAGGTTTACCTCACACAAAGTGATTCATAATACCAGTAACATTACACACACACACACACACTTCACTACTAATAGTCTGATAGTCTGGACTTCTCACAATCATAAATAAATACTGTAATTTAATAATATACATTATTTATACTAGCTTCTAAATTTCAAAATAACCTTCAGCTGTAATCACAAATATATGTTTATAGTACTTACATAATATAAATGCAATGTACAATGAGATAATATTCACTTAAAGAAACTTGACAGACCCTGATGCATCTCATTTTTATCAATTATTCTGCTATTAGTTTAAAGTTCAAGCTACTCACATAATTACAATCCTGTTGTCTGAGCTGCTATACATTGAAAATCTGGCCCCTGTTAATCAGAGTCCCTTTGGGATTTTAGGAATCTACCAGTGTGGCCTCAAACCAGACCCAGTTTGAACAGACCAACGGTAGCAAGAAGGTGACCTCATCACACCCTCACCAGGCTCAGTGGCTGCATCTTTTAAACATCCGCGGCCACAAACACACTCAGCAGCAGCACTGCTGGCTTTGATGGAGGCAGTAATGAATAATAACAAAGTCCTTACAGCGCTTTGTATGTGAGAGCTTTGTGCAAGTCTGTGTGAGGGTTTGGGGTGGAGCACAGGACTACACAGGAAGGAGTGGGGGGTGGCTACATGCACAACATGGCAAAGTTATTGTCAAAAAAAAAAAGAAGAAGAAGGGGGGTGGGGGGCATTGACTAGACGGCGTGCCAGGCTACCCCCACCAGCACCAGGACAACAGATGTCTGCTGAGCGGTACTTGCAACTGGTATCCCCTCCACACACACACACACCTCCGTCTCTAACAGAAGAAAGACGCAGCAACACACAAGTGACATGTGAAAGCTGACTACACCTACTGACTACACTTTCCACCTCCCTCTGAAGCATCACCCTCCATATCAACTTCTCATTTTTAATGTCAACACTTCCTTACAAACTTCACATGACTCCAGCCTAAACTTCAGGCGATCAAGTTAAGTATTTAGGTCTGTTCTTAGGAAAATTACTGTGATGCTCCCTCTGGCTGTGAAAAAGCAACCTGTTATGCTGGTAACACTGCTGTGGCTCTGGCCCTCTGCATCATATCAGAAGTGTTAGTGAAACAAGAGTAATAAAAATAAAGCTGCTTTTCAAAGCCAAAGATCAGTCCAGCTACAAAAGTGCCCTTTTTCTATTTTATAGGAAGCTATAAAAGTATATTTTTAGAATAAAGGCCACACTTACCAAAGACCCACAGACAATGAACAATTGAATTAGATCATTTCCCCATGTTTAAATCTTTAAAAAGCAGATGAGAAAACACAGCAAAGTCCCAGAGTTCCACAGCAGCTAGATCCGAGGCTTATCTTTGCTTCAGGTATGAGCACAGCTCTAGCCCTCTCTCTTCTGACTGTCCCTCAGAGCTGTCTGTTTATTCCTCAACAGGAACAGGGAAGTTGGACAATGAGTGGCAGAACAGATGGACCAACAATGTCTGCCATTCCCTCGCTTAGAGTGGCTGCTTAACCACCAATCAGAGTGCAGCGGCCCTACAATGAGGCACAGAGGCGAGCTGGAGGAAGAGGGGAGTGGCCGTGGGCAGATGCCTGCAACACCCAGTTTCCCCAAGGCACGCGTATTCAACGTGCATTAGCACACACACACACACACACACACACACACAGACAGGCACACACACTCCTCTCCTCGGCCTGAAAGGGCTTCCCCTGTGTGGCCAATGAATCAACGAGGGGTGGGTGGCTGAACAATAGAGCAACACAATGGGAGGCTGAGGAGGGCAGCTGCAATGTGAGGGCTGGTGCTATTACTGCCTGGGGCAGCAATTGAGAACACCTGGCCACAGAGTGCCATAGTCACTCTCTGCCCTTTGTTTTGTGGTGAAGGGGAGGGGGGGATTCAACAAAGAGAAAGGACTGAGGCTGACTGAATGACTAGCAGAACCTTTAAGAGAGTGCAAGAGGAAAGAGGAGAGTGTGGCTGGATTGAAAAGGAGAAAGGACAAGTGTAGGGTGGTGAGGGACATCAAAAAGTTTTATGTCCCAAAGAGTATGAGGAGGGGAGCTGTTCTGCATTGTTGTGGCACACTTAGGGGCAGATGACTCGGAAGCACTAATCTTTGCTTTCTGTCTTTTATGGGATTTAGAAGCAAACCTTGAAACATAATAGACAAAATAATTCATATTTTTTCATTATATCAATTATAAGGATAAATGCTAAAACCTTCAGTTCCTCTTATGGCTGCTAGGCTACCACCAAGAGTCAATCCCAATTAACAATAACGTTAAAATAATATTATTAATACAGTATAACATATTTGTTTAAATTATATGTAGGTGATAGATGGGGACTCCCGGAACTTCCCTTCTCTTATTTTGTAATATCTCAACGCCGTTAATACGTACATCACGTCAGGTAACGTAGCACTATGACGCAGTTACAGGAAGAGACATTATGCTAACGACCACAGCTGTGTGAAATTAAATTAATTGCTTCAAATTAAGTAATGAAGACGGGGGTAGTTTGAACTTCCCCTATCATGGTGACATAACGGCCACGAAAAGGTCGCAGAAAAGCTGTAAGTAATAGAATATTGTACTGTTTAGCAGAAAAAAAACGGAAATCTGGCTAGCTAGCTTAGCGGCTAACGGTTCACACGCTAAATACTGCGCAGTGTCGACGCGGTAACTTTTGTGTTGTTGCGTCTGTTTTTATAGACACATTAGTGAGTCTCAGTGTTTGTTTTAATATTATTTAATGTGCATTAGTGACCATGTTGAGACCAGTTTCTTTGCATAGGAACCGTTAAAGTTGTTAGTGTCAATGACAGAAATGTCTGCGCTTTGTTGTGGTTTATTGTGACAAATATTTGCCAGGCAAATATGGCAAAATCAAAATCCAGTTTCATAATAATATGAGCTAGATGTTAGTATTTAGGAGCCACCAAATGTTTGGTTTTGTTTAAGTGACTTAAACAGTACTTACTTTCCACCAATAGTTTTACTGAATGATTAAAATCAATGGTTGTAATATGATTGTAATCTTGCCATGAAGTTTGTAATAACAACAACAACGTTTATTTTGGCAGCAGGTCAGCCTGTAATCACAAGCAGCAGAAAGCCATGCGTGTGTTTTCTGTCCACTCGCCAAGTAAAATAAGTGTTCTTTCAGCTTTAGTGGCTCAACAGGGGAACAGCTGCCTGATTAAATAAGAATGTGTACTGAGTCAGCTTGCAGAGTCAGATAAGGGTGGTGGGGAAAAATACAACAGCTGACCCAATGTACATTATACAATCACACACACTGGCCATCTGTCCTAACAAACAGGTGTGTTGCTCCCAACAACTGCACCAGAAACAAGTATTATCCCCTTTCGTGATTTTTTTTTCTTTGTTTCTAACAAGCTAAAATATCAGTCTGTTATAGTTAAAACTAAATAAAATGCACTGAGATGCTGCAATTAGTGAAAGTTTGGCTTAGATAGAAATTGTTACAGGGGATTTTGCAGTGCTTAAACCAACATATTCAAGCAATAGGAGGCCATTCTGCCCATATGACCTTGCTGACCTGTCTTCTAATGTGTGCACTTCCACCCCACACATGCAGGTTAGGACATCATGCCTGGCTGGTACTCACCAGCTCTTACAGAGAAGGATCAGTGTAAATCCAAATTTAGAATTTACACTGTGCATATGACAATAAACGTCTTGAATCTTGAATCTGTGAGTTCTAACTTAACACTCAAAGCCTGAAATTTTGGTCAAAATTATTGGAAAATAAAGTCAGAATTTTAGATTAAAGTGTCCTCAATATTCATAAAAAATTTACTAACTAGCACACATATGTAATGAGATGCATTATTTTGGTCAAATAAACCCTTAAACTCTGCAGGTTAAAAGTTAAAATCCACACTTTATTTTGTAGCCAGCAGAGATTATAAAACGAAAGGAAGAGGATGAAAAAAAGCCTCATGGGATGTGGGCAGCTGTTTGGTTTGGGCTCACATCATAACCCCCCTCTGTCCATCAAAACGCCTTAAAGTGCAGCTGGTCTGTTCCTCATAGAGGTGTAGCAATCCTACAGCTGTCAGTAAGGGAAGACAGCCACTAGTCTAGGTCTGATCCATCATGAATCTCAACAGAAAACCAATTGTGCATGCTTTGTTTGGCTCAGGCCTTCTTCTCCCCAACTCCCCAACACCCCAACTGCCTCTCTGCATTTTTGAAAACACTTGAATCTTTCAGGCCTGTTGAAGGAGCTCCACCTGTCTACAAAAATTACACAGTGAATGTTAAGAGGGGGAGTGCGCAGGGGCGTGCACGGTCACTGCAAACCAACACCGTCACGACCTCTCTGCAGCTTTCACCCGCACCAACCTGCGGCTCCTCCGACACAACTCGGCTGGCGCTATCAGCGTATACTCACCGGGTCAGGGCTGCCGCTGGAGCCGCACGACGGGTTTCGCGTTTACCGAACGCTCCCATTATTTACTGGCGACGCAAAACATCCAGCTGGATTGCAGCGTGACCCAGCCGAACTGCGTCAGGTTGCAGAGTAAGCAGGCCACTTCCGCTCTGTCGCTGTTTCAAAATAAAATGTGCGCCTTGGCATTATCCAACAAACATGTGTGGATATTTTAGTGTTTAGTGTTTTAGTGTTTAGTGTAGCCGGAAGTTATAGCTAATTATATTTAACTTTTGTATTTTTTTTGTCTGAAGCGGGATGGGCGGTGAGATTATGCAACGGCGCCATCTTGTGGTGCAATGTTATACTGGCAATTATTTGTGCAGCCTTGAAAAGGATTTACTAATTGTTTACTCCATTATATAATATTTTTCTTTTTATTTTAGTTTTCAAGACTGGATGATGTGACTGCAGTAAATCACGTAAGTGTTTCTTGCATTACTTTATACTTCATTTGAAATATTGTGCTTTTTTAACATGCAAAAATGTGGGTTGTGTTTAAGTTTAAATTGTTTGAGGTTATAAATAGAACAGGTTTTTAAGGGTATTGAATCGGTTTATTGGGACAATGATGTTTGCAAATTACATTGTGATCTGTAGTGAGAGCAGAGAGGAGGTGGAGGAACAGCTGGAGAGGTGGAGGTTTGCTTTGAAAAGCAGAGAAATGAAAGTAAGACAAGTACTTTAAATATTAAATCATAATTAGATTTGGCCAAAGAATGACACAGAATTGTAAATTACATCTGATTTTATTCAATTTTTTCAAAAAACAAAACAAAACAAAACCAGACCTTCAGGAAAATACAGTAATTCCCATAGTACACACAGAGGACATAAATTAGAGACATGGCAGAGAGGGGGAAACATGTCACCTGGCACCTGGGTCATAGAAAACATTTAATCCATGCAGCCACAAAGCCAGGGGCACACACTGTGCACTACACAGGATTGTAGAGGATATCAGTGAAATGACACTTGTGTAAAGTGAGCAAGAATTGATTATTCCTGTACACAAATGTCTAAATGATAGTACAAAAAGGGGGAGTAATACAAAATACAAAAAAAACAGGGAAAAATCTGTCCTCAAAATAAACCATAAATATTCATATTGATGCACATCGGTTTAACAAAACAATTGCTTCTGTAAACATTTTGAACATAAGGTGTGCATAACAATTTAAAAACCACTGCAGGTATATCTGAAGGGTTACGTAATAATAAAAAATTGCAGAAACAAGACTTAAAAACTGAGTTAAAAATATGTCATGTCGTCTGAAGTGGTTTTAACACTGCTATTAGAATGTGTGGGTTTATTTTTTGCCTTTGCTTTTCACACATGAGACAGTGAAAGCATCTCATCTCCCTCACATGGCGAAGGCACCACCTTAAAAATTCCATGAGTCTTGGGTTTTCTCATTCATATGTTTGCTGGATGGATGGATTCTGTCTAATCTTGTAGTGTGGGTTTCAGAGGACACACAAGGAACCAAGACAAAGTAATAAAATATATAGTTCTGTGATGGACTTCAGTTAAAGAAGCATGTCTATATGATCAAGTTGTGGATTTTGAGGAGTTTTACCATTCTAAGGCAACCAAGTCTCCTTCAACATACACGATTGTTGACAATCAGCTGATCCTCATTTCCTTCCTTGGGGTGGAATACACACTGTCCTTGTTCCCTTACTGTCACATCTGCACACCAGCCTCCATGCTACCTTAACGGCCACCTGCTAATTCACAGTTTATCCTATCCCTACATATAATCAATGCTGAAGGAAAAATCCACATTTAAAACTTCTGATTTTCAGGTCTAGAAATATCCAGCTGACCATGTAGAAAACCTGATGCTTAAATTGGGTGGATTTTTCCTTTAAAGCTCATCTATGGGTGCGTTCTTTATCCATGTGCAGCAAGTCACATATCAAATATACAGTGTATAAAAAAAACTGCGACTGATTTTGTTAATAAGCATCATGCTGTCATCACCAGGGCTACTTCTGTCCGACATAATCTACAGCACATGAGGCAAAGGGTTAACCTGTGAGTTAGTACATTATGTACAAGTGGATATACAGTACCCTGTATTTAATGGATATAACAAGAAGGTCCCGTAAAAAACTTCACTTCAAGAAGGTGAAGGCAAAAAAGTGAAGATGCAGATCTTGGTCAAGCATCATTTAAAGGCGGAGAACTGTGGGTGTGGATTTAAGTGTTGCTATCACATGCTTGATGTGGCAATCTACAAAGGTGGAAAATCATTTTACCTGAACAGGACCTGGGACTAAACACAGCTATAAACAGCTACGCTGAAGGTGTGGCACGTACAGTATTACAGTATTTGCCTTCCTCGATATACAGCAATAGCCGCCTTTTTGCGGCCCTCCAGACGAACATGTTTTTTGTCATTCACATACAAGACGGCAAGTTTAACTATGACACAAAGATTCAACAGATATCGCATCTGTCAGCAGATGAGGAGGTAACTGGCTCGAAGGGTGGAGTGGCAAAAAATCTGGGTGGGGTTTCTGTGGTAGTTACAACCCCCCCCACAAACACACATCCTTCTCCCTGCTTCCTGTCATGATTACAGTCCAATTCCGTGTGCTGTTATTTGAGCAAATAAAATAAAGCGCTCGCTCTGCAGAAACGCTTCTCCAGCTCAAGGCTCTTGTTCATCGTGTTGGTCTTAGTCACAATTGTGATCTGTTGGTCACTGATAGGTAGGGTTGTCGCATTGGCTGAGGTTCTGAGAGGCCGTCTACCAGCTCATGAGGGATGTGCGCCCCAGGGTCATGAAATAGACTTGGCTAGCTCCTCCTTGACGCACAGAGGCGAAGAAAACCTGACAAATAACAACAAATTAGCTTAAATTTACATCTTATTCTTACTAACAGAGTGGATACTAGAACTATATCCTCACCTTGTCATTCCTCTCACACAGGAACTTAAGTCTCTGGGCTCTCTTGTGCATGAAGACGCCGTCCAGATGACCCGTCTCCACTGAGCGGATCTCTATGGCCTTCTCACCCCAGCCCATGATCTGGTTTGACCTAATGTAGGCTGTGCAGAAAAGGTATCAACATCATGGTCTACTGCAAATGTTTAAAGGAGTCAGACTGCCATCTCTTTTTTTCCCCACTTACCCACTGAAGTTGGCATTTCTCCCCACTGCAGCACCACATCTTTGGTGATGCGTCCGTAGGTGTTGACGTAGACACCCTCATCCTCATAACACAACAGCAGCTCAATGCCATCAGTGTTGGGCAGGATGATGATGGCATGGCACTGAATGCTAGTCTGTATCTGAAAAGAGAGTAAATGGAAGAAGGGTTAGGAGAGCCTGAGAGTGATGTATGATCATACTCTGCAACGGCAAACATACGTGTGTGGGAAGGTAGATGTCGTAGACGGCACCAGAGTCCACGTCCACAGCGTGAAATCCTGAGCAGGAGCCATAGATGACCTTCAACCTCTGACCCTCCTCCACTGTCAGGTCCACCAGCAGAGGCTTGTGCGCAAGGTCACCAAAAGACTAAGGCCGAACACAAAACCAACAGTTAGACAGGTAAACAAGAACATCAGTAAAAAGTTCTCATGACTCCATCTGTGCTTACCTTAAAGGCCATGAATTTGTGGTAGGGTTTAGGTGCCCAAGCATAAACCTCCACAGCATTCTTCAAGGCCAGCACCAAGAATTTAATCCTCTCGTACTTCACTGCAATGAACAGAATAAGTCAGTGATGATATGGTCTCTTTTATGTACATGAACATCAAAGCTCCAGGAATCACAGATGTATTCAGAAACGTACCAACTTTGTAGTGGACGCAGCCCTCCAGATCGCCCACATTAACCCAACCCTGCTTCTTTTCTACCTCAGGGTCATTGTGCAAAATCTTGTTTCTGAGCCATGACAGGTAATACACCCTCAGCTTGTTCTTTTTACCTGCAGGAGGTGGAGTGTGATTAAAAGGCTGGCAAGAAAAGGAAAGAACTTTTGGTCAGGACGTGTACTTTACCTGATATGGTTACCAGGACATTAAGCCCCTCCAGGACGTCCATCTGCTGGATGCGCCGTCGGTTGATCAGGGGGTAGACCTTACCCTGACCGCTTCGATCTAGCAGCATCAGCCCACTCTCTGTCCCTACCAGCAGATTCACTCCTGAAACAGGCAAAAGCAAACATTAGCAGAGCTTTCACAGGCAGAGGGAAAAATAAACAACATACTCTCACATTTACGTACCCCAGAGTGCCGCACAAAGGATCTCTGAGTTGAACCTCTTCTTGTATTTGCGGATTTCTGGAGTGTCACTTGGTGGACGCGTGTTGACTGGGTTCACGTTGACGACTGAACCTTTACGGGATGGGTCGGACCTCAGTGGGTCTACCAGGCGTCCATCTTGCCCAAATCCAGCTGGAGGAGAAAACAAAGAAAGAAGAAAACACTGTTAATGCCAACATGAAAAGAGTCAATCTCCTTTTTTAGCGCTTATGTGTTAATTTCAGTGTGATATACCCATGTTGTTGAGGGAGCTGCCGCTGGATGGAGATATCTGGAGAAGGCGTGGGTCGATGAAGGGAGTGAACGAAGAGGAAGACTTGTGTTTAGACATGGAGTTGCTCTCTGACTGGGACTGAAAGAGATATTAGACATTTATCAAGTGTGAGTGTTTTAAATTAAAAGTGAGGAGACAACTGCAACACCTCTGGGAGCCCATAAAAAGTGTAAAGATGGTGTTAGTTGTTCTGAAGCTGGCAAGGATGGAAAATTTTAGAGGAGAGAAGCAAAAATGTGCAACAAATAGTAATGTGAAAGGTGAAATGATCCAAACATGGTGTTGTGAAGAGTGCCCTTTTCTATCTGTGCTACAGATAGAAAAGGTTTCTAAGGTTTCTTCCAACACCCAAGACGGTTAGTCTTCACCCGTTTCATCACACCAGACATGCCATCACAACACACTGCTACAATGAAGTGGCTATACTGCGAAGTCTTGTTAAAATGTGTTGTTAAATTACAAGAAGCTCCTGTTAAAGTTTCCTCCATGCTATCTTGTTATGTTGTACCACCAGGAGGCACCAGTGTTAGCAGCGATGCAGTGCAGTGTGAGAGGGTGAAGCAACTCAGAAGATTCAAACCAGGTGCCAGCCAAGTCAGCAGAGGGCAGAGGAGAGCCAGAGTGAAGGAGGAGGAAGAGGATGAGAAGGAGGGGTGGGTGTGGGGTTGGGGGGGCAGGATAGAGGCTTGGACCAACAATCAAGGACTGGACAGTTGGTAAGTACAGATTTGGGGATAAAATACTTTCAGTATTCAGTCAGTATTAACCCAAATCTTGTTTGGAATTATGAGACAAAATTACAAATGCTACACAACTCAAATCTGCACACCACTCTGTCCATTCCTCAGTTGTCTGCCTTAGTGATGTGAGGGTGACATACCTCTATGCCAGTGAGCTGGTCCAAAGAGATCAGTGGGGACATTGCGGGACTGGCATGGCTAGATGATGAAGGGAAGGAGGAGGAAGAAGAGGAGGAGGAGGTGGAGGGAGGGATGGTTGTTGAAGAGGAAGGGGGGTGATGGCTCTGCTGGATAAGGTCTGGTAGGTGGTGTATGAGGGCAGCATAGCCGTTTTTCTCTGGAAGGCCGTGGTGCAGTAGCTGACCAGAGCCAGCCGAGGAAGAGGAGGAAGACGCGAGACTGACCAACCGTTTTATGTCAGCTGTGCTCTGGAAGCAAGAATAGGCACACTTGGGCTTGAGCAAGCAGGTGAAGAGGAGGAGGAGGAGCTGCTTTGTGTCATTATTTACCCTCATTTTAGAGACTTATATTCTCAGATTGAGAGATTACTTCTGCAATGGAAGCTAAACATGAAAGTCTAAACATGGAGATGGCGGTAAATGAATGAATATATACTCACAGAATAGAATTTTAGACTCAATCTTAGAATCAATTTTATACAAGTGTTTCTGGAAGCTACTTCAAACTGGCATCTCTTCATCTTACCTGTCTAATGACAAGTGTTCCATCCTTGGAAGGCGTAGAGGCCTGTTCGCTCTCCGAGTCTTCCACCAGCATGGTCTTAGCAGACTCTGTTTCTCCATTACTCAGCTTCCTGTAGAAGCCATGGGAATATCTGATGTCCCATAACCAGACCAGTGTTAACAGCCATGCAGGAAAGCCATGCAACACTTTGACAACTGTAACAATGAAGCTGTGGTGCATCAGACATTTGGACCTACCCGGCTCTAGATTCCTCAGCTCCAGAGGTGGACTCTTCTCCTGCCTCCTGGTCCACTTCTTCATCTTCGTCTTCATCTGTGGTGCCTGACTCGTCACTTGAGGAGGAGTAGTCCGTTACTTTGTGGGGAGGCCGTACATCATCAACTGCACGGAGCTCCTTAGCCAGAGCAGTCAGGTCCTGAAAGGAGCAGTAAGGGAGTTTGATTTTGTTGCACAAAAGAAAGAATCATTGAAGCAATCCCTCCTCACTTATTCTTTGCTTTTAATGTCTGCCTTTTAATCTGCAATTTTATAGTAAAGCAGTGTAGTGAAAATAAAGGGAGGAGGGACTCTTCCCTGAAATGTTGCACAAAGCAAGTAGGCCACACTTTATCCAACAGCTGAGCCATGTGAGATTATGAGCCTTTCTGACAAATACAAGGAAACGGAAGTGTGTTTGCATTCAAGTATGTTTGCATTCAAATGTGGTCACATTCAAATCCAGGCTTAGGCCACATGTTGATGGTAAGCAGGAGTGTGCAGACCAGTAATAGGCAATGACAACAGAAGCATAATTGAAGCTGCAAGCAGCATTGATTAGGCACTCACACCCTAGCAGCTGGCAGAAGGTAGTGAAAAATAGTGATTTTGTTTCATTAAAAATTACATAATATGGACGCTGCTAATTTTTTTCTTTAAAAAATGATAAAGAATTTTTGCTGTTGCTTTAGGTAGATTTCTCTAACAGACCTTCACACATGTTACACATGTTCTAAATTAATGCATGTAGGTCAAACAGGGACCTGGGAGTCATTTCGGGGGGCGCTGCTGAGTCAGTTGCCACACCCATTTGTGGCAGTATTGAACATTTTTCATAGGGGATGAATTTCAGCTTGGTGACTCTTTGATTATGGCAATGCCTTCAAAGTAGCATTTCTTGTAGCACAAGATAGGAAATGTTAATTGTGTTCCATG
The DNA here is from genome assembly GCF_900634625.1 of Parambassis ranga. Lineage (NCBI taxonomy): Eukaryota > Metazoa > Chordata > Actinopteri > Ambassidae > Parambassis > Parambassis ranga. Next base: position 40,675,765 of record NC_041023.1, read on the forward strand.
CATGTTCGGTGCTCAGGCCCTAATGAAATATCCCGACAGGGGAGCAAACTTCTGTTATCACAATTTTCATCATATTAGTGCAATGACGGGCAATAGTGCAAGCATAGCAGAGATGGGATCCTATAATCTCATTTAAGGAGCTTACCACATCACCCTAAGCAGGAACCATTGGATTCACGTGAAGTAGAAAATAGGGGAAAGTGGTAAGCAACAGTTTTCACTCCTTCAGGATTAAAGAGCACTTTAGTTCTGTGGACTTACAGCTGGACGAGTGGGCCTGAGGTTCTTTTCATCTTGCTTTTTGGGAACGTTTTCAGGCCGCTGCAGAGGTGATCCTTCAGATTTGGAGGAAGCTTTGTAGAAATAAAGGAAACCACATTAGTGATAGAGAACAGAACTGGGCCAGCAGCTTCAGAAAGGTCCTTTAATTGCCTATGTAAAACAGCACAGCAAGGATTGCATACTAATGTTAAAAATTGGTAGACGTTAGTAAAGTGTGTGAGATGTACGGTACCAGGGGACTCACAGCGTGGTCTGAAGCGTTCTCCCGGACTGGCCTGGGAGCTTGAGTTTGAGGAGCCAGAGGAGCTGCCACTGCCTGGCCGAGACTGCAGCTTCTCCACTCGGTCCCACAGAGGGCGCTGCTCCATGTTACTGTCACAAACATTTACAGATGTTACAACTTTCTCTCATCTGACAGTAATTATACGTATAATGTTCATATGATTGCCTTTTACAAGCTTTCAACGGTTTTATTATTTACCTGCCAGCTCCTCTCTGTCCGGCTTGGTTGCTGGGTTGTGTTGGCAGTGGTGACTCTCGGCGTGACAGTACAGGAGATCTGGACGTTGTTCTCACTGGTACCTGGAGGAGACAGATTCCAAAGTAAAGTAAAAAACACACACATTACAAACATGAACATCAATTTAAGACTGGAGTAATGTGTTTATTTTATAGTTTTTGCTATCTATAGTTAAAATTGGATCAATTTATTGAGACTTGCTAACCCACAAATGCAAAGTTTGCAGCGTTTCGTGATGAGCGACACCACAGAGAAGGAGATAAGTGCTGTGACATGAGAGGACTGTCAGGAGGAGATGGGTGGGAAAGGGTGGCCCTCAGCAGCTCCTTACCTTTGGAGGGACCTCCTCGCAGCTCGACTGGTGTTCAAGCCTACTCTGGGGCTGAGGGTGGTGGAGGGGAGGTTGGGGTTGGGGGTCAGTGCGGGCAGGCGATGGGTGGTGGTGGTGGTGGTGGGGGTCCTGGGAGCGCAGGTGTAGTTGTGCAAAGTTAGAAGTCACACCACCGGACTCGCTGAAGGACTGGGAGCGAGCAACCACAGGCGGAGGAGGAGGAGAGGGAGCAGCACTGTTGCTGCTTTTTAGAGCAGCCAGGTGAGACCACTGGACCTTTTCAGGGGTAAGGAAGGGGTAAGGAAGGGAGAAGGAGGAGGAGGAGGAAGGGAAACAGACAACACAGTGAGACATGAGGGAAGATGTGTGTGGCTTTTCACATACATGTGCATGTGAAAGCACATATTCCTCCACAATGGACATTTCAGCATTTAGAAAAAAAAATAATTACACAGAGAGCAAGATCTCTCTCAGGTTCTGAATTAATTTACATTACAGTATCTACCTACACAAACTGAACAGAGGACGAAGAGTGTGTCAGTATGAGGAAAAGGTATGGGAGCAGAAGGAGTTACCTGAGGCTCCATGGGCCGATGCATGGCAGAGGCCTCGGACGAGGAGCCGCCATTGGAGAATGGTTCAGAGGAGCGGGGAGGCAGAGGGGGCTGCTTAGGAGGAGGGGCAGCCTGAGGGGAGCCCTGAATGTTCTTTCGGTAGCGCTCATCGGCCTGGCATGAGGGAAGGACAAAGGGTGAGGGTTGGGAAAATGTCTTCCAAACCTTATATTTGACAATAAGGAGGTGACCCTGATATTTAACATGCTTGAAGCCGTTTGAGGCAGCCATACAGACACAGAGAACTCACAATAATACATCACTTAATGACATGGAGCAGCACTCTTGGTGACACTGCTTTGGTGCCTTGCATGTTAGTATTGGGCCTCATAAGTCATCCACATGCACTGGCCCAGTCTGTAAACATTAAGAGACAAAAAAGCCATACTGAAGATGTCTTAGCTTGACCATCCAAGATCAAGAGAAATTCTTGTCTTTTCTTCTCTGCTTTGAGGTTAAACCTATTTTTCATTCTTATTTCTCTTTCTCTTGTTCAGCCTGCTCAGTGATCTCACACACTAATGGTTTTAGTAGACATGGAGACTAGCAACAGTGCAAGTGAGAATAAGTGTCAAGAGAGAAAAAGGAGGAGAACAGCTGTTTTATTCAAGACTGGCTGTGAGACGTTTTTTTTGTTTGTTTACCACCCTAACCCCTCCATATGATTTATTAAAACGAGGACTTGTTGAGAGAGGAGTGATTTTTTTTTCCCCAACATAGCCACTGAGGCTGCGTTAAGACAAGCAAGAAGAAGCTGGAAAGAGCAGGCGGCAGGGTAGACACAGCTGAGGAGGAAGGTTCACCTCTCTGATAGGCTGAGGAGGTTGACTGACAGGCTCGCTGGGCCTGTCAGGCTCCAAACTTTCCACCTGGGGAGGTTTAGAGTCAGTGGGGGTTTCAGTCTGAGTAGGGCTTGGGGAGTTTAAGACCTCATCAGAGTCAGCCTCCTCTTGTACCATCGTCTGGGACGTAGTGCTGTCTGAGGGGATCGTCTGAGAGCCTCTGGAGGACTCGCCTCTCACTACAGACACAGTAGCGTCAAGGACCTGAGCATGTGGGGTTGTGGTGAGGGCTCTGTCAGGGGGCAGAGTAGAGGTCTGTGGAGGTTTGCTATGTTCAATGGGGAGTTTGGTCTTTTCACCAGGCTGCTGTTTGGATTCATGCTGCAGTGACAGCAGGTAGGCCTGCTCCTGCTGCAGGCGCTTATGGAGTCGCTCGGCTTTGCGCTGCTCTTCCAGTTCCCTCCACTTGAACTCCTGTTGCAGAGTGCACGGTTGATTCAGGGAAGGCGAGAAGAGAGGGGGGAGCTGGGCTTTGACCTGGCAAACTTAGTCTGACAAAAAGTCTTTCCCATGGTTTACACGGTTACATAGAAATACATTTACTCTGACTCACATTGCAATGTCTTATTGCCCTTTTAACTCTAATTTCAGACATTGCAGACATTTTTTTAATATCAAAAAACTTTAAACTTTAACTTGCTGTTCAGAATGTGTGTGTGTGTGTGTGTGTGTGTGACTGACCAGTAGCATGGCCTGCTCACGGAGCAGCTGCTCCTGCAGCATCTCAAGGTGCCGCTGTTCCTCCTCCAGCTGGCGTCTGATATACTCCTGTCAAAGCAGGAAAGCAAACAGTAGATCAGATTTTTCCATTTGACCACAACTAGTAAATTCAGTCAAGTAGATTTCCAGAGTTAGTATATCTGAGCCTCCAGGAACTGACCTGCTCACGATCGTTTCTTCTTTTCTCGTCCTCAGCGCGTCGACGTTCCTCTTCCTCTTTGCGTCTTCGGTCCATCTCTTCAATGCGCCTCTTCTCTTCCTGCTCACGGCGTCGCTGCTCCCGCTCCTGTTGCCTCCTCATCTCACGTTCACGGCGCTGTTGCTGTGGAGGAAGTAAGAAATGTAATGTTCCTTCCAAAAACCAAACAACACTTTCGGCTATATGATTACATCAGGGGAAAAAAAATCTTACCTCTTCTAGACGCCTTCTCTGCTCCTTCTGCTGTTCAATGCGTTTCTGCCTCTCAGCCAGCAGCTGGCGTTTGTACTCCTCTTGCTCACGGAGTTGCTGCTCCTGGAGGAGCTGCTGGTGACGGAGTGCCTCTGATCGCTCCTTGTTCTCCTGCTGCAGACGAATGAAGTCACGACGCAGAGTTGACTCGCCAGGCACGTTGACGATGGAGCTGGATGACAAGAGTAATTGGGGGGAAAAGTCAGAAATCCATTTGAAGCGCCTTTAGGTGAAGAAGCTTTTTGGATATGTATATACCTGGGCTCTCCTTCCTGCTCTGGGGGGTCCTCTTCCTCCTCCTCACTGCCACTGTACTCATACTCGGTCTCATCTGTAGATGGAAGAATAAACCCTCAGAATCACTCACTGCAAACACCGAGGAGAACACAAGAGATTATCTGTTGACAGGCTCACCTTTCTCGCCCCTCTTCTTCTTGGTCCGGTCAATGTGGTCTTTGAGCTGGATGCGGACTTGCCTCTCATTGGGCTGGTCTCGGATAAAGGGGTGCTTCAGCAGCTGCTCTGTCGGAGGGCGCTGCATGTAGTTCTTCACCAGGCAGCTTTCAATAAAACTAAAAAACTTTTTGGACCTGTAGTGATGGTAGAGGAGGGAGGGAAGTGATTTACAGTCAGAGCCAGACAAATATTTCAGCCATACAGGGATCCTAAGTGAAACAGACAATTCTGCAAACAAGATCCGATTCCAAATTACCCATCAGCCCCAACAACACACCCTCCCTTTCTGTCTCTGAAACACACTCCAGCACAACAGCCTCTTTCCTCTGAGGGTAATGCACATGGACAGGCAGCACTGAACCTTTCACCTCTTATATACCATGAAAGCAACATGCGACAGTTAAATCCACAACACTGTGGCACCTGCTGTTGCTAAGAAGCATATTCCAAATTGAAATGACAGCAAAACAATCACATTTATACAATCAGAGTATGTAATAGTAACAGTGTAATTTACAATTTTTAAACAAAAAAATAATCCGACCCTTCAAGCCAGCTATGTATCAGGAAAAAGTCTTGAGTTGTTTCTGCAGTGCTGCGCTGCAGAGTGTATGTCTGTGTGCCAGGAGAGGCTCAGCCTGCCACAGCAGGTGTACCACAGATGTTCAGCTCAGCAGCAGAACACAGAGGAAAAGCCAGGGGTCTTAGATTTAAATCTCTGAAGCAGCCTGGTCTAAGATAAAAAAATCAAATTGCACAACATAAAAAAGCCAAGTAGGAAATCTATACATAAAATATCATAAACTAACTTAATAAGTCAAGATTTTTAGGGTAAATCAGAATTGAAAAGGAGAGAAATACACTGCTTACCATTTTTTAGACTTGAGCCTAGGTGGAGGGTTCCTTGGAATAAGGAAGAGTGCACGCATGGGATGCATGTCACAAAGTGCTGAAAGAGGAGTCACAGTATAATTATGGATTCGAGAGACTGAACCAACACAAAAACCACGAATAAAACGTCACTCACGTGGCGCTCCTTCAGCCATTTCGATTGCAGTGATACCACAAGACCACAGATCGCTCTGAAAGAGAGGAAGTATTGGTTTAGTGCAAATGCACCTGCTTTACAGAATTAAGAGCATGTGAGTTTTCTGGCAAATCTTACTCTGTAATCATACGTAGCATCTGGGTTCTCGTCACAGGCAATGACCTCAGGAGCCATCCAGTAAGGAGTGCCAATGAAGGTGTTCCTCCTGCCCACAGTGCGGTCAAGCTGAGCACTAACGCCAAAGTCGACTGGGGTGAAAGGTAAGAGCGAGATGTAAAGTGTGTTTGCAGATAACAGCACTCTGTTTCAATAGCTGTACAACAGCTTACCTAGTTTAACTTCTGCGTTCTCGGTCAGCAACACATTCTGTCCCTTGATGTCACGGTGGATGACATGGTGGGCATGTAAGTGGGCCAGACCCTGAGGAGGGAAGAGAGATATATGGCATTAGATTCAAAGGATAATAGAGAAGGTAATTTAGGAAAGGAGAGGAGCTCACTCTAAGGATCTCCCTGGAGATGTAGGCGATCCAGTCTTCCTTGAGCTGGTTCCCTTTAGTGTTTTTTACCAGGTCTGTGATTGAACCAGCACCGCAGAATTCCATCACCAACTGCAAAACAGCAATAAAAACATTTTAATATTAAATAAAAATTAGGAATTTATAAGGCGCAACATATTTGTCCCCCTCAGCCTTAATTTGCTGGATCTGAGGACTTACCCATAGCTGGTCATCATGTCCTGGGGGGCTCTTCTTAATAAAAGCACCATAGTAGGTGGCTATGTTTCTGTGGTGGGAATACTTCTTCAGCATATTAATCTCCAGTTTAATTTCCTCCTCTTCATCCTGAACAGATAAAAACATGCACACACTGAACAAAGAGTTGTGTTTCTAGTTGAAAATCTATACAATAAAACATGAATATCACTGTATGGGCATTGATCCTTCATAATTTGTCCATGAGTGACATTTAATTTTAAGTACTTTCATACTTGTGGTTAAACTCTGTGACAACACCCTGGTGAACTTCACCACTGCACCAACAAAAGGAGTCTGTTGTTTGTGGTTAATAAACACACAAGTATACGTACTCGTGTGTGTCAGATATACACATAATATTTGTTTAGAGTAGGAGAGTACAGTTAAGAGCCATGCCTTGAACCTTTAATAAGACAGTAACTATCATGCACACTGGATGCAGGATTATTTTACAGATGCACAGGAAACAGAAAAAAATCTTTATCATACAAAAACCGCAATAAGAAAATAGGTGAGTTTTAGTGTGAAATAAATTACCTAACAGATGCAGCAATCATACAGTGTTTAATCTCTGTGTGGAATGACCTTTAGAGATGAACCTGTCCACTATTACTCCTTCACAAAAAGGTCATAACTAGCTGCAGTGCAAACCCCTGGCTTGCACCCAGTAAAAACTTGACATTGATTAACAGTGACACACTAATTGAACACATGCCGAGTTCAGCCTGCAAGTGGTTTGCTTTCTGGATGCATGGCTCCTATAGAAAATACACTGTAAGCAGGAGGTGCAGAAACAGCATTACAACTGCATAATACAGTGAGTGGAGATCACCATCCTGGTACAGAGGAAAGGTGATATTATGTGTGGATGCATCACATATAGTAAAATGGCAGTAGGCCGTCTATGCAGGCAGCCATGCTGCTGCCGCTGCTGCTGCATGACTTGCTTTGAGTTGACGTAAGCCTTTCTGTTGTGCGCACCCCCCTCCCCTCCTCCATTCCTCCATTCCTCATCAACCCCCTCTCTGCTGCGCAGCTGTTGGATTATCACACTCCCGAATGTGAAAGCCTCGCTGCCACAAGTCACATGGTGAGGGAAAGACAGGCAATCATATGGTGATGCGTGTCAGAAAGACTGAGGATAGAACAATATGTCATCTCTCAACACACACAAGACGTTTTTAATCCTTGATATTAGGTCACATATTCATGCTTTTTGCTGGAACATGTTTTTTAAGAGAAATTTAAACGTAAGCTTATTTAATGTCTACAACATTACAAACTAATTCGTAAATCTCTCGGGAACAGAAAAGACAGACCAGATTAGTCGGCCATGTTCTTTTGCAAACTGCAAAAAATAAACCTGACTGTCAAGAGGTCTCTATCTACTGTAGCAGAGGACTATAAAAATCATTTTCACATAATCTGAATTGGAGCTTTATGTTAGAAGGGCAACCCTTTTTTATTATGAGGGGAGGACTAGTTGATTTGTGCAGGGAAGAGAATGTGGGTCAGGGTGACCAGTATTCTTATAGATAAGCTCCAGTCAGGACAAAAAGAGTGCAAGTACATAAACAGTAGTAATAAACAGGTAACGAAGGAAGTTGTAATACATTTACTGGTTCAGCACAGCCCCAAATCTCAATGTATGTTCTGTGTGTACCAGACAGTCAAGTTTAAATCAGTGTGTAAGGTCTACCAGTGAGTCAGCTTTGTCACATCAGTGGTGGTGACAATACCCGAAGAGTCAGTGTGCAGGTAATTAAAATGATATCTTAGTCTCAGAATGATGCTGGTTGGGAAAACAAATTAAAGCCAACATTAGACTGAGACTGCAGTACCTTTTGCACAATGTAGCTGAACAGGTTCAGTGGGGTACCTGCATTTCACAATGTGACATAAGTTACTGCAAGTTAAGAAGACACACCTAGTGTACCGTCACACACAAAGTTGGGCAAGATAATAAATGAGGCAAGCGTGTAACTCTGACTCATTTGGACGTAGGCTTACATGAGGAGTGGCAGCAGGCAAGTCAGGGCATAGGAGCTGTGTCACCAGGTCTGTCCAGACACCAATGACCACTGCTTCAGGTTACACAATATGTAGGTGTGTCTTTGTTGGTGAAGTATAAAGTATAATAAAAAGTATAAAGTATAGATGTTTGGTATGGTTGACACCATCTTGTTTTTTTTTGGGGCCATATTTGTACAAAAGGGTGGGCCTGGAGAGGCACTGCTAAGATGGTGGTGTAAAGAATCACCACAACTACTATTGCTCTGCCTTTTCATACTCCACATCCACTTCTGTAACACAATGTGTAACCCATTTAACAAGGCCCCACAATGCCCCAAAAGAGCCTTCTAATGGCACGACTACGCCTGTATTCCTCCATCATTATGATGTCTGTGTGGGTGGTTGGCCCTGCTGGCCTTCACTGCCACTCTAAAATGCATATGTGTATGTGTGGTTGTTCTCTCAGGACTGAGGGCAGGCTGCTGTCTGCTAAATGGCACAATTCACGCAGAAAGCATCCTGTTGCCTCGACCCTTCCTTTGCTGTTTATTATGTAGAGAGGAGTCATTACAGAGTGTGGCATTTTCTCTTCTCTAACCTCAAATCACTAAGACATCAGATCCAAAAGAATGTTTACAGATACTTCTATTAGCCAGGCTATTTATATAATAATGGCAGAAGAAAAAATAAATGAATCCTCTCAAGTAGGAATAGTCATCCAAACCTTAGCAGCTGACATGTATAAAACCAGGCATTACAAGCACCTGAAAACTAAATACCACTAAAATCGGCCTAAATTATATTATTTATAGTCTGACAGTAAAAACCAAGCTCGTCAATTTATCTGGTTTATGTTGGCAGAAATGTCTTTATGACTTTCCAGTTTTTGTGGCATGTTTATTACTGCCTGTGCTTACTTGATGCCATGTCATTGCTGTAACAACATATTGTTTAGCCTTACTTCCGTGACATCCATGACCTTGATGGCAGCCAGCTGTCCAGTCTTGACATGTCGTCCCTGTGAAGAACAACAAACAAAATAGAAGTGAGCGTTCACATTACACATTGATTGTACTTTTATTTAGGAAGTTGTGAACTGGTATGTAAAATTAAAATACTTGTATTTTTGCATACATTAAACAGATTAGATACTTGCAGTCCTATTTACAGGCAATGTAAATCTACAGTACATACTACAGATGAACTTATGAGCTAAAAAGTCCCTACATTCCCAGACATCTATTCTCTCCTAACACCCTACTGCTACCCCTAACATAAACAAAGGACTGAAATAGAGGCCCCTTTACACCCCCGCCCCCTCCCCACTCGACCCTGAGAGGAGATAAAACATGGGACATTTTTGGGTGCAGGCCCACATGGGCATTCCCCTTCCTCTCTGGGACAACACTGCAATGACACTGTCTGCTGATCATTGCAGCAACAGGCAGCTAAACGGCCATCACGACACACATATGAACTCTCTGCCACCACCATTATCATCGTCATCTTAGCCAGTACATTCCATACTCAGTTGAAACTGTATGGATTATGACAATAAAAGCCATGTAGGCTTAGGGGCCCCCTATGTTTGTTGAGCAGGAGAGGGACACTTTACAATGACTTTGATTGCAGGGGTTGTCATTGCACAATCAACACAGAAGCTGATATTATCGCTATCAGCTTTCCATTAGCTAGCTGCTAATGCAGGAGCAGCTAAGAGACTCAGTAGTTGTCCCAAGTGCACTAAAACTGAGGAAATGTAAACGCTGTTTATCTCAAACGTTTCTCCACCATTATTGTCACTCTACATCTTTACAAAATGATCATAGCTAAAATAATAATAAATACTATTTATGTGTGGTTTCACATGAATGCTTGGAGGTGTGAATAGGAACATGTTACGTAGTTTCTATCATTCCTTCTCTGTAAGACTTAAGTATTTATGGTCAAATAAACCCAAATGTTTCCCAGCTTCTGGGAGGACACGGGGTTATCTAGGCCACAGGATTATTACATTTTGATACCACATAAACAACTGGGTTGCACATCATTAGCGCACAAGTAATGAGAGAAGTGCTCAGTTTCCACTTTGCACAGGACCTCACATCGCATTATTCTGCCTTAAATTAAAGATATATTCTGTGAGGTTTACACCTCCTGTCCACACTGCTCTGGAGACTGCAGCTTTTAAAGTGGAGTGGTATAGCAGTGTAAAAAGCCATGTTTGCTTCGTAATTGGGCTGAATTTTAAATAAGTATAGCAGTGTGACAATCCCTGTGTCCAGCAGTTTTTAATCAGTTGTACATCTGCTCTCATGAGTGTAGCATGGATGAAAATTGCTGCGGAGGTTGTCCAGAAGTGATCAAGTATATTCACCATGACTAATAAGCTGCCAGAAGTTACTCTACTGCAGTTTTACAGACTTGTCCCAACTCATGTTAGACTGGTATCTTTGAGTCTAAGAGGTATGACAAAGAGATGACAGCCATGTGATGTAGATTACATCTAAATTATTTAGAATAAAGCTAAAACAAGTTTTTCAACTTCAATAAAATCAGGTGTTTTCTGTTACTTGAACTATCATTAAGCTCTCTGATACTCTCAGATGTAGTCACAGGGCTGAACTCCTGTTGCTGGACCACTGAAAGAGACATGGTTCAATCACAGGAGGCCTACAGCTAGGCCCTAGCGGGCCTCTTGAAGCTCTCAGCTAGGCGTGGCTGTGGAGGGGTTATCTGAGGCACTAAGCTATCACTCAACCCTCCCTGGCCTCCATCTCTACTCCTCCATCACATCTCCTCTTAACCATGGCCAGATGTGCTGCTGGCCTCCCTCCAGCTCAGCACTAAACCACTGAATGACTTACTGCCTTTAGAGCCAGAGACATTAAGTTAAAAAAAATCTAGCCTAACACAAAATACACTACGTACTCTGCGAGAGCTCAATTAACAATGCTATGGAGAAATCTCACTCGAGAGAGTAAATAAGCAAGGCTGCTCTTAAACTGAGTGCTGACACAGGATTTGTAGAATATGAACTTTCCCATTATTTCACAAGCATAAAGTAGAATCTGTGCCCACTTAGAGAGAACACAAGTCCTATCACAGTGTTAACATCACGTTTAGAGCTTCATTTGTAATGTAAACAAATAAAAACGGTTGAAGATATGTAAGATAGGTTATCAGGAAACCAGTCATTCGTGTCTTACGGTGGATTTTCACTTAGCAGAAGTGAGCGGTAATGCTCAGCAGTATTGTTAGTGGTCAGCCCACAGAGCTTGTGTGGACAAAGGGGGAGTACACATGTTTCCACAAGCACTAATTCCACTGCATCCTGAGGATCTGTTCTTTCACATTCATGTGAGATCAATCACACTATTTTCATGTTCATGCCTGACTTTCTAACCGGGTCATCTTACCAGCAGAGTGCCAAAATTAAATGACATGCCTTTTAACTAGCCATGTTGGTGCAAAACAAAGATAACACAGCAAGAGAGGGAGAGAACAGCTGGGTGCCACGGTTTAGTTCTTCAAAAGGTCACTACTCACTGAGAGCATGTGTGTGTTTGCTGGTGGTAGAGTTATGGGTAATAAGCAACAGATAGTCACAGGATTAATCTACCTTCAGACGGTGCCAAGGCTAGGTTTACCTCCCATAAAATACATCAGATAAGAGAAAGAATTGATCAATCAGCAGTAAGCAGCAGCACATGACATCCAAGCCTGTGTCTTGCCCCTGCTTATCTGGGCTCTTCCACTTTATACTGCTGCTGCATACCAGCACACTGACCCAATTCTCACACACACGCATACACAGAGCCTCGGCCCTGCTGCCTCCAACCCCAGCACTCCCAGGAGAACTAAGGATGTCAGTGGCACAGAAAAAGATGAGAAAGCAGAGAGCAGAGGTGAAAGCTGAGGGGCTGAACGTGAGGATAACAGCACAGAAGAATGTCTATTGATCACAGTGTAGCAGTAGTAATAAGGAAATTAATAATGCATTGCGGAGCACTTTCCTTACTAAAGAGATAACAAGCCAACTGTCTTTGTGTCTCATTTCAACGTCGCTCAGCTAATGAGATGCTTCAATAAGGCACATGCAGATGCTGAGACACAGAAAGTTTTGTTCAGGCAGCGTGGCCGGTCATTGCAGGCCTTGTGACACCCATTAGGGAGAGGGTCACTGTGGGGGAGATGGTTACAAAATGGATACACATTGTGTCAGAGAGAGGATGCAGAGTATGAGAAGTTGAGCTCTACAATCCTGACACAATACAGCACCCTCGTCCTGGTTGGAGTGTGGGTGAGGCATTCAACACCCCCGCTCTCTGACCTAAAAGCTACACAGCCAATCAGTAGGCAGCCTCTAGAGACCTTTACCAATGAGTTCTATACAGAACTCATTAATTGGGCAAGTCACAAAGTCCTGCAGGGAAGCTCTGCACGAGAAAAGCCTGCATGCCTTGTGGCACCAATCTTTGATAAGATATTTGACATCTGTCCATTGTGTCCATCAATATTTGTCTTCTTAAATTAATTGACTTTAAGAATCTGCATCAGGTCATGCTTTACAGTTGGCTAATCTATTACAGTTGGCTAATCTATTAGGTCTTTTCTCTGTTACAGGACTGCATAAGAGTCAATGAGGATTACACTGAGGTCAGACACCTCCAACCTCCTCCTCCCTCCCCACAGGTAGGCTGATTCACATTTACTGTATTTATTAGAATTAATTGGCACAAATGTTTTAGCACCAACGGTTTACAGAACATTATACCTAAACATTTACACTAATTTACCTGTGTCACCTTGGTGTGTTGTATAGTTTACACAGTATATACATTAAAACAGCAAAATGGAAAGGGTACTTTGAACACGTACAAAACAATAACTGAGTATTTGACGTAAATGCCAGTCTTGCCCAGCACCATATGGCAGTGCTAGGTGTTTAACAGCTTGCACTAGAGCTTCCATCACTCCCTCCTCAGTAGCAGATCCCACCCTGAGTGCCCAGCAGGCATAGCCAGCCCCCTGTAGATTCTTAGTCTGTCATCAAGGGCGAGGTTGTCCCTTAGATTGAGGGGTGGAGAACAAAGAATGGGATCGGGCCCTGTTGCATAAAGTACAGTTTAGGACCCTGTCAATTCAGCATCAATTATACCCAGTGGATGAACACACATGAGCTATAAGGACATGGTGGTATAAATGGACTGGTGGACACAGCCTTGGCACACCCTGTGGATGCATATCAGGCAGGTCAGCAGAGGCACTGGTGCCCCAAGTCTGACTATATATGGCCATTCTGCAGAGTGAATCTTCTATGCATACCACGCACAATTTGAGGAATCACATCATTTTCTATGTTATCATAACCCCCCCCCTTTTTTTTAATCCTTATAACCAGAGAGGGGCACCAGAGCAGGTCTGCTAAGCCAGCTGGGTCGCTTCCAACTGATAAAGAAGGAAAGAGGCTCAGTGAGAATCTCTTTGTGGAGTGCAGTATGTGGAAATACTGTGGCTACCAAGGCATTATTTTAAAATAACTAACAAGACTGTGTTTAATACTTCCAAGTTACTGGCTATTCAAAGGCATTGTCCCTTGTTGACGTGCTTCACGAAGGCCCTTATGTGTGGCATTTTAAAGCTGCAGCACAGGACTTTCACATATAAATGAATGTCTGTTATATTCATACCCTTGCCTGATTGGTTTACACAGAGCTGATGGAGGTTGCAAGATTGCTAGTGGCAGGTAAATCTGGGTATTTAGCAATAAAAATCTAAAAGAAAAGCCACACTACAAACTGATCACTGCTGCAAATTATGTTTTTTTATTACTGCTCTCAATCTTTATAGATCCAGGCTTCATTTCCATCAGTCGGCAGGCCAAAGTTAAGTGCATTAACTTAATTTTCATTATGACTGTCAGTCAAAAACTGCTGTGTCTTCAGAAGTAATCTGGCACCTCTCCAGAGGCAACGGCTGCCCTCTTGGCAGAGAGTGCAGCTCGAGATCCAGCAGTGCAGCATGGCCACAAGAACCTTGACATGGCATTTTAGCTCAGAACAGCTCTGTTCTTTAATTAAGGGATAATATTGTGCAACATAGCGCACATGTTCATTTTTCTATAACACTAAATACTTTAAAGAGTATAAAGAGACTGTCTCAAAGGAATCAAAAGTCAACACAAATCAAAGAAGCTTGGTCACATTGTGTTACCTAAAAGAGCCTTGCAAACTCTGACTGAGCTCTGGACAAAGCAGAGAAGGCCTCAGAGGGAAAAGAAACTCCACCCCATTTCAGTTGGGGGGCTGTTGTGATTATTCAGTCGGTTGGACTTTGAAATGCTGCAGACAAACACCTCCTTTCTGTGGACCTAACTGACGGACTGAGAGACCCAAATAAGTGAGGACACAAGCTGAGCTTTGTGAGAGTGGTGGGCAGGTTCTGTCTAGAACTGGACAGCTGCTCCTCTACCAGTTGCACTCCCCCACCACCACCACCACCACCCTCCCTTCACTCTAGCAACACAGTCCCTCTGCACATGCTCACAGGCCACATGCTCTTTCTGCGTACCCTGATCGACAGCTGATCGACAGGAAGCCACTGCAGCAAAGCTCCAGCAGTGGGGCAACAGTAAGCCATGACTTCGTTTGGCTTATCTCGTGCAGAATGTTTTATGACTGGTGTCAACTGCATGCTAATCTGACAGCCCTTACTTGCACAAGCTCCATTCCCACACAGCAGCAAATAGAATTAGCATTGGACAGTGAATGGAGCGAGAGATTAAAGGGACAAAAAAAGGGGGAGAAGCATAATTCTCTGTCCCATATGACCGGCTCAAAACCATCTGGTGGGAAGATAGCACGCAAGCATCACACATCATCCTTCCCTTCGCACTGATTTCAGGTGTACAGATCACATGCACATAGACGCTTTTTAGGGACACAGGAGTTCAGTGTGCTGAGGGGACTTGAATGCAGGTCACTGGAGCACTGTGGGTTGTCAGAACTAAATACTAAGCTTAGCTTGTTGCTTAGTGCACAAGCAAATTGATACATGTTTTTTTCTAGGCTGCTAGTAGTAGCCTATTACAGTCTGTGCTGGGCTTAGTAAACTATGTTTAACATATAGCAGCAAGGAAAACAAAATGGAGCCTCGGTTGATTAGCTAGCTGCAAGAACTCTCTTTATAATATGGACATCTACAGTCTGCTTCTCTTCCTTGGTCATGTCTTTCAACATTGCAATGTTAATTTTCATCAGGGGAAATGTGACACCAAGAGCAGATGGCTTAAAGTGGTGGGATTCCCATCCACTGAACTGGAAAAAGTACTGATTTATATTAGGTTTAGAAAATAAAGGAGCAGCCAGTAGGATTGTGACATACACATTTGCCTCCTCACCTACTTTTTAGTAAGACAGGGAATGTAAGATAGGCGATGCATCAGACTGTCTGACACACACCTCACAGCTGAACAATAACAACAGCTGCTAATCACACTATTGTTGTTAAAACACCTTCATCCTTCAACTTTACCATCCCAAATATCATGTCTATAAAATGCTCTGTTCCTTAACTTAAAAACACATTGGTTATGCTGAGACTCCACTGTAAAAAACAGGACAGGCCATGCTCTGCGCCTCCAACCAACCTTGTATACTTGTCCATAGGTGCCATTTCCAACTACCTCCACCAACTCAAATATCCCAGCTGGATCCTGGAAAGAAAAACACAGAAACAGTTTTTAAAAAAGAAGTAATGTTAGGCTTTTTAAAAAAATATATATATATAAACATCATTGTCCACTGTGAGCCAGCTGTTGCGCCCTGGTCTACCCCTACGTGCCAAACGCATCTCGAACAAAGGAAAACCAGACACAGGCAACACCTCGCTATGGCTCAGCGGTCATTTTCAGCTCTCTTAACCAGATCAGACACAGAGAACAGCATCAAACTGGCATGTTTCAGTGTGACTGTGAGGCGGCTGTTAAATCGAGCTATGTGAAAGAAAGGATAGAAAGGCTACATCAACAAAAACACATCAACTCAGTTCGGAGGCACTCACCCGCAATGAAGCCAAGTCTATGTCTACTAGACTTTTAGCTGGGGAGTCGTTCGCCATCTTTTAAATAAAAGCCGGTCTTCCTTTTGTTTTTACAAAAATGGCTGCTGTATCATTTGCGGAGAGTTCGGATGGTAGATTAAATACAGATCGCCGGGTGTTCCTCTCCGTGGGATCCGCTTTTTAGCTATAAACGTTGGGATCTCGCTACTCCATGTTGAGGCAGCAGCAGCAGCAGCGGGGCTCCCTGTCCGCTCTCTTCCAGCCTTTGGCGTCAAATCTCACGAAATAACAGGACTTCCGGCGTGCGGTTTCAAAATAAGAGCCTAACTTTTACTCTTTTAATCTTTAAGATTCAAGAAGTTTTTTGTCAAATGCACAGCACTTCACAGTTACACTGAGAAATTCTTAGTTTGCGAGTTCCCTTCACATGACAATTAAACTAAAAAACAGTAGACTTATTTTAGGCATAGGCATAAATAAGTAAATAAAATAAAAATAAAATAAAAAAATAAGAATAAGCAATAAGAAAAATAAAATAAGCAGTTCTATGTACAGAGGGTAAAGTGCTATCAGGTGCATTGTTTATGTATTGTTGTCAGAGGTAGGACATTTACAATGTGCAAATATGTTAACAGATTGTACATGAAAAACATATGTGTGCAATTTTTGCATTGTGGCAATGATGTTACATGATAAATGTTCAGTCAGTGGTTCAGCAGCCTGATGGCCTGTGGATAGAAGCTGTTTTTTAGTCTGGTTGTCCTTGCTTTCACACTCCTGAAGCGTCTGCCTGACGGCAGGAGTGTGAACAGTGTGTGCTGTGGGTGAGTGCGGTCTTTGATGATGTTGTGGGCCCTCTTTGTGACCCGGGCATAGTAGATGTCCTGTAAAGGTGGAAAAGCTGCTCCACACTGTGCATCCATCTGTAGAAGTTGCTGAGGAGTTTGGAGGATAATCCAAATTTCCTCAGCTTCCTGAGAAAGAAGAGTCTCTGTTGAGCCTTCTTGATGATCTGCCGCATGTTGTGAGCCCAGATGAGGTTGCCGAGGAGTTTGAAGGTTTTCACCCTCTCTACCCGGGCCTCATTGATGTAGTAAGTGGGGAGTGCTGGTCTCTCCTCTTCCTTGGGTCAATAATCATCTCCTTAGTCTTCTAACTTCTTCTAACCAAGTCTTTCATGACCAAGCTTGGTTGGTAAATATGGAGTTAAACTTCCTGCTAGCAAGTGCTTAATGATTTTTTGTTTAGCATTACAAATATCAATCTGTACATTAGTAATTAAATCTGTGAATGAAAATCTAATACAAAATATTTATTAACAGTAGAAATTAGTACACTAATGGTTTATATAATGTGATTAATTACATGTTAATGAATACTTCTCCCAACACGCTTAAATCTACTACAGTAAAAATCATTAGTTATGAACAGTGTAAACCTGCTTAGAAATTTTATTCCATTTTATTTTGAAAGTACAACTGTCAGACTTCCGTTTTAATCCTGCCTGCCTCTGTGTGGCTTCACGCAGCTCGGGCTGAGACCCGCACAAACACAGGAAGCCGGTCGGCTACTCTCTCTCTCTCTCTCTTTCTCTCACGCACACTCACACACACACAGAGAACAAACAGGGCAGGGCCTCTATAAGCATTGATTGCGATAATGCCGTTTCCTCTCTGACTCACCTGAGCGCCACTGTTTATACAATTCACACAAGCAGCAAGGCAGGTGAAGATGCACACTACACACACACAGCATCCATATGGACATGCGCATGTGAGGCTTCAGTGTCAATATCGGTTATCATGGGTGTGGCAACGTAGCAGTCTAAGGAGTGATGCTGTGTGTTTGTACAGGGGAGCAAGGGAGCAGCATGGGACACATAAAAGCAAATGAAAAAAACCAGGAGTGTGAATTTTTCACTGACTCCATCTATTACAGGGGGCAGTTATCAGTTACTATAGTGCCCAATGAAAGATCTGTTGTTAAAACAAACACAACATTCAAATGACAGGACAGGACAAACCAGTCCTGCAGCCTAAGGGACGCAACACAAACATGCAAGCACAAGGCTTTAAGGCACTCGGTAAGACACTTAAGCTCTGTAAACCAACTTAAATCACTCTGTTGTTGGGTAAAACATAATGTAAATCCCGTTCCACCTCACATATAGGTTTATAGCTGACCTACAGTGTGTTTATTCTTCAGTTGACTAGTTTAGCTTCTTTCTAAGCAGGAAAACTTCTAAGTGCATCACAGCCCTCTGGTGGATACTTGTCTGATTGCACCAATAGATGCAGCACACACAATCAAAATCATCAATGTGTAACTTTATTATGAACTACTGCTTGTCCTTGTAACACAACCACCTGCCCAAAAGGTCACCAAGTGGCTGCAGGGAGGCAGTACTGTCTGTACTGTACACTAGTCGGCAAGTTAATGTTATAAATAGCAACATGTTATACAAATGTTGACTTGCAAGTCATGTTAAAGGTAGGGTAGGAGATTTCATTCTGATGCACTTTTTGTTAAATTAGTAACTTCTCTTTACAATCCGATAGCAACCGATGAGTTCGGCAGTTTCGCTTTAAAACGAAGAATATGAATCATCTGTGGAAGCTATAAAACGCTAAAAACATCAGCCAATCCTGCGAAGCACCCCCTGCGCGTATAGTTGGCTGGTTATCACTCTCTTCCTGCTCTGCGCGCACCAGAGAGGTACGTGCATGATGGCCGAAGTCACAGACTGTTTGGGAGGCGTGGCATCGGGGTGAACTCGAGAGAAAGGGGCGTCTGTTTACTTTCAATATTTGGCTGACTCACCGAGTTTTCAAAATCTCCTACCCTACCTTTAAGAACATTTACACAGTACATTTCTGGAATAGAAAAACACAATCCTTTAAAATCCAGTGCCAGTTTTCTTCAGTGCCCTTGTAGCGTTATGGAGTCATAAAGGCTGAACAAAGCAAACAGCATGGTCAGCCGTTTTATATCTAAGGCGTAAACATATACCCTGCATAAAGAAACAAACAAAATACGTTAAGAACCTTAAAAGTTAATGGTGCAGTGTAGCTCGTAAAAACATTAATGGAAAATATAATTGTCCTATTAGGTTTTGTTATTTGTGTGTCCAGAAAAGCATTCTGTCATCTGTGTCTGTATCACAGTACCGTAGAAGACAAAACACATAAAGCATTGCTGATATTAGCTACTTTACAGGACAATGGGCCTGTATCCTCAGCATGGTCATAAACATGAAATATAAGATGCCATCTGTTTTGAACTTTATGCTTCATCAAGATGTCTCTCTAAAAATAACACAGTTAAATATTAGGCAACAACACACTGTCAGGTGTTCCAATAAAAATAAGACTATTACAATGTGTCATCTACTGTGCACCCGTAAATGACACATCATACAGTAACACCCCTGTCTCAGCAAACCAAAGATGTTTGTAAAAAAACATCTATGTCAATCATTTTAATTCAGTAGAAAGTCCGGGCTCGGGTAGCCAAACAGGTGGAAGTCCCCCTGGTATCGTGCATGCAGACGCCTGATGTCCCGCTTGCTGATGCCTGAGAAGTAGTGCTCCACCTTGGTTCTGTTGTAGTGAGTGATGCCTGGAGGAATGGCAGGGTAGGACACCAGCTGCTCAATGCCAGCTGCTCTGAGAATGTATGGGGCATCTTGCTCCAGTGTCTCATGGTGGCCAACCACACTGTAATGTATTTCACATGGCGCACACAACTCTGCGTAAGTTACCCAGTGGATAATGTGTTCGCCAAACTGCCGGTCCATTCGCCGGTGGCTTTCTACGTCACCCAAGTAACGCACAAAGTCCTCAAAGTGCAAACCAGAGGTAGTGAGGTCACTGCTGCGGTGGCTCTTGCGGTATTTTCGAATGATAGCTGGAGCAATGTCGTGCTTATACCAAGGCTCAAAGCGTGGGTTCTTCACAAACTTGTCCTTAAATGCAGAAATAAGGCGCTCAAAGGGATCCCTTACGATAAAAAACTTAAAATAAGACTTTAACCTGTAGAAGAAAACAACAAGTATCCATTAGTAAGACTTTCAGTCACAACATTAATTGTGTGGCTGGATTTTAGAAATCTTTGAAGGTGTTTTAATCTGTAACTATTAACTGACCTGTGAGTCACTTCCTGCGGAGTGAAAGAAGAGAGGCGGGGCAGGCCATTTTTCTCATGGTCATGAACAAGATTTTCTGGGATCTCCTCTACAGTGGGGAATGCTCCTAGCAGTGGTTAAAAAACATCAACAGACATTTTTAGACCTTTGTTATTATGTATCCACACTATCTTTCGTAATTACAGTAAATGTGTTCATTCATCCATAACATGCTTACCATTCAGCACAATAAGGACCTTTTTCCACTGTGTATTTCCCACTTTAGGCGTCTGGCAGAACAAGATCTTGTGTTTGTCACAGACAAAGATCCGGTCAAGGACAAACTTGCTGATGGAGACATGAGTCAAATTCCTGAGGCTGTTGTTTTTGCACACGGTTGAGAGCCGCTCAGCTCGCTTCTCAGCAACAGACTGCCACTCTGCCACTGTGGGTACTGCTGAAGGCTGAGACACACACACACACACACACACACACACACACAGGACTTATGTGACTGACGAGCTTGTTTTAGTAACAGTATAACAGCAGAGACCAGAAGGGAATGGCGATGTTTTCAGGTAAAATTAGTCACCTGATCTGATGGCTTTGGAAGTACTTTCTCTGGGATGGACACGGTGATGGATTTAACCGCCTTTGTGCCTGGTAGTGTCCAACTCTGACCACTGACTCTTTCTCCATAGTCTGAAAATACAGACATGCAATAGATATAATAGAGCGTGCTTACTGCACTTACCAGCAAAATGACTGTCTGTAGTTAGCAATATGAAACAACGGTTTACCATCAACTGCTCTGAAGCTAATGAACTTGCTAACAAACATCAGGATGAGCAGCACCCAGCCGCAAGCCCCAAGGAGCAGCCAGTGGTGCCGCATCGCTTCGTACATCAGCCCAGGGCCATGGAACTTGTGAGCGGCGCTCCCACCTGGGCACAGACGCGATCAGCTCTTAGGTTAACATAAATAAAAACACTGTAGCTAACACTTTGGTAAACAAATGAAACCTCCTGAACTAACATTGAACCGAAGCCCCAAACAGCGTTGTCCTGACAGGCAATTGCTAGAGATCAATGATAACTGTCAGGCGATTACTGTGTTTAGAAGCGCTAACGCCATAGATACGTTTCTTGAAGAACTAAAACACACGCTAGCTCATTGTGGTTAAGTGTTTTTAGGCAGCTAGCTAGCAGTTAGCCAGTCGGATAGCCATACTTGTTTGTCCCAAACATGTAGCGCACAACTGGGAAGTACGAGTTTTTTCCTTGATAGGATTAATTCAGATTTTACAAAACGGATAAAGCCCGACCTGCACTGTATCTCACCCTTTTGTTAAATTGTTGCTACTTCACAGCTGCACAAACTCTGGAGAAAGCATTGAACGGCACCATAGCATCTCTAGCATGATGCGTCAGTTATCCACATCCTACTGCGAACAAAACAAGTAGCTCCCCCTAGCGTAACATGGCGAAACTGTTAAATTAGATACAGAATCAGAATTCCTTTATTTATTTTATTATTCTTTTATAATTCTTTTTTGTTACAAATAGAACTAGAAAAGCATTTCCTGAAGAAAATGCAAGTTTGATTGCCGCAGCTGAAGCATTGGTTTGAACACTGATGTGGATTGCTCTGAATTGCTGGAGAATCTGCAATCTGAACTTAATTTGCTGAAACACAGTTAAGAATTTAGAAAGATGAAGCTCTTACCTGGAAAAGTAGAAAATGTTTTAATATTATGAAGATATGAAAGAGAAACAGCTGAAGACAAGAACAGTATGAAGTCACGACCTGAAAGAATAGCCTGTGAATATACCATATGAAAGGCCTGAGGGTGGAATAATACCATAAGACTATAAGAAGCTCAGGCTGTGTGATTTGAATGTGGAAAAGTAGTATACAGCTGAAGGATGATCAATATGACAGATATAATGCTTAAAGTCTGATAAAGACTACAAATATGGCCGCTTTGTATGCTTCTAGTGTGTCAGTCTGTCACCATGGTAACGGCCCTGCCTGCCTGCCTGCATCCATGGCTGCCCCTAACTGCAGCTCTCTCTTTCCCCCTCCTAATGCATTTCCTATGTAAAACCACCCTCCAAACAACTTCTCTTTTTGTCCAAACCGAAGCCATTGGCCAAAAAGTAAGGATACCGTCAGAATCCCAAGAAGTTGCTCTACAACTGGTACGATTTTTATGTCTGGCATGTGAAAGATGTGGAGATTGTGGCGAGTTAGAAAATATGGCAGCTCTGCTTCTCTGTTTTTGGTTTTACATTATGTCTTAATGGAGGAATGACCGGCACTCTCCCCGAACAGCTGGCCTTCAGGGCAAAACGGTTTGGTGTGGAGTTTTAAGAGGGACACCATAAGAAAGGCAACGAGTTTTCCTTCGATATACAAATTACCTCAGGGAGATGGACGGTGCAGGTCTAAGCGCAGGTTAGAGAGATTTTTTTTAGGCATCTCCTCAGCCTCTCTCCACTCTGAGTGATGACTCACCCACTCTAGCTCCCAACATTCCACGCAATACACACTAATGTTAAACTCAGAAGAGACCTCAAAAACCACTTCATCTTTAATCCCCGGTCATTTGAAGACGGAGCTGAACTTCCAAATTCTGTATACAACTTTTGAAGACCAAGATGTTGGAAGTATTTTAAGCCTCGAATGGTTTCTCTAACTTAATATTTGTAGGAGCAGTAGCATTTTGCAGAAGGCATGGTTTGAAGGGCTCTCCCATTGACTCCAATGTTAATTTGAGGGTGGAAAATGTTTAATATTTTTAATATTATAATATTTGTAATTATTATTGCGGGAATGTCCTGAATGAGCTGAATCTTTTGATGTTTGAATGGTTTGAATCGGCCCATGCATTCTGAAGATATGCTGAGCCAAAAAACGTACTTTGCTTTGCAGCAATCAAACTAATAAAGACGTAGAATAACAATAGTTTGATTGCTTTGCAGCAATCAAACTAATCAAAGATAAATTGAATATGAAATTGAAATATATAACTGGAAAAGGGCATTACCTGAAGAAAAAGTTTGATTGCTGCAGCTGAATTGCTCCGATTCTCCAGCAATTCAGAGCTTTGTATGCCTCTGTGTATACACAGAGGCATACAACGCAGAGCTGTGTGCGCCATGTGAAATACATTACAGTGTGGTTGGCCACCATGAGACACTGGAGCAAGATGCCCCATACATTCTCAGAGCAGAAATTTGTAGGAGGAGATACATTTGGCAGATGACCCTCGTTGCAGGGCTCTCTCATAGACTCCCATGTTAAAAATTAAACTGAAATTCTTAATATTTGAAAAATGATTATTTTTTGAGAAAGACTTGAAGTTGACCCACCCGGGTTAATGTCCTCTATGAGATGAACATTTTGATAGTTGAATGGCTGAAATAGGCCAATGTATGCTGAAGATACGCTGCGCTAAAAAACGTACGGAAGAATAAGAAAGAAGAAGAGGGTGAATAACAATAGTTTGATTGCCTAGCGGCAATCAAACTAATAAATATCTAAATACCGAGATAGCATTTAAATCCCTGAGTTGTATCTAAAGTAGAACATATTTACTTTTGTATAAAAACCTTTACATAGTAAAGAGCATCACATGAATGTACAGTGTCTGACTGTTACAGTTCAGAGTTCAGTAGTTTCGATTGAGACAGGCAGGATTGACTTCCTGTGTGTCTCAGTGGTGCATCGTGGGAGTCGGAGTCTGTTGCTGAATAAGCTCCTGTAGCTGGTCAGCACAGTGTGGAGCGGGTGAGAGGGACAGTCCAGTATAGTCTTTACTTAGGACAATGTCCTCCTCTGTCAGAGAGTCCACGTCCTCTCCTACAACATGGCTAGCCTTCCTGATAATTCTGTTGAGTCTGTGTATGTCCCTCACCATCAGACTGCTGCCCCAGCAGACAACAGCATACATGATGGCACTGGCCACCAGACTTATAGAACATCCTCAGCATACCCTTTGTCCTTTAATGATAAATCTGCTTTAGTGTAAACAAGATTTAACAAAAAAAATAATAATCACAAATAATTTTGTCTAGGATAAACCTTAGTTACCCACAGCAGAAATTCTCAACTATTAATTATGTAACCATGTCATTAAGGTAACATGAACTGCTCTCCTTTGTCAGATTATATTAACTGCCAAAGTGTAATTGAACAAATACAGCCATTTACCACACGTTCAAAACAAATAAAGACACAAAATCAGACCTCATTTTATTTCCATTTATTCCACACGTAGAAGGAACAAAGTTTAGTTTTCATCAACATTGACTGTCTGCAGACCTGTAGGAAAATGGGAGGAAACAAATTAAATGTGTTCATTACTTTAAAAAAAAAAAAACAGTTCAGTGAGCAGGTTATTTACCTTTGCATGTGGTGACGGGAACATATGTGACCAGGGTGTACAGTTTGTTAGGAGAATCCTCATCCTCATTGCGCTTCCTGGACAGACGCACGCGTATCCTGTACGGCACGTTCCTGCAATATACAAAGTTGAGTTGAATTAATGCAAGCTACAGGGTATGTATGCACAGCCTACAAAAACATGCCCATTTTGCATACAAAAACACTTGGAGGAAGACATTAGGGCAGCACTCTTCAAAAACAGTACAATCTTACAATATATCAGTATAACCAGTCCTCTTTGTTAAATGTCAGTATTAATGCCACGTCTTCTCACCTGACACCCTTGCTCCACACTGCCTTGTTGAGACGAGTGTCAATGCGTACATCAGGAGTTCCCATCTCCTTCATGGCGAACTTGCGGATCTCCTTGATGGCACGGGGAGCTCTCCTCTTAAAACCCCTGCCAAAAACACCAGACATTATTAAGGCTTCTGTGAAAGTCTATGCGAATGTACCACAGATTAAGCAACTGTCACTTGCAGCCATGCTAAACACATTCAATTTAGCTTGAGTTGACTGTGTGCAGTACTCACACTCCATGAATGCGCTTGTGGACATTGATGGTGTACTCTCTGGTCACCACCTCGTTGATGGCTGAACGCCCCTTCTTCTTCTCTCCTTTCTTAGTTGGGGCCATCTAGAAAAAACAAGCCAACATCAAGCGGTAACTACGTGGTATACTTCAATGCCAGCTACATGCACACAAAAACAACACAGCGGCGTGTCACCAAGTAGTGTACAAGTCCATATGTAGTACAGATGAGACAAGTTTAGCGTTAGCTAGCATATTAGCTTGCTCCAACATAACTGACGCAAATAAAAACACACACGCTATTAAGTCACAGAGTTAAATAAGAACTACATTAAAAATAAGTTTGAGATTTATGGCTACAAACATTACACCGTCTTAGCGCTGAACTACCATGCAATTTTAGCCGGTCGAGCTAGTGCTACTGTTTATTGCTATAAACGTATTTTATCAACATCTACCCACTTCAAAAACATGACATACTATACGATGAAACAATAAGGTATATACTTAGATGGCTTATGTGGTCAAATGTGAGTTTAATAACACAGGATGACGCTGGATTGTAGAAATATATTTCCCGAAAAAAATACTCACTTCGTCTCGTAGCTGAGGCGGAAGTCGGAAGGACGGACTTGAAGCAGAGAATTGTGGGTAAAGGAAACCGATCCGTTTAATATAATGTCCGTCAACAACAAAATCTAGAGTTGAGAGTTCCTAGTGCTGTTTTTTCGGTTTTTAAAATACATAATATTTGTCATTGTCACCATATTAATAGTAAGATCACATCCGAGAAATGGCTCGTTTTTAATTGAATTATAATGTTTTCAGAGATAATTCAAATAAGAGCACATATATTTTATAATTTTGCTGTGTACCAGTATTTTGTACTTGTACATGTGCCAAATAAATTCTATTCTATTCTATTTATATTTTTCTTTGTTACTGTCACTTTTTTAAAGAATGTGTAGTTTGTACTGTCTGGTTTCACTCCATCTTAATTAAATGTAATCTTGATAAACAAGCACATTCTATAAATATGTTCTGGAGGTCTTCAGTTTGAAACAAAATATAACAGCAACTTTAAAGATGGCTTGACCAAAAAAGTATAATTACTTGCATTTCTTAAAATTGACCTTCAACCTTATATAAAATGTAAACAAAGGAGTAGGAACACCATTTTAACACCAATGTTACAGGCTCAACAACTTCTCAATGTCGGCAGTACTAAATGCCTCTAAGTGCTATAATAGTCCTGTTATTTTTATTGATTGATACCCAAAATACAAGTGTCATATCATTTCTTTAGCAGATTATTATGAAATCTATTTTAGTATCAACCAACTATATTGACACAAGTGACGCAAAAACAAAACTCAGAAACACTTCTTTGTGTTTTAAGTTATTTTGCTGACAGACATTCAAACACACTAATCAAAACTTTTTCATTGTTTATAGACAGGAAAAAATAGACATATTTTTCCGGTCCCTTTAGCTGCAAAAACTTGTACAGCACATGTAAACCTCTGTCATTGCTGTCTTTTATATACTGTAGACAGAAAAAAAGTCCAGACCATTTAGATGCACTGGTACAGAAATGTCTCTCAAGGTTTTTTTAGGGTAGCATGGTAAATTGATCATATCTGTAATACTAGATGGTGTAGGAAGTCCACAAAGCTCAGGGTGATGCTTGAGGGCTTAGCATCCATTTTTTTTATTCCATTGCATTTTTGCACAGGTCTAAGGAGCTGCGTTTCCCCAATGGAATTGTGTCCCAGCACTCAGATTGTTCAGCCTGTTGTTGCACGTTGCACTAAGTATTTATCCAGCTATGTGAGAGATACTATAACCCTGTGTGGTTAACCACTCAACACGGAAGTTCAGACTACTTTTCTTACTATTTTCAGTCATTTTCCTTTAAGCAGTCTTTGTTGTCTTTTTCTAGTGAGGGCGCATTGACTTTGTGGATGATGCGAGCTGCTGAGGAGAGAAATTCCATATTACAGTATTGGAGACTGGGTGCTCTGCACTCACTCCAGTTCACGTCAGCGAGACACTGCCAAACCATATAAAATAAACACATAAGCAAAAAACAATGTTTCCACAAGCCTAATGGCTGTAACAAATTACATTCAATAGAGAAAAAGTTTGGCAGTGCTTATTTGTGAGAAATGTCCGTTCAAGTCCCCGCAGGATGTTTCAGTAATGTACATCAGTACACTGCAGCCTACGCTACAGTTTATAGCAGTAACAACATGAAGTTACAGTCATTTCATACAAAGCAAAACACCAGTTACAAAAATCAACATCTAACCATTTTAATGCACAGTTATAGTAACCAATGCACGACATAGGAAAACTTGGTTTGGTAGATGAAACCGTCAATTAAAAATCTGCTCTAAAACACTATAAGGCTAAAAAAAAACATATGGGTGTGTTTTATAATTGTCATACATGGTTCATTTCATACCTTCACAGGCTAGAATGTCCAGAGAGATGGAACAGCATCATCCAATACATATAAAGCAAAACAGATTCACAGCTTTGCATTTTTTCCTTTCTTTTCTGTTGTGACTAAAAAAAAAAAATTACACACGCAATGAAATGAGAGAGAGAGAGAGAGAGAGAGAAAAAGACAAAAAAGGCTTAGAAGCGTTGGCTTTCATTTGTTTTTACTCTCAGGACACGCACACCTCTGGCTGTGCTGTGTTGAGCTTATTACTACCAGCTTCAGCAACTTCAGCTGCTAGTGCTGGGCTGCTGTCTGTCTTTTCTGGGGCTGTAGCCTGGCCTGCCATGGTCCTTCTGAAGAGACGCATACTCATCTGCAGCAGCTCGTTGTCTACTACAGGTGTGGTAGGGTACTGCTTGGCTAGGCCCTGAAAAAAAGGGGGAAATGTGTTTACTATTCATCTCTTTATGAGATTCATAACTAGATTTTAAAATGGTAAGGTCATTTACCTTCTCATTTTTTAACAGCTGCCGGCGGATGGCAAAGTCTCTGCGAGCACACAAGGCCTTGCAGCAGGGCCCGAGGTTGCTAAGTAAACCTGCCCTTTCCACCCGCCTGTTCAGGGCTGCCATATTCAGAGCTCCAAGGTCGTGCTCAAAGAGCTTATCAGCATCTAGGGCAGTATCAGAAAGCATTAAATAAGAGGCTGCATTGCAATTTGTGAGCAAGCTAACGGTTTGATGACATGATAACTCACCTTTTGGATCATCCAGCTCAGACTTGCAAACCTCCCTGACTTGCTCCAGCAATTCAGTGCCAGCAAGTCGTTTGGAGATGCCTGCTCTAAGAAGCACAGCCCCTGGGGTGAATCGGAGCAATGCTGCCCCTGCTGCCCGGGGTTCCTGTTTCTGTTTGGGCATCAGGCTGGACCAGTCCACATCAATCACATCCAGAGGACCTGACAAGAGTAATTTATCTGATTAAAAATCGTTTCTGATCAATTTTAGACACACACGCTACATGCAGTCAGTAATCATACCTGTAATTTTCTCATCGTCTTGCTGATCCTCTTTTTTCTGGCTGTCTGCGAGAATTTCATCCAACTCATCATCACTGATGGGTTCATACTCTTCTCCAACTGATGCGACTGACTGGTCATCATCGTCTTTCCCATCATCATCATCTGAACACACAGTACACACCATTACATTTAAAACCATGTAAGAAGTGTGACAAAAACACATCTGTTTTATTCTTACCATCAATGCTGTCTTTCTCTGTTTCCCGTTGTTCTCCCATGAAATGGTGACTGTTGCTCGGGTTCTCTGGCTCTAGAGAACTGAAGGCTTCTCTTGGCAGCAGAGGCTCATAATCACTCCTGTCCTGCCTCATCATGTCTCCTCTCATGCCCCCTCGTCCTGGAAGCCTAGGGTCCCCATGAGGTGGAAGGTCCATCATTATCCCCCTCTCCCGATCCCCGCCTCTTTCACCTCTAGTTTCTCTCTCTCGCTCCCTGTCTCGCTCTCTCTCCCTTTCATGCTGCTGGATGATGAGTCCTTCAGGAAGTAAGCGTTCCCTGTCCCTGATGTCCCGCTCCCTCATAAGAGGTTCACGACCAGGACGCATGAGCAGGGGCTCCCGCGCCCTGCTTGGCCAGTCTCTTGGTTCAGGCTCCCAGTCTCTCTGTTGTTGTAGTTGCTGTTGGTGGAGCAGGGGCGGCTGCTGCTGCTGCTGTTGCTGCTGCTGCTGCTGCTGCGGTCGCAGGTCCTTTCGGTCTCGTTCTCTCTCTCGCTCAAATGGCTCTCTGTCTCTCTCCCTTTCTCGACTGTCATAGGAACCCGCTCGGGACCTAGCCTGCCTCTCAGAATCAGGAGAGCTGCGCCTCGAGCTATGGCTGCGAGAATCTTGCCGGTCTGTAAAAAGATAAAACATATAGACTCTTACCCAAGTGTCACTCTGACACCACAGTATACAAAACCCTGAAGTTAATGTTACTAGAGTCCTTAGACTTATGTGTGTGTACCTGATGAGGTGCTGCGGCTGGGCTCTCCTCTTCTCAGCTGGTCAATTCGAGATTTCCTCTCAGCCCCTGGAGGGTCATTCACCACTGGCCTTTCACGTTCCCTCTCTCGATCCCGGGAGTTAGTGCCCTGAAGTCTGCCCCTGTGTGACCGAGGACCCTGGGTGTCTTCTCGGTTAGCTGACTCATTAGAGGGTGAACGCAGGCGTCGAGAAGATGTGCGGCTTTGATTGCTCCCCATGCTGCTGCTACGCGCCTGCTCTGGTGGAGGTTTGCGGAGCAGAGGCTGGGACATGAGAGGCTGTGGAGTCATAGTCTGCAGCAGCATTGGAGGATCCTGAGAGAGTAAAGGAGCAATGGGTGGATTACACCTCTCCCTGTCCCTGCCCCTCCTAGAGACTCCTCCTCTTCTTAAAGGTTCAACTGGATTCCTTTCGGCAGGAGCCACAGAAGCCTGTGTTTCCAGTTGTCCTCCTCGGTCTGTGACCTCCTCATCTGACCAGTCACTGAAATTGTCCATCTTGGACAGTGGGGAAGGCTCGGCATTGCTTCCTGCGCTGCAGTGATCAGGCCTCATTGAGGGTGGTGGTGTCCGGGGACCCCGCTTCCTCTTGCTGTGTGGATGATGAGTTGGAGTTTCCTCCTCAGATAAATCAGATTCTCCTCGTGACCGCTTCCTCTTTCGGTCGAGAGCCTTCTTCTTGGCTCCTTTCCTGGGTGAGTGTAAGGGTGCAGGTCCATCTGCAGTGGGGAGCTCAGGGTTGAAACGGTCCCCTACAGAAGCTAGGTTGCTGCCAGCACTAATATCCTCATCTTTGCGACCCTTCTTCAAGCCCTTCCTCTGCGACTTTGTCTTTTTTTTGCCCTCCTCGTGGGACTGCGATCCAGTGGTGTCTCTGTCATCACTGCCAATGGCAAGGGCTGAAGGAGAAGGATGCGGCGAGGGTTCTCGCTGGTCTCTGCCTCTGCTACGGGAGTCAGACAGCGTGTCTGGGAGGTGCTCTCCACGTCTGTCTGCTCCTCTGCTTCGTTCACTACGGGCCTCGAGGTCCAGCTCATGGCGACTACGTGCTTCCCTTTTGTCCCCGGCGCCCCTGCGTTCCTCATCCTTCCATTGTGTAGCCTTATCATCAGATGCAACACCCCTTGGGGGTGAGCGCAACAGAGGTTCCTGGGGCCGCACCACCTGGCTTAGCAGACGGTGCTTGTCTCCATCTGCACATACACACAGACACACAAACACTAAGTACTTTCCAGATTAAAGCATTTCAGCCAATAGCTTGCTCTCAACTACCAGTTGAGGCTCTTTAGAAGAGGAATTTGCAGAATTACATTAGAAAAACAAAGAGCCTTTTTTAGAGAACCATATAATGATTGGTGCATTGCTTTTACAAAGGGTACATTTGCATGATATAAGTAGTGCATTCCCCATTAAACAGGAGTGTGTCCTTTCAAAAAGAATTTCCCTACTGTCAGATGGAGGCAGACACACTGGGCTGGGGAGGAGGGGCTGTGGGTTGAGCTTGGCCTGCCCTCGGCCAATTGGGCGCTCACTTTTGTCTTCAGCACTATTGTAGCCGTCGCTGTCCGTTGGGCTGAGGTCCCGCGTGGTTCGTTTGGGTGAAGGTCGGGGGCTCGGGCTGCTCTCTACTCTGGACCTCTTACGACTAAAGGGATGAACAGAAAGGAGTGTTACAATAAAATGAGGGCTTCTCTTGTTATTGCCATATTGTGATCATAAAACCATTATTAAATCATTTAGTGTGTGATTATTGAAACTTGCCTCATCTTACGGTCGTCCCGCGTGTCTCGAACAGAACGGTCATCCCTGCTGTCATCTCTCCTCTCTCGCCTCTCCTCCCTTCCCCTGTCCCGCTCCTCCCATTCCCGCTGCCTCTCTCGCTCACGCTGCTCCCTCTCTCTTTCCCTTTCTCTCTCCTTCCTCTCCCTCTCTCTCTCCCGTTCCTCCCTCTCTCGTTCCCGCTCCTCGCGCTCCCTCTCCCTTTCTCTCTCCCGTTCTCTCTCCCTCTCACGTTCCCGCTCCCGCTCTCTCTCCCTGGCGCGCTCCCTCTCTGCCTCCCGTTCTCTCTCCTTCTCCCGTTCCTTCTCCCTCTCGCGGTCTCTCTCCTTCTCTTTCTCTCTCTCCCGTTCCCTTTCACGCTCCCTGTCTCTCTCTCGCTCACGGTCACGGTCACGAGTCCTGTCATCCCGTCTATCCTCTGCTCTGTCCGTTCGGCGCTCATCTCTTCTCTCCTCCCTCTCAGAGTCCTCTGACCTCCCCTGGTGTCTATTTGGAGAAGCTGCCCTTTGGTCTAGAAGGAAAAAAATACATTTATTATGTATTTATTTAGCTGTGAATGTTTCCTTAACATTTTTGTTAAAGTAAAACAAGCCCACCTCTGTCTCGGTTACGATCTCGCTCTCCATGTCCTCTCCGGTCATATGAGGAGTCTCTGGCCTGCTCTCCTCTTCTATCGCTCTCATAGCGGTCTCGGTCTGAACCCCTGTCAGAACCTCTTTCGTTTGCACTGCGATCTGTGCACCGCTCTGCACTGCGTTCACGTACCACACTGCTCCGAGACTCCCAGTTGTCGTGGCTATGTGAATTTCTGTTTGAGCCTGATTGGTAAGTGAAAGAAAAGTTGTTAGTCAGGTCTGCCAAAATTTAAACAAAAACTAAATATTATCAGGTATTACCTTTATCAGATGTTTCATTGGTACGCCCTCTTCCTCGTCCATTTTTTTCAGCTCTGTCAGTTCTGCTTTCCATCCTTCCTTCACTTCTACCTCCATCCTCACGCCCATGACCTCTCCCATAACACCTGTCATCTTGAGCCAGTTCCTCCTTCCTATGGATGTCAGTTCTCTCCCTCTCTTTTTCCCGCTCTCGCTCCTTCTCACGGTCTCGCTCGCGCTCCCGATGCTCGAGAGACTCTCGGCTTGAGCGGGTCTCTTTCCTGCTCTCTTTCGGTTCCTTCATGTCCTTGTTGTCTCGGCTGTCACGAGACTCTCGGGCCGCTTCTCTTCCTCGATCGCGAGTGTCGCGTCTTTCACGAGCATCTCTGGTCTCCCTGTCATCACGGGCCTGTTCTGAGTCGTAGTCGCGGTCATTGTCTTTCTCTCGTTTGCTGTGACTATCTGTTATCAACAGACAAACATTTATACTTCAGACAGCTTGCTAAGCAAAGAAGATTCTGCATTTTAGGCAGACAGGAGCAGAACACAAACATACCATCTCTGCGCTCATGTCTGCGCTCCTGGGTGTGTGGACTCCTCTCTCTGTCACCGCGACTCCTCTCTCTGCCTCTGGAATGACGCCGGCTGGGACTTGATCTGTCAGATCGGCGATGGGGTGAGGAGGCATCATGAGAGGCTGGAGGAGATCGAGAACGCCGGGAGCTTGGAGGTGACGAGGCTGAGGCCTGGGCTGTGGTATTCCGGTGGTAGCTGGGAGAAGAAGAACGACGCCGTCGAGGGGAGGGTGAGTGGCGCTGGGCAGAAGAACCCGAGTGAGAGGAAGGAGAGTGGTGTCGGGGAGGAGTAGGACTGCGCTGATGGTGTGGAGGGGAGGGAGACCTGTAGCAACAAAACATTACAGCCATTACAGTCAAATAACCCTTGTAGTTTTGTTATGTACAGACCTGAAAGTATTTATTAATAACACTCAACCTGTGATGAGGGGAGGCCAGTGCTGCACTCTTATGGGACAAAGCTTTAGGAGAGATGGACTTCCTCCTTGCTGAGGGTGATGTACCCCTGGAGGGAGACGACACGCTATCAGAAAGCTCTTCTGATGTCACCAACCGCTTGGCCTTGTGGGAACTGTCTGATCGGTCCCTGCAAACAAAAAGATAAAAATAAAAACACTGTATTGAATAGGTCTGAAACTACTGGTTAATCAACAAAACGTAATGATATGGCGTGCACATGTACCTGCGCTTTTCCTTCTTCTCTTTATGTTTCTCTGTATCTCGTCCACGATCTTTCCCTTCCTTTTGTTTTTCCACAGACTTCTCTTTGTTTTTGTGTTTGCCTTTGTGTTTCTTTCCAGTCACAGGAATGTCCAAAGGCACGGGGGGTGGAGGACTGGGGGTACGGGGCCCTTTCTTTTTACTGTGACTTCCTTTTGAAGACCTGGATAGAAAACTGGCATTATACCATCATGAAACGGGCATTTAAATCTCAGCTTCTGTCGTACAAATTGATTTGTGACATCAGGGGAAACAAACTTTCAGTTCAACCTTTCCAAACTATATTCCTGTATAAAACACCACCAACACTTTCCTACCTGGCAGTTTCTGAAGCAGGTGATGACACAGCTGCCTTTTTCTCTTTCTTTCCAGACCCTGGGCCTTTGGTTCCACTTTTGTGTTTTGGAGAACCACTGGATTTTCTGGATAAAGACGAATCTTTGGAGCTTAACTGCTCAGGGGAGGCCTGAAGGAATAAGGACAACATTTCAGGTAAAACTTCAAGTCACATTCTAGCGGAAACATACTTAAGTAAAGGCAGTGCTGACTGAATTCATTACTTGCCTTTGGCAAAGCTGTGGCTCTGGTTTTTGTGGGAGTCTCATCTTTCTTGATGACAATCTCTTCTCTCTTTTCTAAGTTTTCCTGCTCCAGTTTCATCAGTTCACGCTGAATCTTCTGGCGCTTCATCTCCAGGGACAACTCGTAGTCGTAGTCACCTATATCAGAGTCTGAAAGTCAACAACAAAACACAGCCTTGTCCCACTGTCCTTAAGTTATTTACAGACTTCTGTCTAAATGTAAACAAAAGAAGCAACTGTACCTTCACGGTTGGCTTCCCACTCTGTGGGCTCTTCTTCACTGGCTGGGGTGCGCTCCTTTGTAATCTTTATGTCCTCCTTCTCCCTGTGGCGGCCTCTGGAGGAATCTCTCTGCTGTAGAGGGACACACACACACAGATGTTGCATTAGAAGCTTTGCCATCACCTTTTGAAATCATATGTCATTCTTATTCACCATCAGATAAAAGCGTTTAAAAGGGAGTAGACAATTTACTCTCACTGTTGGGGATGTGGGTTCTTCTAGTTCTCGTTTCAGGTTTTCTGGGTCAACATCCTGTCTTTTATTCTTCATCCTCTCTCGCAGATCACCTGTGGGTCTCTCACTTGACCTGTTCCATTAAGACACACAAAAACAAATGCACACATCAAATTAATTCAAAGTAGACAGAAAAATGTCAAACTGTCAAAATAGTGTAGCCGTCTTACCGGCTAAAGCTAAACCCTTTGCCTCGTGGCTGAGTTCCATGTGTGTAGCGACAAGTGTTGCCGTAACTGCAATTACCAGTTTTCAGCCAATTTCTACACTGACTCTGAAAGACACAAAGAATGAGATAAGGAGATTATCAGGTTAGGTATAAAACAAAATATATGAATGTGGAAGCATGAATTACTAATACATACATCAGCAGCATTTGTCCCAGTGCTGGGGCCAAGTCTTTCAAACACGCTTGGTCTGCGAGACGGGGCGGCGGGGTTTGCGGTGCTGCTGGTTGTGGTGCTGCTGCTGCTGTCAGATATGGTTTTAGAATTCTCCACTGTTACCTTCCGCCTGATCTTGGACATTCTGCAGGACTGAGAAAATGACAAAGGATGCTTAAATATTGATCTTTGTGTAAATATCTACAGCAATGTCACTTAATGCTGGAAGATTCTAGACAAATGTTTAGAACACACATTAATTCCATCACGCTCTGAATTAATTCATTCTAAGTGATGGACTACAAATTTTAACACGTAACACTGTGGCCATGACACGTTTTCATATAGCGTCTGTCTGATAGAATAGTGAAATGTATGGACTACTCCCTGAGGTAATCGTACAACCAAAACATAAACATATGCAAATGATATTGCTGCCTGCGCCTGTGCTCTCCGCTCACTTCTGGGAAGCAGTATTCCCTGCTAGCTTGAGGTTAGCTAAAGACACAGTTGCTAACTCCACGACTTTAATTCTGTTATTTTGTTTATTTAACTCACTCAAACGTAAGTGAAATTGAAATGATTAGCAGGTTAATGGTTAACTATTCTGCAACCAGGAAAAATTCACGCGAATTGAGACTAAAGCTCGGTTAACCACAGAGCTAAGTGTTATGTTAGCGCGGGGCCTTCCAGCCTCATTCAGCAGCATACCTGCTAACATATAAACAGAAAAACAGTCTCACCCAAGATATTATTTCGGTGTCGCATCTACTTTAGTCCAGTAAGCGGAGTTAGCACTTGTAGAAATAACAAGGCTTATTCTTTATAATTAAAGGCAGAAACTGCCCCGACTGCCTTCATATTGGCGGAGAGTGCGCATATGGCTTGGGTTCTTCTTCGGTTGTTTGAATAAGGGGTGTATTATATCGCAGCGTGATGCTGTACCGTCACCGTGCGGGTAAGTGAGGTAATAACAGCACAAAATAATGGGACCCTTTTTAGTCAAAGTTTAAATTAAAAGGTATTAAGAAATTAGGCATCAGTTGAACGTCGAATCTGTGGTTAGCCACAATGAAATGTTAGCAGATTAAATTAAATTAAGACACTAATAGAGCATTTACGTGTATGTGTTTGTGTGTGTGCACGTGGAGGCGCAGTAATCTGTGCACTCTCTCTCTCTCTCTCTCTCTCTCCATCTCTCTCTCTCTCTCAGTGTTTCCGCCTGTGCCCGGTGTGTGCGGTGTGGTCCTCGGTGTGCCATCTGGAAAGCAGCAGCAGCAGCAGCAAAATCAGTGGCGGCGGCTCGCTCATGTTCTCTTGTGTGGCGTGAAGCTGGAGCACGCATCCCGGAACCCGCCGCCCCTCCGCTGGGCTGGACCGGAGCAGCCAGCCCTCTGGACCGATGTCCTGGCCGAAATGTCCCGACACATCTACATACGGAACAAAATTGGCGAGGGCATCCAAGCGCCCATCTTCCAGGTTAGTCAGGTTGTAGCTCAGCTTTTAAGGTTGTTTGGTAACAACATGTTGATGCACCATTTACTAAAAAGTCGCAAAACTTCTATCGATTAGCAAAGCTTGGGTTTGTTGTAGCAAAATTAGATTCAATTATCAAATCAAAGATGTCAAGTGGACAAGTTTGGAGTTATTTATTCTCTGACATTAAAGCATTATAAGCAGGTTGAAGATGCAGGTATTAAAAGAACACTGAAGGAAAGTATTTTTAGAGGACAATAGGCCATCTTATTTGACATTATTTAGTGCAAATTTGCTATTTTTTCTGCCTTTAATTAAAGTGTTTATTGTTTTGACCGTGTACATGCAGGAAGATTATTTTACTTCTGATCCTACCACATTAAGACCTGAAGTCAGAAGACAAAACTTACTCTGATTAAACACTTTTAATGTTAAATATATAATATTATGTGTTAAAATGAGCATATTTCTGAAGAGAAGCTTTCTTCAGCATGATTGATCTTGGAGGGCTAGTAGGGATTATTAATAGCAGGATATTTATAGTGATCTTAATTCTTCTTATCACTCCTCTTTTTTTGGCTTTAACTGAGAGACAGAGGAGAGATGGTGACCCAGATTAATGGCCCTGTTTTATAAATACAGGGAAGTAGGCTCTGACTCTTTGACGGTGACATTGTCATTAACTCTGGAGACTTGAACAGAAATGGGGCAAATCACTGGCAGATAATTAATTTAGCTCCCTGGGGATGAGCTCTGCTGGTATATTTGGATGTTTTGGAAGAGGAATGTGAAGAAAAGTCAGGACATAAGGAGGGAGGAGCAAGGCAAGATAAAGAGGGTGATGCAGAAGTTTTGTTTTTGTGTGTTGCCTGTGTCATGTGGGTGTGCGGTGGCATCAGCACTTACTGTAGATCCCTGTGGAAAAGAGCTGCCTGAAGTAGTGCATGTGTATGAGGGCCACCTCAGGTTAAGACTGTAATTTCCATTCAGGTGAACAGAGGAACGTATTCAAGGAGGAGCCGCCTGAAGAGGTCTGATGGCAGCACCACCTCCACCAGCTTTATCCTCAGACAGGTGGGATTCAACACACCTCTGGCCTGACAAAACATCTAAATACATACATTCATGTGTTTGTTGTCAGGATTATCGCATCACATGGTTTTTCTATGTCCTTGTGATTTTTGTGTAGTTGTGTACCTTCTAAAGCTGTATCACATCTTCGACCAGCAAATTGCAGATACATGTAGGATGTGACACACGCGGCTGTCAACAGCAGAGGGCGGCATTTTGCTATCGCAGTTAGTTGCAGTGCACGAATAAAAGGATCAGATGTCAATAAAAACAGACCAATAACCAAACAAATATAATAGTAAAGAAAAAGTATGAATGGAAAGCAGCCACAGTGAACCAGTACACTGTATAGATCGTTCATAGCACCTTATGCTGTCATGTTAAAAGTTGCAGGTTTTGCTTTAAAATGTTCTGTCAGCAGATAATCTTTAAAGTTGATCAATATCAGGGGGAAAAAATCATTATAAAAAAAAATTGCTGATTAATTTCTGATGATTGATCAGATTATTGTTGACCTCTGTTGGTGAGCTACCCTACAATTAATCTAGCCACATTTAACCCTTTATTTTGAGAAATATTTTTCATAGTCTGCGTACTGCATATTGATCATATTGTTGTATTTTAGGTGATACCCATAAAACATAAACAGCACAGTGTAATTATTTTAATGATTTCTGAAACAGGTGGAGGTCTGTTGACACCATGGGGGGGGGGGGGGGGGGGGGGGGGTTGTTTGTTAAATCTTTGTTATATTGAATTCTCTAAGCTGGCATTCCTGCCCATAAACAGACCACATAAGGCCTCTGTGTAACATTAGAAATAGATTGAATGTATTTTCTGTTCTCTCTGGAGGATAAATAGGCAGAATGAGGACAAGAGGTAACAAGGAAATGGAGGATGCTGTTCCCCTCTTTTACTCCTCCATCCCCCTCCCCCCCTTTCCTGCTACCTCCCCTGCACTAAAAAAAAAAAATCAAGGAGAGCGCTCATCCAAGCCTAGTGGACAGCCAGCCAGCCAATCAGCTCTTTGCACATTGGCTCTGTCATCAGGCTTGGATATTGAGGAAGGATCCACTGCTCTGCTGCTGCTGCTGCTGCCTCTGCTGCTCTCTGCTCTCGCGTATATGTATATGTGTACGTCTGTGTGCGTGTGGGTGTGAGTGGAAGCCTGATGAAATGAAATGCCAGGATTGTGCTACCTCCAGGGAGAGCCTCTCCATCCTATAATGTGAGGCAGCCAGCAAGCACTCTGGGATCAGG
The DNA here is from genome assembly GCF_900634625.1 of Parambassis ranga. NCBI lineage: Eukaryota > Metazoa > Chordata > Actinopteri > Ambassidae > Parambassis > Parambassis ranga. Next base: position 40,714,694 of record NC_041023.1, read on the forward strand.
GAGAAGCTGCACCCATCAAACAACGGGCCTCCGGAGGACCAGGCGTGATCCAACGGGAGGGGAGATATTTTTTTTTAAATTATTCTTGTGGAGAGAAGGGATTGTCGTCATCCCCCCATCCATCCTTTTTTTTCTCCGGTGCCCCCCCTCCCCTACCTCCTCCGCCTCCACTCGCTTTTTTTCCCCCTCATTCTTCTAGAGGCGCTCGTTGGAATATCAAACCTCCATGTATGACAATTTGTACCTGCATGGATTTGAAGACTCGGAGGCGGTGAGTGTTTCAACGTGTGAATCTGCCTTTGTGCTTTCTTGCCATGTGTTTATTGATGGAAACAGCTCACTGCACACACACACACACACACACATGTATGCATGTACAAGGCCTTTAATGGTTTAAGGAACGGTACTGTGTAGCGTGAGTGTGGAGGGGGGTTGGGTGGGTGTTGGTGTGTAGGCAGATGGCTTCTGATGTGTAACAATTACCCTGTTGTGTTTTAATTGGTTTTTTGTTTTTGTATTTTTGCTGTATCTGCATGTGTGTGTATTTGTGACTGCAATTTGCCTGTAAGACTGTGGGAACAGACATTAAGGGCCAGGAGGAGCCATTTAGGGTTCATCACACTGTGTATGTCCGAGGTGGAAACATGTTCATTAACCTCCAATGAGGCTCACACTGAAATGTCAGATTTCTTGTATTATGTGACCGTGGTTCTGGCATCGTGATGTCATGATGTGGATTGTGATGCTGATGAGTCACATGCTGGAGCTACTCCATTGGATAATAGCTCGGATGCTACAGTGCAGCCATCAGATGTTTTACACAGATGATGTCCACGCTGACGTTTTATTATCGGAGTGGAGGATTTTTAGGGGCACTCTCATCTCTCAAGCAAGTTGGTAGACTCATGAAAGACTGAATCAACTTCTGAATGCTCACCATGCAGCTCAGGAGCATTTTTCATCAGACCTTCTCTTGTATCTGTTCATGAGGGCTGGGTTCCTCCGGGGCCATATGACATTACACAACTGTTCTCACACACTCATGAGTAAACTGAGCAGATAAGTCAAATCAGAGGACTAACTGTTTTTAATACAAGCAGCACAGAACGTTTTCTCATCTCCTGTCAGAGTGATCACTGTAATCTGCTCATTCCCAGATGTGACGGCATCAGCAGTGTGCTGAAGTCAGACCTGGCTTGTGAGAATAAAAGCGAAAGTGCTTAGCTGTGATGACTAACTGGATTGATCTTCTCAGGACTAATGGTCTTCCTTAATTGAATTATCATTAGTGGCTGATTGTTTGGATTAACACAGCAGAAGGAAGCAAAAAATGTTGCATTAATGCAATTCTTACTGGGTGGCAGGATGGACGGCTGCAAGGCTAGCATGTCTGCAGGCACTAAAGTGATTTAAAAAAAAAAATCCCGGACAGCACACCAGTGCACCACTGTGCTCCTGTGGCAAAGGTTGAGACCTTAAGTGTGAAAATGAATAATCCTGCTGTGCATATACATGTTAATTTATTATACATCCAGACATCTTTACTAAACCATTATAGTAATGAAATAATACCAGTTAAATTAGAATTCTTTTACTTCTGTAGTACCATTTTTAGATGAGTGCATCGAATTGTTTCATGGGATTTTAAACAAGTTGAAGAAACACAGAAATCACCTTCCTTCTTCAGCAATTTGTTGACGTGCATTGAATGTGTGGTCATACAAACTGCTGACAGCACAGGAAGAGAAATTCCACTTTGTCTGAGATGCTGCTGGCAGTCTGCTCTCCTCTGTATCAACCATTTGAGCTGCTCAGAGAGCCAAGCCTCCACTCTGGACTTGGCACGACTGAAGCTTTTGCTTCACATTAAGTGATACTATAAAGAAGAATGTTTCAGCTTTATTAATCCCAGCAGGTCAGATGTCAAAGTTTAGGTTTACACGGAAGTCTTTAGCCACCTTTAGCCACAATGTGTGTGTTATCTGTTTTATTAGGGCTCAGCTGATTCATATACTAGCAGACCATCAGACTCAGATGTCTCTCTGGAGGAGGAACGGGAGGTGCAGGCCCAGGTCCAGAGCCAGAGCCCCAGCCAGAGCCAAGGACCTGGACAGAGCCGCCAGGAGAGGGAGCAGCAGGCCGCCATTCAACTGGAGAGAGCCAAGGTAGTGTGATGCTGCTTTAAAATGATGTTTTTGTGCAGGCTGCTCTGTCCACTTACTGTGTTTGTGTTTATGTCCTCCAGACTAAACCTGTGGCATTTGCTGTGAGGACCAACGTCAGCTACTGCGGCGCTTTGGATGAGGATGTTCCAGTACCAGCCACAGCCATCTCCTTTGACGCCAAGGACTTCCTCCACATAAAAGAGGTGCACATGCCCTTTGTTACGACACACACTGCGCACACTGCAATGTGAACCAAGCCCATCACTCATTCAAGAGGCGCTTTTTTTTGTTTGCATCTTCAGAAGTTCAACAATGACTGGTGGATTGGTCGGTTAGTGAAAGAGGGCTGTGAGATCGGCTTCATTCCAAGTCCTCTGAAGCTCGAGAACATCCGGCTCCAGCAAGAGCAGAAGAGAGGACGAGTCCAAGGGTAAGTAACAGAAGAACACAACAGGGTCGGATTTAAAGTACCCATACCAAAGTTATGTGCCATACATTTTGATGCAAAACTAGATTCACACAGAATGTATTATTTATCACCACAAAGGTTTATTTCTTCAACTATGTCACCCAGGCCTGCCCATGACTCATGTCTTTTTGCTCCATGCTTCCCACTCACGCTGACTGTACCAGTCCAACGCTTTCAGTGGCTGTAATTAGCGCACCTATCAGCCTTCTACTCTCCTCATGTGTCTAATGTGTCTTGAATGTTCTGTCATCCAGAGTTGGTGCAGTAACTCACACGGCACCGTTGAGTTTAATCTCACTAGACTGGTGTGTTTTACCGCTTCACTTACAAAGGGAGTCTTCCTCTGCAGCTCCACAGACAGGGAGAGACACACAAAGGATCAAATTCAGAAAAGGCTTTTTTTTGGTTACTTGATATGCATTTTATGAATATAAATGTACAATTTAATAATATTTTCTAAAGAAGTATTTTTTTTTTGTAGAAAGGAGCCAAAACAGGAGTACACATGACCCAATCAGGATATTCTTCTTCTTTGTTAATGTTTTAACCTATGATTATCTACAAGCCTTGATTGGCCTAAGTTAAAAGGTCCCTACTTTGAAGTATCATCATCTTTCCTCTGCAGTAAATGATCACATTAGTGTTTTTTAGTGGTTTTCTGCATTAATACCATGGTGTTTCTTCTGTCTTTCTTTATTCCTTCTTGTCTTTTCTAGTAAGTCTGGAGGGAACTCCTCCTCCAGTGTAGAGGATGAGGTGTCTGCCTCTATCCGACCGCTTATATCCTCGGCAGGTGAGAACGTCAGACAGGGGGAGAGGGCCGTTTCTAGGCACCTGCCAGCTTAGAGCCATGCTTCCTGAACCTAAAAGTTCCTAAACCTAGTCTAAAGCTTCCCATGTCTCTGCATAGAGCATAAGTTCTAAGAGTTGTTGGTACATTTTCCCATCATCCTCCTCTTCCTCCAGTTGAGGACTGCAGGCGCTCTGAGACTGGGGCTTACCACAGTGTGTGAACCCAACGACAAGACTATGACCCCCCTCTGAACTGCACTCATGTGACTAACCTTAGGACAAGAGAAATCCTTTTGTTATCCTTGATAGGTTTCATTTGTTCTGAAACTGATATTAAATGACGCCTCGTGCGGCAGCAGTTACTGACAGCACTGTCACTGTCTTCTCTCCCCTCCTACAGGAAAGCAGAAACAGAAAGTGGTAAGTTGGTGATGGTAAAATTCCCCACTCATTTCCCATCCACTCGACTCTTTTGTGACAGTAGCACCGATAAGAAGTTACAGTCTCATGCCGAACCATCCTTCAGCCCTACTGAAGTTCACAGTGCCAAATCATCACCATCCCTGTGATGCCAAGATACTGCAGCGTTTATATGGAACAGAAGGATTGTAATTAAAGGCAGCAGGGGATGTTTCAGGCTGGAAATGTAGGGACACGGATGCGTTGCTGTGCACTGCGCCATTCACAAATCAGCTGACAGAACTGAAAGAAAAAATTCACAGTTTACCTGTTCAGACATAAATAAAAGGTTAGTCTAAGAAAGACCATAAATAATAAATAATAAATAAATATACAACGAGAGAAAGTCCACACATTATTATTGGAATCAGGATTTTTAGATCTTGTGCGGCAGGAATAATATTAAAAATAGTACCAGGAAAAATGCTAAAAATGATTCAGCATGATGCCTCTGCTGCCATTTATTTATATTATTTTCATGTTTTAAATACAATGTGCTTCAATGTAGTGTACGCTATAATTAATTATGTATTTCTATTGTTTCCATTCTGGTATAGTATTGTGTCGTGGTGCTACTTCTTATTGTTAAATTGGCTTAGTAGTTCTTTACATGTCTGTGTACAGAATCTATCATATCCATCCAATCACATTTTGGAACTAAGTCTAACTAAATGTGTCATATTGATATGTTTCAGATTGACCGATTCACCTATCATTTACTACATGACAACATTTAACGCATCTTTTAGAGTTGTTAGCAATGTTAGCTCCATTGTATGTTTGTGTTATTCTGGGTCATTGTGTGACGAGTCTGCTGCTGCTGCTGCTTTGTGTCAACAGACGGAGCACGTCCCCCCGTACGATGTGGTTCCCTCCATGAGGCCCGTGGTACTGGTGGGACCCTCTCTCAAGGGTTATGAGGTGTGTGTGTGTGTGTTTGTGTGTGTATGGTTGAATCAAAAATAAAATAGCTTGCTGGTAATTATAAGTGTCTTCACCCACATAACATCCAGATTGCAGCCAGACTAATGAGGAAAGGAAGAGGTCATATGGGAATATGTTGAGCACATTCACCAACTGTTAGCTACAGCAGAGTCTATTTGAACACATCAACACCTCCTTTCCTATTTATCCTCACAGATCTTGTCTCTTAACTACATCTTGCAGGTAACGGACATGATGCAGAAAGCACTATTTGACTTCCTCAAGCACAGATTTGATGGCAGGTGAGGCTTCGTCTGGTCACATTTTACTGTGTTTAGATAAAATAAGAACCAGTCTGTTATGTATCTGACACACTTGTGTTTGCAGGATATCTATAACACGAGTCACAGCAGATATATCACTGGCCAAGAGGTCCGTCCTCAACAACCCCAGTAAGAGGGCCATAATTGAGCGCTCCAACACTCGCTCCAGTTTGGGTGAGAAAACCACAAATTCTTCTGTAATTTAGGTGAAAAAAGCCTATTAACACATACTAATGTGTGTTGTTTTTGTCCTGTCAGCTGAGGTGCAGAGTGAGATCGAGAGGATCTTCGAATTAGCCCGCTCCCTGCAGCTGGTGGTGCTGGATGCGGACACCATCAACCACCCAGCCCAGCTCCTCAAGACCTCCCTGGCACCCATTATCGTCCATGTTAAAGTGTCCTCGCCAAAGGTACTCATTGCAGGACACGGTTAGTTTTATCACTCTGTGATGAGCAGGTAGTGGATTACTTGGAGCCTAATAATCATCAGATCAATCTGGGGTGCGACTGATAAGATCTCCACAGCTACTGCAAGCAGAGAGCCCCTAGGCGTTTTAAAGGTAACAGTCTCTGTTAGGTTGATATTCTGCTTTCACAACATTAGCTTAAAGTCAGCATGGCACCTTTGCATGGAACAGTATGTCTGCTGCACTGGGACTGCAGTGGATCAGCTGTCCAGTTCTGGAGGGTCAAACATTTACACAGGAGAAGTCTGCATGTGTTCAGCAGCACACCCTATCAGCATGCTGAGCAGTAACACTCGCCAAATCAGGAAGTACGTAGCAAGACTTCAGCAAGAACCAGTCAGAATTATTTTATGAGTAGGACACTCATAATTTACTTGTTTTATTTGGGAGATCTTATATTTATTTTCCCTGTCTCTGTCTTCCAGGTTCTGCAGAGGTTAGTAAAGTCCAGAGGGAAGTCCCAGAGCAAACACCTAAATGTGCAGCTTGTGGCTGCAGACAAACTGGCCCAGTGTCCACCGGTGGGTCCAAAAATATATTCCACAAAGAAAGTTCAAATGACAGTCGTGTGTGGGTTGCTTACCTTCCTCTGTCAACTGCTGCACACAGGAAATGTTTGACGTCATCCTGGACGAGAACCAGCTGGAGGATGCCTGTGAGCATCTCGCCGAATACCTCGAGGCCTACTGGAAAGCGACTCACACCTCGATGGCGACTCCCCTAAACCCCCTGCTGGGACGCAATCTGGGCCCCACCGCACTCACCCCTTACCCCACCAGCATCTCTGGACTGCAGGTACCCGACAAACTGTCTGTGAAACTGTGAATATTAAGCACTTTAGTGCAGCTGTTAGTTTTCTCAGCACTGTGTATTGATGACCTCGGTGTGTCCATGTGATTAGCAGAGCCAAAGAATGCGACAGAGCAACCACACCGGAGATAACTCCACCCCAAACGAACGGCGCAACCTGATGACATCAGATGAAAACTACCACAATGAGCGGGCGCACAAGGGACGCAACCGCATGTCGTCCGGCTCGCAGCACAGCCGCGAGCAGCAGGACCCCTACCAGGACTACCAGGACCCCTATCAGGATGCATACAAGCCACATCGCAACCGCAGTTCACCAGGCAGCTACAGCCATGACTCCAGGCACCGGCTCTGAGCCCGCTGCTGTCACCACCAGGCCGCAGTGGGCCAGATTCCACCCAAAAGAAACGCTGCAATAGAGCCAAGATGGTCCCAAATTGTACCTTTTTGTTTGATTCACCTGGCTATTTTTTTTCAAAGTCACGTTCAGGTATTTGTTGTCAGGGCAACCCCACGTCAATCAACAGCACGTGTGGTTCCGGAGGTCCAGGATCCCAGTTTTAACTAAAATGATTTCCTTTATTTTCAGTTTGTGGGACCTTCTGGGATTGTACTAACACCATGCTCAGCAGATGTGCAGCGCAGATTGTGCTTGTTGTCTGTGTCAGCAAGCTAATTATGGATAGCTGGTGATGTGTTGGCATCTGAGTACCTTGAACATCGCAGCAGATTAGAGGGACGTCCACTGCGCACACACGCACACACACACACACAGACTGCTGAAGGCTGCTGGGCCGTGTATAAATCCTCTCACCATTTAGCTTATTGCATGCTGATAGATGATCAACCTCCGCATCCACTTCACCCATATTTTGTACCTAGCATTCTGGATTCTGAAGGTGTAGATATGGAGGTCCAATTTTCTAAAATCGCCTGGGTGTGGATCGGTGGGTTTGTGCAGATGATATCTGGTTTTAAAAAAACTGGTGCTTGACATTCCTAAAACTATTTTGCTATTTGAAAGTCACTTTGAGCAAGGCCAGCTTTTCTGTAGCATAGCTTTAGGATTTTCTTTGACCCTCACCGTCAGAGGCAGAACAGATTGTGATGGTGCTGGGATCAGATCTTAGTTACACTGTAGGAGAAGGCAATACTGCTTCTGTTCCAAACAGCGAGCACTTAGAAACAGCCTGTTTGATAGTGTAGTGAAATACAATAGCAAAATTCTACTTGAGATGCATTCATTGTTGTGTGGAGCAGGTTGGGATGTTCTGTCTGACATTTTTGGGATAGGAGGAACTGTTTTTTGTTTGTTGGTTAGACCTAAAAGAGCATCAAGCTTTTAATTCACTAGCACTGAAATTTAAAGTCTTATGCAGATGACGGTTACCAGTAGGTCCGTTTGTTGGTTTTTGGCAATTGAAACTGTATAAAAAAAAAAAGTGATGTTGCAGGATCGGTTGCGTCATGTTCATTCTCTGTGTAGCTGGCATGTTGTTCTGACTGCAGAGCATGTTCCCTCCGAGCGTAAACTAGAACCCTACTGTAATCAACTTAATGTTTGTAGACGTATAGGGCACCTCCCCCCCCTAAAAAAAAAGAAGAAAAAAGAGAAAAATGATCCAAATTACAGGTGAATGATCCGAATCCCTGAGGTGTTTGACCAATCAATACACAGAAATTCAGGAAGTGTTGCATGATTTAAAGGTGGAGCCTTCCTAAATGGTAGAAAGCGCACTGAAACACAGTCCTCACAAAAAAAGGGTCGGAGTTTATCTGACCCACATGGTGCTTTGTAAGGAAAAAGAGAGCTGCTCATTATGTTTCAATGGTTGTCATGTACATATTTCCTTCTTTTAAGATCAGAGAGACAAAAACAGAACATTTGGATTTCTTGGATGTTTACAGAGACCTTGGCATGGGGTCTTTACTTTGTGTTGCTTTGCTGCGGATAAATTTAGTTCTGACTGAGCCTAATTTGAATCTTATATGACTGAGGATGGTAAATAAAGAAAGGCACTCAACCAGTCAAATCTAAATTTCCTGCTGCGCTCCCTGATATCAGAAACATACAGTGTGGAACTAAATGTTTTCTTTGGCATGTTTAGGCACAATGTCGAACAAACGATCGGAGGAGATCAGCAAAAACCTCTGTTCTGCTTCAGAAAGTAGCATACATTCTGACCTATATACAAGGAGAGTCTGTCCCCAAGAATTTACCAGCCTGACACAGTTTGCAAACTAATTTTTCCTAAGTCCTAATTAGAGAAACTTTCAGAGGAGAGCGTGGCTGGGTGCCTCTTCTCTTCTTCTTCTCTGCAGTCTCGCGTGTTTCAAATGCAAAAAAAATGTAGATCACCGTGTATAGATCTAGATGAATTAGAAGCCTGTATAGCACAAAAAAGAAAGCAAAAAATTTGGAGGTTTTTGAGCAACTGGTTCTACAATGTGAATCTGTGCACGGATAATTCAGATGATTCTGCCCTCATGTTCCTGTTTATTTCTTCTCTGTCTGTTGCTGGGCTGACACCACGACTCTAAATGGAAAAACTGTTCCTGAACAGCTGTCTCATTCTGCCCCATTACAAAACCCCATTGGTTGATTGAACAGGGAGCCATTTACCATTCAAAAAAAAAAAAATACAACCAACCAATGCTGAGCTGGGCTGCTTGAGACAATCACAATAGATTTCCAGGCCAGCGTTCCACCATCCCTCCAAAATGATTAGTTTATTTTGAGGATCAGAACAAATTAACACCGCGCTCTCTCACAGACCTCACAAACTCTGTCTGTCCCGGCTTTCTTTAGCTTTTCTTTCACCTGTGGCCAAACTGGTCTAAAGATGAACCTAAAGGGAGGCTTTTCTTTGGTAAAATATGAAAAAAAACAACAACAAAAGAAGCAAAACATTTATTCCAGTAGAAAAGTAATAGACGAATATTTGCTGGCAATTATTTTTATAACAAATAAATGTACATAATGTCTTTGAGAAATGCTTTTTGCTGTATTCATGTGCTGAATTGAGACGACTACCCACGTGGTACACTTGGAACAACAGCAAGGTCCAGTATACAAAGTAATGTGCAATACAAAACAGCATGCTGTTTTTAAACGAGGAACTTTATGTACTGTACTATGCAACCGCAAACTGTGTACATCGCTTCATGCTGTGGCCTCTCCAACCGCCCTTTTCCAAGCAGCTTCATCTGGACGTTTAAGGGGTTTCTTTGTGTTTTTTTTTTGTTTGTTTGTTTTCTGTGGAAGATGAAAACCTAAGCAGCTTATGCGGTATTGCATGCATAATGTACCATTCTAATTTATAAAAAGCAATTAAAAGAAAAAAATACATGGAATTGAAGGTGATTGTGTTTCAGGCAAAGCTACAAGTGACTTAAAAAAAGAAGTCTTTTTCAAAATAAAAGTCGTTCTAAATTTGTCTCCACTACATTTTTACATTTGGGGAAGCCGGGCGTCCAATAATAATACAGTCACGCCAGCTGTTTACAGCTGTGTGTTAGCGTCTGAATGATTCACACAGGTGTGTGTAGTTAATGCTAATGAGTGCCAGCACAATGTGGGCTTCTATCTGCCTGCTAGTGTCACTCAATAGTTGTACAGTGGTCCTACATGGCAACAAAGCTGCTAATGAGATGTTTGATTTGACCTTTGCTGCTGGGTTATTATAATAATTTTTTATCTTGTTGATGTCCATAATATACTTCAAAATGTTGCCTCTTATTGGTGTGTAGGCTGCATGCAATGCATTTACAAGGCCGTGGTAGTTTTTTGTGCATGGCACCTATGCACCAACAGAGGGCACCCTAACATGACAAGGACAGTGTTCAACATATTACTGAACAGTAGGAAAGTGAGTTATACCACCAACATGTCAGTAGGGGGCTCTCTAACACCACAAATATTAGGTGACAATGGCAGAGAGAGAGAGAGAGAGAGAGAGAGAGGGGCCAACAATGTGCCGGAACTCGTCAGTATCAACTACATGCACCTGTGTGAACCTCACCCAGGTGCATGTAGTTGATGCTGCCGGCACAATGTTGACATGTGATGTATTTAAACTGCAAAGCAATTCTCCTTCACAGCTCTGTCTAAGTGTTGATGTTATTTTTGTTTTAAGAAGTTACATAAGAATAAGATTTCCCAGCAGCCTTTGCACCATATCAAAATGTGGATGTGGACCAATCATGGCATTTTACGAGTGTGACCCATTTTTCCCCACAATGAGTAAATACAGCTGGTGCTGAAAAAAGCAGGATTCATGTGACTTTAGTGTAAACTGTGTCAGATAGGAGCCATTAAGCATAAAGGTCAGCATGTTACTGCTCTGTATAGGTCTGTGTGTGTACAGTGAGGCAGCAGTGAGTCACTGCACAGAGTACAGTCACTCATATTAGTGGATGCAGCTTTGACTTCAGCTCCTGATGAAGACCAGAGATTGTTTCAAATGTCGTCTTGTTTGGTTTGTTGTTGTTGCTAACCTCTGGTTCTCTTTTCTTTCCATCAGGGAAATGAACAACATGTCAGCTTCATATTTGAATGTGTACACACAGTAAAATCTTTATACACACAAACATATTATAAACAGCAAGATACCATCCCATCAGAGCAGGGTCTGAATCTGACCTCACAGGTATCACAACAGCCAGAAGGGTTATCGCCCACAGACAGGGGCCACAGTCTGATCTATTAAAGTTCAGCTGACAACAGAAACAGAACAAATGGGCAGAGCAGAGAGGCAGGTGCTGCTGCCAAGGTAAACATGGCTGGAGGAAGAGGAGGCAAGTGACAAACCATTAAACAAAGGCTGAGGACAGTTACCATAGAAACAGTGAAATTGATGAAAAACAAAAGGTTTGATATTTCAGTTAAAGTGCCGCCACAGAAGTTGATCTCATTGATCTGCTCTGCCAGCAGTAATCTGATTACATTTCTCCACAGTGTGTAAAAATAAGCAGATTAGCTCATTGATTTACTGACGTGCAGCTTCCAGGAAGATGCTCCGTCTCCTCCTTTGTGATGTGAGGATGTTGTGCTTTCATGTCCTCCCTGCATAGTGTCTCTCAGACGAACGTTCCTGTTTAGAACCATTATCTGGCCGAAGCTCGTCCATCTCTATCTGCACCGGGTCCCTGCTCCAAACTATCAGTGAAGGAGTCTTCCATGTTTGGCTAACAGCACCGGGCCCTCGTCCAGCATTGTGTTTAAATATGAGAGCTGGCTGACAGCTGTTATGAGTTCAGCTGTACACACTGTTGGATGTATGTGTGTTTAGATCCGTCCTGGACCCAATGAATGAAGCAAATTGACGTAAGGGGCCAATTGTTTGACTTCTGCAGCCAAAAAAAAATCTCTTGTAAAATGTTCATTCAAATGTTGCACAATATGAGGTGGTGAGCTGTGCAGACAAACAGTGTTTCTGTCTCCTCATCCTGTAATGCTCCGACTCTGCTCTTAGTGGGAGATGATGAATATTGTTTGCAGATGTGGGGGCCATCATGGACGGTGTGAAGATAAAGCACATGCCATCCCTGCTGATGTGGAATGTTCTTATCACTCTCAGGCTGCCATTTGGTCGAGGTGCTTTCAGTCCTGGACAGCGGTGAGAAATAAAGGACAGAAATGAGCTAGTTAGGTCAAAGGGGTTACACACCTCCTCCTTTAGTGTGCACTTCCTCTTTAGAGTATGTGAGAGGAGCGGAGCGGGCTGCTCTGTCTCAGTTTGTGCTGAGGGTTTGTAACGGGTCGAGTTCACAGAAGGGGACTTAAAGCATGATGAAGGAGCGGTGCTGGTTTTAACCTGGACCTCTTTGTGGCTGTGGATATGACATGCAGAGGAGCCAGGAGGAGCTGCACTTTATTTCTCCTCACGAAGACTTCATGACCCGACCGAACCTCACAGGAAGGTAAAAGTCTCCAAGAGGTGTTTCTTATTTCATTTTATTTCATTATTTTTAGAAAATAGATTTTTACACAGCTTTAAAGTTTCAGAGAGATCTGGACAGCTGCTGCTTTCTGTGTATTCACATTTTAAAGCTCTTTAAAAGCAGGACTTTGACACCATAAAGCTCTTTCTACACACGGAGGAGTGATTTGTACATTTACATGGACAGAAATAGGAATGTTGCACTTTCTTATACTAAAGCACATGATGGGACTTAAACAGGGCGACGTAATAAAGTTTGATCATAAAGACATAAAAGTAAGTGTGTAATATATAGGTGTGGTTTATGGTACACTGTGAGAGTCTGAACTGCTGCTCAGCACATATATCACTGTCTCAAATAGAACAGACACAAAGGGCGCTGTAACTGCAGCTGATGAATTATTGAGCCACAACATGCTGCTAACAAAGAGGTTCATTTGCTTCAGAGTGAACAGCGAGCTGAAGCTGTGAGCCTTTAGAGCTCCTCTCCTCCTCAGCAGAAACAGAGCTGCCATTCTCTGAGCATGTGATATATGAGGGAACTTTAAAGCTGCAGTGTGTGACATCTGTCTCCCCCTTCTGGCAGACAGCCTGCTGCCAACAGCTTAATATTGCTGCTGTATAAGTCTGTATCGGGGACCTTTAATGGGTCACAGAACACACTGTAACAGCAATAAAGCTAAGCTAAGCTAGCTATCATGTCTCTCCTCCTCAGCAGTGAACCAGGACCTTGATGGGACAGGAGACCTGCAGCACACCCTTCACCTATGATGGACTACAACGAGTCCCTTGCCCTGCTCTCCGCAGAGCACCTCATCTACGTCATCACCGTGCCGCTGTCCACCTCCATCATCCTGGCCAACCTTGTCATCATCCTGGGCATCTCCTGGAACCGCCAGCTCCACAACACACCCAACTACTTCTTCCTCAGCCTGCTGGTGGCTGACATGTGCACGGGCATGGCGCTGCCTTTCATACCGCTGATGGGTCTGAACCGGGAGTTAAGTTTTAGCTCCTGCCTGGTGGCTCATGTGTTCCCAAATTTCCTCTTCTTGGCCTTCCTGTTCAACCTGGTGATGGTCCACTACGAGCGCTACATCTGCATCGTGGACCCCCTGCATTACAACAACCTGTGGATGCACCGCAGCCTGCCGTTAGCGCTGCTCGCGGCGTGGGCGCCACCTCTTCTGTACGCATCTCTCCCTGCTTTCGGCTGGAATAACTGGACAGGGCCTGATTGGAACAGCTGTTGTGCAAGCAGCCACAAGGTGGCGCCACTTTCAAACTGTTCCACCAATGGAACCACGTGCTGCTCGTACAGGCGCGTGTTCCCCAACGCTTTCATCTACTTGGAGGTGTATGGGCTGGTTCTACCTGCTATCCTCACCATCGCTGGCATGACAGGCCGCGTTCTGTGGATCACCAGAGGCCAGCTGAAGGACATCTGCCGCCTCCATCGCTCTGTGGAGCGGGGAAACCAGGCCTCGGACCGGGAGCACCGGCTGAACCTGCGCTACACTCGCTGCGTGGTGGCCGTGTCGCTGACCTTCCTCGCCTGCTGGGTCCCCTACCTCATCTACATGCACGTCTGCATCGCATTCTTGATCAGCGACACCAAGTGGAGCTCCACCACTCACATCGTGCTGTCCTGCACGGGCATCGGGAGCATGGCGGTGGTTCCATTGGTGCTCGGCTTGGCCAACAGGCAGTACACGGAACCTACATACAAACTGGTGCAGAAACTCAGAGACAGGTGGAGGCGGACGGCACAGGGGTCAGAGGCAGAGGGCTGAGGACCACTCCTATTTATTAAAGTTAAAGTTAAAGAATAAAATAATGCATTTGATGTGTGTTCTCTATGATAACATCACAAAGGAAATAAACGTGCATCAGTGTGCTGCATCCTGCAAAGCTGTGCTGCCTTCCTGCTCTGACATGAGGTTTAGCGTGTGGGAGGACAGGCAGACTTTAATGAGGTTAAACAACGTCTGAGTCAGACGGGGAGGAGAGCTCATGGGGAGGTCAGCCTCTCTGGTTCTGACATGTTTTCCACATCATGCATGTGTCAGGAAGATGGAGGAGAACCGGAAGCAGAGGCGGAGGAGACGTCAGGCTCCAGCTGATCTGCTGATGATTGAATCTTCATCATTAAATGCACTTTTTTTTATTCAACATAGGAATGATATATATGTTAGCATGTGTGCGGGAGCTGCAGGCATCACCTCACTAATTCAGGTGCCTTGAAACATTTACTTATTCATTTGTATTATGGGTATTGATAGATGGGTTTTTGGTTCTCTCTCTCAGAGGTGAGGGCCTTGATGAAGGTCTGGTGTGGATGATCAGGCTTGTTGGGGCATACCGAGTGGAGAGAGGGGGGAGCTTGCAAATGTTTCTTTGCTTCTTTTTTTAGGTCGGGTTACAGTGATTAAAGTAAGTTTAAGAAGTTGGATATTGTTTGGATTATGTTGTATGTAAAGTGGATTTGGGATTAAATAGAAATGTTTTGTACATATGTTTATATGGGTTTGTGGTTCCCTTGGTTGCCCTGTAATGGTGAGGGTGTTTGTGTTTGTGTTGGTGGAGGATGCAGGGGACAGCAGACATTTTGATCATGGTGCTTTATTCATTGAAAGTACACTGATTTATTGTAAGTTACAAATGAGAACATGAGAAAGAGAACAACTCCAGGAAAATGTACAGGTCTTCAGACAGGCACACACACTCCCCCTCTGCAGCGTTGTGTAAAGATGTAGCAGCACTGAAGCAAGTTATTCCTGATATTATTGATTTTGTGTGTGTGTGTGTGTTTTTAGGCTGAGATACTCCACATCTTTTCAAATGTTAACCAAGATAAGAAACCCTTTTCAAAAAGAGACACAGCTGCTTGTCGTAAACATCCAAACCAAGATCCTGCCATGGAGCCAGAGCGTTCTCTCTACCAGGAAGCACACAAAGGTGAGATGTAATTAAAGTTCATTACAAAATACTTTAACTTAAGGGGATATATGGTGTGAAATCCTGCAGACTGACAGCGCTGGTCCATCAGTCCGTATACCGGGAGCTTTCAGACACGACTCTGCCTGCTTCCACTTCCACCCGGATCAGCAGGCGCTTCTTGGCCAAGCCGTTGAGCCCTGTGGGGATGGCGGTGGTTGCCGTGGGTTCGGTGGGTTTTCGTGGCTTCTCTGGCAGGTGTTGCTTCAGTGGGAGGTGAACGTCTGCATGCAAGTAAGGACTTGGATTGGTTGGTTTGTTTTTTAGAAATCTGAGCGAAAGAGAGGTTTGATTTTAGTCAGGGATGAGAATGTTATGAATCATGATTTTCATTTGTCCAATTAAAAAAAAATCACGTAAGACGGCTGCATTGCTTGGGAGTATAGTTAATTCTGGTACTTTGAGGCTTTCTATGAATACGATTAGATTTCCAATCTCAGGCTCGACACCTACTTAAGAGTAGCAGAATGCTGCAGGAGGATTTTGTGAGGTTTTATTATACAATTTGTGAAATTAATATGAAATAAAGGGCTGTTAATTCAAATAATGAAATGGTTCTCACCTGTTTGGCGGATGAGGTTGCTCATTCTTTGCAGACATGGAGCAGAGACAGTTGTTAGTAGAAGCATTGGTACATAAAAAATACTCTCACCCCATCACCACCGTGTAGGCACTCACCTCTGCTCCTCGCCCTCCAGCAGCTTGCGGTAGGTGGCGATCTCGATGTCCAAGGCCAGCTTGAGGTTCAGCAGTTCCTGGTGTTCGCGGATCTGCAAAGTCAAGTCTTGCTTGGCCCGCTTTAGAGCCTCCTCTAGCTGGGCAATTTGCTCGCGGCCCCTGTCGAGGTTTTCATCACCCTCACGTCTGGCATCATCGATTTCCTTCTTCAGCATCTCTTCCTAACAGAGAAGGAGATGTGATTAGTGGCTGTGCTTTGTAATGGAGGAGTTGTGTGCTGATCTGGGTGATCCCAACCTTTCTTTTGAGACCATCCAGGTCTCCAGTGAGTCTCTGAATGAGGCGGATCGTGTCTGCGATATCCCTCCTTATATCACGCACTTCCTGCTCACGCTGCCCTGCAGTTAACACCAAGGCATCCATCTAATGGAGAGAAGGGAAGGTCAAACGAAGCCTCAGAGGAAAACCTGTGACTGTGATTGTTGTTCACCTTCTTCTGGTTCCACTGCTCGGCTTCCTCCCTGGTGCGAGCAGCCATGTTGCCATACTGGGCCTTGACGGCCTCGATGACCTCGTCCATGTCCAGACCCCTTTTGTTGTTGTCCCGGATGACCACAGTCTCATTCTGGACCTGTGACTCCAGCTCTTTGATCTCCTGCAGGGGGCAGACAGGAGCATGACAGTTAATAGAGAAAGCTCTTTTTAGTTTTGGCCTGGTCTTTGGCGCTGTGCTGGTGTTACCTCATCAAAGCCGAGCCTCAGGAAGTCCAGTTTTCCTATCAGGTTTTCCAGGTCCAGAGCCTGGTCTACTGCCTCAAAGTGACCTTCATCTACAATCTGTCACACACACACACACATGTGTTAGTGTGTGTGCACAGTGAATTTTAATCTTGAAGAGTTTTTGTACCTTTTTTGTGATGACAAACTCATTCTCCAGATCAGCTCTCTTCTTAATCTCATCCTCATAGCTAAAAAATATTTGCAAGGTTAAAATTTGAAAACTAAATGAACACATCAGAGAGTGAACCTGCTGCTCACCTCTTCTTGGTGTCCTCCACCTGCTCCTGCTCCTTCAGGAGCTCCGCCTTTAGCTTTTCCTGGTCTTGGAGCAGACCGTCGATCTGTTGCTCCAGATCGTTTCCCAGCTGCCTCACGAGGTCGTCCACCTTCCCCTGATAGTCCTCCTGCTCCTTGAGGATCTTCAGCTTGGTGTCCAGCATCTTCTTCTCGTGCTCCAGGTGTTTCACCTGAAATACATGCGGACAAAGTATAGGAAGGAATGAGCAGGAATGCAGGAGGGGCTGCTGTCCACAAGGTGGCGCCCTACACGTACTTCAAAGCATCTTCACAAAGAGCAGCAGCAGGAGACACTTTTTGTGGCCTCTGGTAACAGAAATCATGCTGTGCAGGTTCTGCTGCTTTTATAACGGACACAAAATGTATTTAATTGAAAAAAAGTTTTAAAATATATATATATATATATATATATATAATTTTAAAATTATATATATATAACTGTGTTTATATGTGTGTATATATATATATATATATTATAGCAAATAAATAGGAAAATAATCGACGACTAGTGATAGAAAATACAAACCTTATCAATCAGCTGCACAAACTTGTCGTTGAGTCCAACCATGTCGTCCTTCTCCCTGGATTTATCCGAGTCCACTTTGTTGGTCGGCTGGCTCTTGATCGGTGCCGAGGATCTGGGGCTGTAGCTCTGGCTGCTGTAATCCCTTGGTTTAGACATGTTGAATCTTGTGGCGACGATCTGATGTTCGGCCGGACAGGTGAGAGGCGAAGACACCCGCACCGCTCCAGATCACCTGCTTTTATAGTGAACACGGACCACCCATCACCTCCCCAAACCTCTGCAGGCGGCCAATCACAGGGGGACGAATGCAACACTACACTCACAATTACACAGAAAAATAAAAATGTGAACGGGAAATACTTGAACATCAACTCTGTACCTGTTTGTCCAGGAGTGATGCGGGGTACCAAGAGCCAATGGCATCTCTGGGGGCGGATTCGTGCGTAAAGGTACAGGTATAAAACCCACCAGTATCCTGTCCATCCATCAGGTGATTCTGCACCCAGATACTCCCTGTGTGTCTCTCTCTCTCTCATCCACAGCAATTATGCCTTCAAACACCGCTGCCAGCATGTTCGGTGGAGCCGGAGGAAGGGGCGCCCGTGCGTCCGTGGCGAGCTTGGAGGGACTGCGCAACGTGCTGCGCAATGAGCCAGACAAAGGTTCCGCTCCGGTCACTAAGGACGCTGCGCCGACTGCCGCCTCTCCGGCTCCTGCTGCCGCTCCTGCTGCTCCTGTCGCGCCCGCGGATGACAAGCAGACACTGCGGGGCCTGAATGGTCGCCTGTCCGGGTTTTTGGACAGAGTCAGGCAGCTGCAGGAGGAGAACCGCGACCTGCAGAAACAGATCGATGACATTTTGGCCAAGAGGCAAGCACCTGAGGGACGCAAGTGGGATGAAGTGCAGAAACCCCTGGATGACCTCAGGAAGCAGGTGGGTCCACAGATTCTTATTCATTTTTTTTTTAGAAATGTTCATTTCTAATTTGTGCCATGCATTCATCTGCTCAGGTCAAAGACATCGCCAAGGACAATGCGAAGCTAATGCTCCAGATCGACAACACCAAACTTGCCAATAATGACTTCAACAACAAGTGAGTTTTCACAAAAAATGGGGTTCCGATCTTTAGCGAATGTCTATTTATGAATCACTTTTTTCTGTTCGCAGGCTGAAAGATGAGGAAAATGCATGTAAAGAGTTAGAGAAAGACCTGGAGGACCTCAAGAAGGTCATCGATGTGACCAAACTGAACAAAGAGCAGACAGAGAAGGAGACTGAACTGGTAAAGGATGAGATTGCTCGCCTGGAACGGGAACACAAGAATGTGAGTCACGCAAGTTGAATCACACACACACACCTACTGCAACTGTGAGGCACACTTGTAATTGTGGTTCTTTGTAGGAGGTGGATGTTCTGCGTGAGAAGATCAGGGACTCCGAGGTGAAGGTGGTGATTGACTCCCAGGACTCCAACCTGGCTGATATTGTTAAGAATATCCGGCTGCAGTATGAAAAACTTTCAAAGAAATACCAGCAGGAGACGGAGGACTGGTACAAAAGCAAGGTAGGTGATCTGCAGGATCTTTCTTGTCCTCTTGTTTATCTGCCTGCATCTCACTGCCTCCATCTTGTTTTTCTACCCACTCAGTTTGAAAACATCAAGGTGGAGGAGGCTCAAAACAACGAGGCCTTGCAGACTGGAAAGTCGGAGCTGAAGGAGCTGCTGAAACAGAAACAAACTCTGGAGATTAAGATTCAGAGTTCACTCAGCACGGTAACAACAGATCAACACACATCAGCTTTATTATTATTATTTATTCTCCAGACATGTTTGAGGATGTCTGATTGTTGTCACATGACGTCAGATGTGTAGCAGATCCATATCAGCCCTTCGGTACATTTCAAAAGCTATTTCACATTTTTCTCGAGTCAATGTCAGGAATGAAAACAGAGCCTGCAGGACGCTTCACAGGCGCCTCTGGCTGCCCTGTTATTACACTGTAAAGCTGCTACTTTAAATACAGAAACCTGAGGAGCCATCTGGTCTGCAGCCAAAGCTCCAGGCAGGTGTTGTATTGTGTCTCAGGAGTCATAGCTTCTGGCTTCCTCAGATCTGCAACCTGGAGGACAACCTGAGGCTCACCAAAATGGAGAACAGTCAGCGACTGGGCCCGATCAACCAGGTCGTTCGGGACCTAGAGGCGGAGCTGAAGAAGGTGAGGTCACAGGTGGAGCACCAGGTGAAAATCAACAAGAACCTGCTGTGTGTGAAGATGAAGCTGGAGGCAGAGATCAATAACTACCAGGAGCTGATTTACGGCATGACCAGTGATGCTGACAGGTAAGGATGGTCACCGTGGCAACACATATGTGATGGAAAGGTCCAATTATATTCAAATATGTATCATAAAAACACCCCAACAAACACATGAGTGAATGTCTCATTCTGTTAGCACACCTATCCTCTTCTTCCCTGACAGCTTGGAGGTTTCTTTAGGCGATGCTGTAGATGGCGGTAAGTTCTGGATCCAACAGGAGGATAAAACCCAGACTGAATCATACTGTTTGTGCTGTGATTGACAAGATTATCACTTTTAATAAACTGACTGTATCTGATCGGCTGATCCCCAACAGGTTATAAATCATCAGAATGAGTCTGTCAAATTAAGAGAGCTAC
Organism: Parambassis ranga; assembly: GCF_900634625.1. Taxonomy (NCBI): domain Eukaryota; kingdom Metazoa; phylum Chordata; class Actinopteri; family Ambassidae; genus Parambassis; species Parambassis ranga. The sequence goes on from NC_041023.1 coordinate 40,735,000, forward strand.
AGAGGTGTAAGCCTCACCTCGTAGCTGCAAAGCTAACCTCACATCACCTTTTGGGAAATGTGCTTATTAGCTTGCTTGCAAAGAATCAGATGCTGGCCCCTTTAATGTGGCCAGCAATTAGCTTAGCTTAGCGTGCTAAGAGTAAAACAAAATTAAAGGATGCAAATAAGCATAGATCCCAAAATGTCCAATCATGACTTTTAGCCACTAAACTGCACTCAGTGAAACTGCATGTGATCATGTCTCACTTAACACCACATGATCAAGCATCAATCCAATCAGAATCAGCCACACCTGAAGGTTCCAATGCTGAATTCTTATGCTAACAACTGGATTCATATTTGTGTTTGCAGGCCAGCAAAAGCCTGAAGAGCTGAAGGCAGTGATGGAAGAACGTGCCCCTTCTAACCAGTCTGCTTGATTTCTTTCTACTCGAGTATCACAATCAATCTGTAATGTTACACTGATAATATGAAATAAACACTTTGGGTTTGAAAGAAACACTGCAACAGATGTCTTCTTCTTTTTAAGAGTGATTTATTTTGTTCAAATGACGATGATACAGACAACATGAAAGCACAGGGAGCAATAAGGGACTGAAATCATCCAACATGTGGGTATTGCATGTTGAGGGCTGAGGGGCAAGCAAGAGTACCAAATGGAGTAAAAGATATCGTATCAAAAATTCAATTTTTCTCATATATATATTTATATAGGACTAATAATTCTCTATGCAAAGCAAGGAATGCCCTTTTCCATTTATCTTGAGCCTTGGCTGTCACTAAGTAGAGCCAACAATATTATTCATTCAAATTAAACAAACAAAAATAAGAGGCTGGACACATTTTTTTGGAGAGGCTAGGCGAGGGTGTTTCAAAGTGTTTCCTGGAGTCCAGTCCAAGGTGGCGTTGTGGAGCAGCTGAGTGTGTCCACGAGGGGGGTTTCGAATTGTCAGATGGGAACGGGCCTCAGCGGGAGAAGGTCTTACCGCTGGAAATGCAAACAAAGAGGGGTAAACAAAAAGTTGATTCATTTACCAAACATAACACTTTTGAGAGAAAAGCTTAGCTTAGCATATGAAGCAGTGACACCATTTACAAAACAAGGCATGACCTGACTGAAAAATCCCTTTTTCTCCGTAAAGCATTTGGCTGTTTGACACCACGGTGGTTCCTGAGAATTTCCTGTTTCCATTGTCAGGATTCATGTTTATCCCAACGTCATCCTTCTTCAGTTACATATTACCAAGAAAAGAAAGACTCTCCGATTACCAAAAAAAATTTCTATGTGCAACTATTTGGTGGTTTTAGTGAAGCTGAGAGCTGTAAAAATTCCACTCTGAGTCATTTCAAAAGCCGTATGGACTAACACACCTCAAAAACACACAGATCCTGAGTCCACAGAATGATAGTGTGTAAGACAAAAAACGGTTTGTGTATTTTACGTGTTGTGTCGTGTAAAGAGAGTGGAGGCTACTTACGAGATGGTCTTCATCTCCTTCTTCTCGGCGTCGGGTCGAGCGCGGTTCAGCACCTTAAGGAAATCTGATGTCTTGGCCCTCATGCGTGTGTGGATGTAGGCCTGCAGAAGATTCACAGTTCTCATGAATTTCAATTTTAGAATCTTAAGTGAAGTGTCGGCATTTTTCTGTTTAAAATGAGCATGGGATTCATTTAGGTAACATGTAACTCACAGTGATTTATTTAGGTAACATGTCACTCACAGTCACGCTTAACAAGCTTAACCCGCACCCAGCTGTCCATAAATCCATCTGCCTTGGCTTTAGATCTTACAGCAAAGACAAAGCCACTTAATGAACCATTTGAAGTACATATTTTTTGGTGCCCATGCTTTGGCCTCTAAGTTCTCCATAAACCTGTATGACTGCTGAGCTCAACAAGAATGGAATGTACCGTAATGAGGGATTAACTGTTTGTGGGCCATGATTAAAGTCAGTGTGACAGCTTTGCAAACAACAATTGTTGGAGCATTTGTTTAGCATCATAAATGTGTGTGTGAATCACGCACCTTGGAGCACTTTATGTGGTAGTGCAGGTAGTCCCTGAAGGTGTGGATGAGGTTGATGGTGTTGTCTCTGGCATTGGCATTGGTGTGCCGTGGGAACAGGACTGAAAAAGAAAAGTCCAAACTGAGAATTAATATGGAGTCTGATGTATCGTTGAATGAAAATGGGAAACAGCAGCTTCAGTCACTGACCGAAGGTGATGTATCCGATGTTGTCACCGACGGCGGCGTCTGTGTCTTTGAGCTCCAGAGGAGGCTCCCTGTGGCTGAACAGCACCTGGGGAGCTGTGTGGCTGGCTCTCCGGCCCTCTTTGAACTCCTGTATGCAGGAAGAGCAGAAACCACCGAATGGTTAAATACGGTTGAATATTTAGTGATGCGTCACTGTAAACAAATGCCTTCCTGATACCTAATCAGATGAAATCTTCTCAGTAAACCTGCACATATCTTAAATTATTGTGCACACACTGTGACCACACACCTGCATGAAGACTTTCCCAATGATGACGTCGTCGTCATCTTTGAACACTGTGCTGAACACCACTGTCACTCTGTCTTTCTTGGCCTCCAGATACCTGAAGCGACAACACAACCTGTCAGTAACTTGAAACTTGGGATTAAAAAGCTATTAAAAAAAAAAACAACTTAAAAGCGTGCCAAGCTGAGACAAAGCTTCCCCGACTCACATGGACTCATCGTCTCTGTAGTGCACGACGGCCCTCTTCTCGCCCTCTTTTCCTTCTTCCTGGAACTTGAAATACTTTTCGAACACGGAGGCGAAACAGTTCCTCTTGAGCATCCCCGCCTGGTGGACAACTTCCTCTTTATTGGCTGGTAGGGCATCCAGGTCGTAGAGGAGGGACACATTGTAACCTAAAAGTGGAGATTAAGTTATTGTTTTAAAGTCAGTTTTCTTTTTAAAGAGACCACAAAAAAAGAAACTTCCTAAGAACTTACCAGACTCTGTTGAAACTAGGAAGTTCCCATAGACCCTCTTGAGCAGCTGCAATTGGAAACAGAACCTTTATTTGTCTGACACTTCTCTAAATTAGAGTTTTTAAAAACAGCACAGAGCAAAACTAGGACAGGTGAATGTTTTTTTATGTAAGAATAGACAAAGGGATGAGGGTAGCCGCTTTTAAAGCAATTCGTTATCATCACATTTCATAGCTGGTGGGAATCCTCCAAGCGTAAGCTTTCAGAGGAGTTGCGAAACAGCAGACAGGTACACACTACACAAACAATGCCAGACTGCGGCAGGAGAGAGGTTGACGTCTCCTATAGATAATTACAGAGGATGGATTCCTCTGTAATATACACCTGTAACTTTGGAATGAACACAGGCTGCAGAAATATGCAAATCAGACTCCCAGCACTTACATGCCACCACACAGCTGATTTTAATCTAAACATTGTTACAGCAACAGTGAATATTTTGTGACACAGAAGAAGCCCTCACTCATCCTGCTGCTCTTGGGTTTTAGGGAACAAAGGGCTGGGAGGCCAGCCGAGCCGCTCGCACACAGCGGCTGCAGCTCTGTCGGCACTTCCTCGCCTGGGGTGACTCACAGCGCTCACTTCCTGTTTCTACTAGAAGCCTCAGCAGCTGCTTTCTTCCTTACATGGCAGCAGAGCTCTAGTGGAGTAGGTTGTGTGCAGGGTGCTAATAATGACCTCATTCTATTTTTTTGACTGACAGAAATATGCATCCATGATGATATTTTATTATTGTAGCTGCCTGTTCTTACTGACTGTCAGTCTGTGCTTTTACCTCGTCAGCTCCGTGCTCCTGCAGCTCCTTGTAGAACTTCAGGGAGATGCTGACCATCACTTTGGTCTTGTCCCCATTGGGGTTGGAGATGTGGTACAAGACGCCATCGAAGTCTGAAGCAGAGATGACCAACATTATTATCTTTTTCTCAATGTTAATGCCAACAGATGCAAATATTAAAACACACACTGCATATTTATCAAAGGTGCTACTAAAGATGTTCACCTGCAAATGTCACATCGACGGCCTCTGGTTTGGTTCTGTAGGGAGGAAACATTGATGTTTGAATGGGGTGTGTGACTTTAGCATTTAACACACACAGAAAATGGAAACAATACTTCAATCTAATTCATGCATCAGGACATGTTTGTTAATATGATATGAAAATACAATATATCACGTCTTTAGACGGGCTAACACCCAAACTATATTTTTTGGGGTGCTTATTTAACCCTTTGCGGTGAGCCCTGCACAGACTTGTCCAAAGATCGGCTGCTGGCTCTGCACGGGCAGCAGACTTGACTCAGCTTGACTACAGGAATGCGGAAGCAGGAAAGAGGGGCGATGGTTAGCTAGTATCCAACCGCTAAATGCTAATCTGTTGCTCAAACAACAGCAAACAAATGTCATTTATTATGTCCAAATACCATATTAATTCCATATGATCAGTGTGTGTGCACTGTGGTTAAGTACAATGTGTGCTGATACCGGAAATGCATAGTTTTGTTATCTTATAACCTGTTGTGTCAAAAAGTGTTAACAGTGGCGATGAAGCAGGGATTGATCGAATTATTATTAACCCTACTACAATCATAAATACATGTTTATAGGTTTTCATCACGACCTAAATTATATGTGCAAAAAAAATCCAAGAACCTCAGCTTCACTGCGGTCCGCTAGCTAATATTTAATGATATGCTACGTTTCAAATGACATTTGTCAGGTTGATTAAGGGTACATTATATCAAGGACTTTGTTATTTTATTCCACTGAGTTTGTAAAAACTGCCAGGGGACACAAAATTCAGCTGGGTTGCAATTTCTGGCACAACACTGACCGTGCAGACACACCCCAGCTTCAGGCAAACCAGTCACGACGGTTTAGCAGGGTAACTCAATGTGTATTTTGGCTGGTATTTACTTATAATAACACTATATAGATATATTGTAGAATGTTATTAACGTTTATTAGCTGTGTCTAAACCCCACTTGTACCCGTTCATGCAGCGATTACGCTTAGTAAGGGAAGCTAGCTGACGTTAGCAGCGATGCTAGCCAGGTGCAACAATGATTCCTCACCCATTGGATGCGCCGTCGAACTTCAGCGCCAGCGTCTCTTCTATGATGCGGTTATTGATTTCTAACAGGATCATCGCAGCGGGCGCCGGTGTCAAGGAAAGGGGGGATGATCGGTGCTATTTGGTGGGGTTACCCTCTTTGTGTCAAATTCTGCAATTTTTTTCCTCCCTTGACAGACGAGACCGCTTCCGTCGAGGCTACTTCCGCCTGCAGCTTCCGCGTATTTTACACCCAGGACCCCAATGGTGAGATGGAGGTGACTAACATGCTGCCTGTCATAAATTCGTAATGCCAGTCTGAAGGTATAAGTACACTTTTGTTACTATGAATTATCCATGTCTTGTTGTTGTTTGGCTCGTATTTTTAGAAAAATACGTCAAAGGTTTTGGAAATAGCCGATTAAATTGCATTAGAAAGGCCTACTATTCTTCACATAGGCATATTAAAGCAAAGAATATTTTAATTAAAACAAATTGGTGTTTTTATTTATATAAAAATATCCATTACAATATTGTTTTCTGTTTTTTAAAGCAAAATATAAATATATTGTAACCAATTGTCCTCTGAACTTCCTGCTTTGGTCTGATTATTCAAGATTCAAGAGTCAAAGCGTTTATTATTTACTTATTTAATTTTCCCCTGGGATCAATAAAGTATTTCTGATTCTGATTCTGATTGTCATATGCACAGGATAGAAACTGGTTTCCCTGTTCAATAAAATTCTTACTTTGCTGCTCACACTGAATGCTTTAAAGATTTAATAAAAAACTAAATAGAATAATTTGTAAAAGAGCAATTTAAAGATGCAAATAAGTACACAAAATGTAAACTATTGAAGTAAATGAAGCTTTATACATATAAATGTGCATGTGTGCTACATCAGCTGTTGTGCAAATTGAGCAGAGAATGAGTCATTGTGCAAAAACTGTCAGGAGGTAAACAGCAGGGTACATGTGCAGTTATGGGATATTAAAGTGCATAGAACAATAAATAAATAAACAATATTGCAGTTACTGTTACTGCATGTAAACAGTCAGGGTAGTTACATAGTTACAATGCCAGATTCATTTCTTGAGTGATCACTAAGTAAACAAAGAACTATAGCTTCAAGGAAGATTAAATCTTCATGGCATTCCTTTAGATAATGAATCAAATTAATCCATCTTTCTTTTGTTGTTCTTTTTATTTGAGGCACTGTGAGACAAAGATCAACCAGACATGTTACACATAGAAGAGAAAGAGATACCCAGCCAAAGATGAAACAGGATTTTTTGAGCCACTTTTATGCAACAGGAATGGTTTGTTTGTGGAACCTCTTTTCAGTGGAAGTGTTTATCATTCAGTGTTTGGCAGGTATTCAACCTTTTCTTAATTTTATCTTCCCTTGCACCTGTCTTCCACGTGACTGTGTACATAAGATAACCGCAGATGTGCTCAACTTGTAAAAATGCTTTTAGCACTACAAACAACATTCCGAGCAGATATCTCAGAAGTCTGAACTGAAACTGTTCCCACAGCAGGACAGTAAACCCCTCAAACAACGCCCATGCCCGGCTCTCTCTATATTAATATCAATATTTAAAGCACTTTATAGGGTTTGCAAATTAAATTGTTAATATTTGCTAGGCTTCATAATGCTCCTTAGTAGCACAAAGTGGAGCTAAAGGGGGTTAGTTTCGAGTGTCAGTGTTTGAGTGTGAAACCCGTTAAAAGTGATTGAGGTGAAATTAGAAGCGTCACCTTTTCAAAAGAATTCTGCTAGAATAACAACGCTGATGAGCTGACTGTGGACTTGACCTCAGGATGAATAATAATCAGCTGCAGTGCAAATATTTTCACTTCTCTGGAACAAGTTTTAAAGAAATACAATCCTGATGTGTATCACAAATTTCCAGAGAAGGGTACGAGAGGACAGGTTCCAAAGAACACTCCTAACAAATTATGAGTGATCTTTGTTTTGTAATGTGATAGGGACTGGCAGGGACTGGCAGGGACAGTGTTTTGCTAATGTTGCAGGTATTGAAACAGAAAGCACCATTTGGTTGTTTTTATATGTAGTTTGAAGTTTTTAGTAGTTTTTATGTGCATTTTACCCTATTTGTTGTGTTGTTAATGAAATGTTAACATACGTACAGGTGAAATATTCACTTTGTTAAAATGTACTGCATACTTTAGCAGTTGTATAATAATTTCGTTTGAAGTATGACAAGTGACAAAACACACACACGCACACACAATCCAAATTAACTCGAAACCAAAAACAAGCTGTTCTTGCTGGAGGAATGGTGAGCCTCCTGATGGTTGCTGACAACATGACAAAGCTGTCACATAATTCCCTTTAAGTGGATTTATGAAGGCCAACCAGAGGTTTGTGCCTGGTTACATTTCTTTTAACTTGAAGACAGGATGGGCACTGTCCTCTCAATCCTGTCATTACAGACGTGTAGTTATCATTTTAACCCTGCATGCTCACTGATATTTGCATGCAACAGCATAAATAACAGCCATAACATGCATTCTTTGCCTCACAAAAGCAGAAAACGAACCACTATGTGACGATGTGGGAACAAAAGCAACGCAACAGGACTGTATTTTGTAACAAGAGGGGGAACATTTCAGTCTTTCATTTCCAGAAAGTGTCACAGCCCATCCATTTAAGAAAGAGCTGATTACCCAACGACCTCCTGCGACACTGAGGCGTCGGGCAGTCAGTATGTATGTACAAAACAAAGACTTAAGATAAAAAAGTTACAATCCAATCTGTAGAATATAAGTAGTAGAAATTTGTTTTTACGTTTTCATAGGTTTGTGTTATATTTTGAAGGAACACAAACCCTGATTTGTCTCTAATTCCTGAATTTAAACCTTGAATACACTCCTGCACTTAATGTGGTTTTGAGTATGAAACAGAACTATTAACGTAATAAAAAGTGAAGTGTGTTAACCCTCGGGTGTCATTGGGGACTTTTGTGTCCATTTGGGTAATTTTTGCCTCTTTACCTGGCCACCATTTTACCTGTGTTGGTGCATATGGCACAATTTTTTGTAACAAAGACTCTCTCTAGACACATTTTAGAATTCCGATTTAAATTTTTCAAATACATCACCAGAACATGGTGAAACAAATTTACTACCCTTTTGTATCATTCGTGGACAAAAATGTCCACTTACAAAAAACTGCTATAAAAAATTAACAGATTAATATTTTTTCTTACTTTTTTCTGCATAAATATGTTAAACAACTTCAGCCCTGCTCAAAACTATCTATCTCAGAGAAAGTCTGCGTTGTACGAGTGAAGTTCTCTGCCTTCTTACTGGCGGCACTCGCTGCAGCGCCACCCATTCTGGTTCTCTTGCCCAGTCCTCTTGTGCCATCTCTGCTATCAGTTTCTATGTGTTTCTGTGTTTCCCGATGCGCATACACACATGCACATGCGCACACAAGCACATGTGCATACAGGTGAGCCCACTCCCAGAGAGAGCGTGTTGTTTGGCTCTCTGTTGCTCATGCTAGTTGGTTTGACTTGACTCCATTGACTATGCTCAGATAAGCCATGGTAATAGGCCTACCACTACTCATAATAATAATATCAACATTAATATTATCATTAATAATAACAATAATAATAATAATGTTGATGATTGAGGGCCTTTAGAAAGGGTTCTTTAGAAATTAAAGTTTATTGATCTTTGAAAGGGTGTACTTGCATTGTATGTCGTTATCATTATATTAGTTGAACATGGTCTCAAAACGATATTATCGATTATCGCAATAATTTCTCTTTAATTAATCAATTAATCACCCAGCAAAATCTGTTATCATGACAGGCCTAGGTATGACAGTTGCTTTTGGTGCGAGGTCTCGATGAGCTGCTGCGTGTCTGAAATCCTATTTACCGCCTTTATGGAGAATCTTGAAAGTATCGGATCAGGACTCGATATCGGCAGATACTCAAAATCAAATGACTCGGACTCGGACTCAAAGGCAAAAAAACCTGATCGGGACATCCCTAAAATTTAAAGGAATTTAAATTCCTCAAAATGATTTAATGTTTTGTAGTTTTGAGCAGGGCTGAAGTTGTTTAACATATTTATGCAGAAAAAAGTAAGAAAAAATATTAGTCTGTTAATTTTTTATAGCAGTTTTTTGGAAGTGGACATTTTTGACCCCTAATGACACAAAAGGGTAGTAAATTAAAGTGACGCCTGAGGGTTAATAATCAGTACATCTACACCTGATAAGAAAGTGATGACATGTGTGTCAGCAACATACCGATGACAGAAACAGGACGTTGGGTCAACTCTGCACACAAAAACCCCATATTGTGTCAGGTTTAAAAGGATGCACTGAGTGGAACAGATTTATTTGGTCGTGTTTAAAGCCAACAGAACAGGTTAGTGTCTGATTCATTCTGATGATTTATGACAATTTATCAGCAGAAATAGTAATAATAATAATAACATATATACTGTCTGCTTGCCAAAAAGACTCATCACTAGCTGGCACTTGAACTTAAATCTTTAAAGTTTGAAAAGGTTTTTATTGCTGTACTAGCATGTGTCTGCTTTTTTTCCACAGCTATGTCCATCACTTACGTCTTTACGGAGGATTACTTTGACCTGAATGAATCTGTCCCTTTCTATGTGGATCCAAAGACGTTGTTATGTGAGTCAAAACCACTGGAAGTGGCAACAGCTTGGACTTTGTTCCTCATCCTCCTTGCCATCTTTTTACTGGCTGTACCAGGAAACCTACTGGTTGGCTGGGTGATCAGCAGCAGCAGACAAGCTTTGACTCCATCAGATGTGTACTTGTTCCATCTGACGGTGGCAGATGGCCTGATGGCTCTCACGCTGCCGTTCTTCGCCGTGGCATTGGTACAAGGGTGGATCTTTGGAGATTTCTTGTGCAAGGTCCTCAACCTTATCATTGAAGCCAACTTCTACACCAGCATCATCTTCTTGGCCTGCATTAGCATTGATCGCTACCTCGTGATTGTGCACGCCAGTGAGACGTTGCACAGCCGCCAGTGGATGTGCAGCAGGCTCTTCTGTGCATCAGTGTGGGTGCTTGGTTGGGCCCTCGCTCTGCCTGCACTTTTCAACGAAGCCACCAAGCTGGATTCTGAGAGAATGACTTGCACTGAGACCTTTGCCCTCGGCAGAGCCACCGTGTGGAGGCTCACCAGTCGTGCGTTACTTCACATTTTTGGCTTCTTGGTGCCCCTGACTGTCATGATAAGCTGCTACAGTGTCACTATTGCACGGCTGCTGCACACACGTGGCTTCCAGAAGCACCGGGCCATGCGGGTGATCATATCTGTGGTGATTGCTTTCCTGCTGTGCTGGACTCCGTACCACATGACCCTGGTCATGGACACACTGATGAGGGCTAACCTGATATCATTTGAGTGTGCTGGGAGGAGGATGGTGAACATGGCTTTGGTTGTAACTAACAGCCTGGCTCTGCTCCACAGCTGCATCAACCCTTTCCTCTACGCCTTTGTGGGAGAGAAGTTCAGAAAGAAAATGATGCTGCTTTTCCAGAGGACACTCAGACACGAGAGGCTGTCGATGTCAAAGTTCAGCCGGTCAACATCTCAGACATCAGAGGGCATAGGGACTGTGCTCTGATGCAGAGGGTCCCAGCTGACCTTAATGTGTCTGCATGCTGATATTTGCTGAGCTTGTTGATGAAGCTGTGGGTTGTGTGGGTGGATAAAGTGTCACAACCTGAAAACCCTGTTTCTGTTTCCTGTTTATGCTGTAATATCTGCACTTTGTGGTGCTCTGCTGCCATGTTCTGGCCATAGTCAGGTAATTCCTCAGATTCCCAGTGTGTAGATGTTGGGACATGAGCTTTCGATTAGAAAGATTTGTAATGTCCACACAGATAAATATCTCCAAAGGAATTAATTGTGCTTTTAACAGCTGTTAAAAAATATGTTTAGTTATACTTTTCATTTTCAGCGTCTTCTGTTAAACTTGTGTAAGCACTAAATTGTCTGTAAATAGTAAAGACAGACATGTTTTTGAAATGCAATGCACATGGCATAAATAAATAAATAATGTACAAACAAATAAAAACTCGATCAGCAATGGCACCCTGAGCCCCTGATTTAAATAATTAAAGGTTACATACATTTGATTAGTAAGAAACTACTTCATTTTATTTTATTTTATTATAGATGAACAAATGCGTTTTTTATTTCCTAGCAGTATTTCTCTTCGAATAGATACAAAAATAGTGTTAAATCTAATAATAAAGTAGATTTTACATGTGTGTAATATAACAGCATTTGTCCAGCAGAGGGCGATCATGAGGCACTGGAAACTCAGATCAGATAAAATATAAAATATAAAATAAGAATTCATTTTTTGTCTTGCGTCTGTGCCATGTTAGTTTAAAACAAGCTGAACAAAGCACGAAAAAATAGGTATTATTTAATGTAATCTTACCAGCTGTTTTATGAGACTACACTTCCCAGAAGTCTTTGCGGCGTGAAGAATTCTGACAGTGCCGCTAATTAAACGCTGCAGCTTGAGATGGAGCGAGAGCACACGAGGTATGTTGCGTTAACTCAGGTTTATGAACTCTGAAATGACATTAAGTACGTTAATTAAAGGAAACCCAGCTTCGTGTCGTATATAAGCTGATTTCAAATGAGGGTCTTTACGTGTTGTGTTATTCTTTTGTCCTAAAATAAGGGACAGAAATGGATTGTTTATATAATGTACGACAGCTAGCTGGCTACAAAGCTAGCTGCAGACTTGCCGGAAATTGTAAAGTAATTTGAAAAGAGTGATACAAAAAACTCGTCCTGTACTTGTTTAGTTACGTTAGCAGCTAATGTAATGAAAACTGTGTTTGTGTGTGTGTTCGCTGGTTTGTGAAGCCTTAGCCCATGCACAGCTAACAGTTGGAGAGGAAGCAGGCACAGTTCGTGTTTGTCAGTTGTGTAACGTGTTTGCAGTGTTGACAAAAGGCTGAAGTAGCACAGTTACTTACTGGCCTGTTTTTAACCTCCACATCCCTGGCTGCACAGTGACACAGCTGAGCTACAATTTCCAATGATGAAATTACTTAAGTAATATAAATCATTTAATATTGTGTAAATTTGTGTAATTGTCCACGATTAAACGAGTGATGTATGTATCAGTGTTTTCCCCCCATTAAAACTATTTCTTAGATACATTTTATTATTTTGACAAAAAAAAATGGGCTAATTGTATCCCATCATGCTAGATATGTAGTGTACATACATGTCAGAGAAACCCAATCAATTATTGATGAAGTTGCTGATTTTTAGCTGCAGTGTGAGAATAGTCTGACAGCTTTGTTATGTTTGCAGGTTAACAATGACCCCTGACTTTGCTGCTGGATAGCTTGCTGTCTGTCGGACATGTCGAACTGTGGAATGGAGCAAAGGTCAACGTTTTCTCCTACATGCCAACAACAGCATGTAGCACTTTAACTACCATATCATAACCACCGATTCTCTGACAAGGCGATCCAAGGGGGTCCGACAGCTGGATTGACATTTGGATTGTTGGCAGCTTTTTACAGTAACACTAAATCCTCACATGGTGATTTGACAGGGCAAATTCCACTCTGCATTACAGAGTGGCCACTATGGTAGCAGATGACACAGTAGGAAGTGGGGACAGATCGGAGGGAGAGACTGAGATGGATCAGAAAGTGCCTGCATGTGAAGACGCTGAAGCAGATGGAGATGTGGAGATGGCTGCGTCTCCTGCTGAAGATCCCCCAGAGGATGCCAGGAAGTGGAATTGGTCTGTCATTTTCCTGTGTTTCTATGGATACATGGCGTCGATCAAGCCGGGGGAGCCTTTTATTACACCGTATCTGCTGAGCTCTGAGAAGAACTTCACCAGGGAGCAGGTCAGTGACGATGTCATGATGTTTGTATTGATTCAGTAGCCAATAATGCAAATCCAAAAATACTCTGGAGTTTAAGGCGTTAGAGAGACTTTCTGAAAAAAAGTGCAGTTTAGCCCTTAGAGCAAAGTGGAATTAATGAGTTCCCCGTGGGGAGTTTACTGATCCATCTTACCATGCTCAGAGTTCAAATTCTTTCAAAGTAGGTCAGTGTAGCAGGTTGTGAAGGTGGATTGTGATTTATAGGGCAGGATGGGATCAGCTGGTTACCTCAGCGGATTCCCTCGCAGACATATTTGTTGTGTAGATCTTGTGTTGCTTTAAACTGAACTCAGTGTGCCAGAGATGTTTCAGATATTCAGATATGATAAAGTTTAAAGAAACATTTTGAAAGCTGACTTAACACGTTTGAGTTGTTGTGACAGTGACAGACAATAGTGTGATAAGATGTTATCATATATTTATGCACCATTCTGTTTTGTTCGTTATTTATCGAACACAGAGTGCAGGTTAATTATTTAGACGTTCAGAGAGATAAGACTTTATATTTGCTGATCACAGTCTGTGTTTACAGTCATCAACGCAGAAGAAGGTCGTCGGAAAGATTAAAAAACATAACAATGTCACCAGCGCTCTATATGAGCTGCAGCTGCTAATCGGCAAAGTTTGGGTTATTTTTTAGTTTTTTTAGTTTTAGGCATAAACATTTCTTTAGTTTTAAACTTTGGTAATATATGATCATGTCACTGTTGTTAAAACAAGTGTTTGTTTTCTTTGTAGGTGACTAATGAGATCACTCCTGTGCTGACGTACTCCTACATGGCCGTGCTGGTGCCGGCCTTTCTGCTGACGGATCTCCTGCGCTACAAGCCGGTCCTGATCATCCAGGGAATCAGCCAGGTGGTCATTTGGATCATTCTGCTTCTAGGCAGCACGCTGCTACAGATGCAGTTCATGGAGTTCTTCTATGGGATCACCATGGCCTGCCGCGTGGCCTACTCCTCCTACATCTTTTCCCTGGTTAACCCAGTCCTCTACCAGCGTGTGGCGGGTTACTCGCGCTCCTCAGTCCTTCTGGGGGTTTTTAGCAGCTCAGTGCTGGGTCAGCTGTGCATGTCTCTGGGCAACATCACCTTCTACACCCTCAACGCCATCTCTTTGGGGTTTGTCAGCTTTGGCCTGCTTCTCTCACTGTGCCTTCCCTGGCCTAAACGCTCAATGTTTTTCAACCGGGCAAAGAATCAGGAGCAAAGGGAACTGGCTGCAGAAGCCGCCAAATCTGAATTGGACAAAATGAACCCAAAACAGGGAGTGTCGTCCTCTGCCTCCGCCTCTCCATGCTCTGCGTCATGCTGGAAGGACTCTGTTTTTGTTCAGATGCTGCTGGAGGTTAGAAACGTAGTGAAGAGACCCAACCTGAGGCTGTGGTCCCTGTGGTGGATCTTCAACTCCACTGGGTATTACCTGGTGCTGTTCTATGTGCACATCCTGTGGAACAAAGTCACAGATAACAAGAAAGTTTACAACGGAGGAGTGGAAGCAGCTTCAACACTACTCAGTAAGACAGCAAAAATGTCCCTGCAGATTATCCTAAACTGTCCTGCAGAGCCTTCTAGAGGCTTCCCTACTCTCTGAATTTTGTGTGCATTTTCTACCGCAGGTGCGATGACTTCCTTCGCAGCGGGCTTTGTGAAGATCCGCTGGAACGTCTGGTCTGAGCTGGTCATCGGCATCATCACAGCAGTGCAAGCAGGGCTGCTGCTCCTGATGGGCACCACAGAAGACATCTGGGTCTGCTACATCGCCTACGTCCTCTTCAGAGGCTTCTACCAGTTCCTGGTGCCGATCGCCACGTGAGTATCAGGTAAAATAAGCAACTGTTTGTTGAAATGCAGTCTGGTTTGTCACCTTGTTGGCGTTTCTCCGCAGTTTCCAGATCGCCTCGTCACTCACTAAGGAGCTGTGCGCCCTGGTGTTCGGCATCAACACCTTCCTGGGGACGATACTGAAGTCCATCATCAACCTGATATTTTCTGATAAGAGGGGCCTGGGATTGGACGTACAGTCTCAGGTAACACAAAGTCACCTTGTGATGATTACTTTACTGAAATAAAATGACTTAGAAGAACAACAGTAAGCTCCAAAGTCTAAATGATGCATTCCTGTTTTCCGTTTAGTTCCACGTGTACTTCATTTACTTCACCATCCTTACCGTGGTCTACTTGGTCTGTGCTGCTGTGGTCATCATCCGTCACTATAGAAACCAGCCGACGGAAGGAGGTGGTACCAGTGACCAGGCCCCATCCACTGAGCTCAGCCCGGTGGCTGTAAGTTCGGAAGCAGAGCCTTTATCTAACGGCAACAGTGCCAAAGCATAGTAACTGTAAAGTGTTATCCATCAACACGTGCTGTTATCTCTTCGGACTGAGCGGGATCAATCGCTTTCACTCTCTGCTGCTGATGGTGTATTCAGTGTTAGCCCTAAGCCTTAATCATAAAAGTGCCTCATTTGCTGCATGAAGTTTGTCGTTAAAAAAACATTTTAATTAATTGAATGCTTCAGTGTAGCTGGAAAAACACACTTAAGTTCTTAGAAAACGGCTAGCCACGTGCCTTTCTATATAAACACAAGAGTAACGAGCAGGCTGCTCTGATTGGTCAGCTAAAAAAGTAGAACGCTCTATGATGTTAGAATGCCTTCGTTTTGTAGTCCAGTGTAGTGCAATGTATTATGAATTTACAGGGACTTTCCACAGAGTGGGACCTATTTTTTTAATGTTTTATACATAGAAGTCACAACACTCCTATTGTACTTGATGTTACAATTTTAGTGCCATTTCTAAAGACCCTACGAAGTATGATCACATGCTCATATCAGTGTTATGAAAATCATTCACAGAACTGACTGATTTTATTGTTGATCTTAAAAAAGATAAAGTAGAAGCAGCACATTTGGGATAATCTGTATAGAATTTATTCTGTATTAAATTCCACAATCAGTCTGACTCAGGCCGGATTATATTTCCTATAGACATCATAGGAACGCAGTGTTACCTGATACTGTCAGTTTGGTTACATAAAAAGTTGTAGAGAGCAGTATAGGTGGAGGAAAAGAGGTAATGTGATTACATTTACAGTAAGAATGTATAGCAATTTTTTATTTTGATTGAAGTAATTACTGTGAACCTGTCTGAATGCTGTAAAAAAAATCATGTTTATTTTTTACTCAAATAAATTACATTTGGTGGAAGTTAGCACCCCTGATTAGTTATTTAAAAAAAACAAAATGTTAAAAGTGCTAGATTTCTTGCTGAATGCACCTTGTTTGGTCAGCTGCTGTTATTCTTCACAGCAAGGACGGTGTTATTTTTTGTTTTGTTTTATTATCCTGTTCCTACAGCTGAACCCAGCGGTCACTTCTCACGTGGACTCACCTGCTGCCCCCTAGTGGCTCTAATTCAGATCACACAAATGACCCAGTTATTTGAATCAAACTTCAGGGTTGATATTTGTTGGTTTTATTAACCACAGCTCATATAAAAACACATTCTACCCTAAAACCACAACAAACAGAAAGCTAATGGGGTGCATTTTAGTGCCCTTAATGTGGAGATAGAAGTTAAAAATGGCACCACTAGAACTTATTTAAGTGAAGTAGGGCTGCCTTCATGTTAAACAGTTTCACACATAATCTGAAACCAAAGCTGCTGCTCTGTATACAAGGAAAAGGTGCAAACGTACAGAATTAAAAGCTAAACATGGCATCACAAAGAGCTACGAAAACACAGACAGGAAGTAGCTGCTGAGGAGTGTACAAAGCTTCAACTGTTCTCTGAGCTGCCGGCTGGACAACGGCCTCCCTTTGTTTCCTATAGAAACCACTGCGAGGTGTCGGCTGCACGAGTCTGACATGTTTAATGAGCTGGAGGTGCCCTCGCAGGAAAGCACGCTTTCCTTCCCTGAATTGTCTCTGCCCCAAAACATTTTAATACATTCCAATTATCATTTCTCTTTATAGTGTCTTTACAAAGTTAAAGCACGCTATCAGTGCATCAACTGCGGTCAGTTTTGTGGCCACTTTCGACAGCAGCGTTGGATACATACTCACTCTTAAATGTTTAACAATACTTGTAGCTAGATCACAGTGCCTGCGGTGAGATCCCACTGCACATGCTCCTAAAACATCTGTTTCAGTCTGGATCCTGCAGGACGTGTTGCATCACAGGTGTCGCCCAGGCGTCTAAGTCATTGATGATTCCTCTAAAAACAAAACGCACAAAAGAAGAAAACCAGTCGCACACTTTTTCTACCCTGATCGGAATCGTCACTACATGCATCTTACCGTCTGTCCTTTGTTTGCTACCAGGGTTGCCATTAGACACAGCAGCGCCTTTGAAAAAAGCAAAAGTGTATTTTTTTTATTCAGATAAACATAGATTATAACATGTCTGGCTAAAACTTACATTGTCCATTTTGCCACCTCCAGAAGTCTGAAGTGAAAGCAGAGCAAAAAAACACACGGTTAAACCGGTTTCCTCCGCTGTGAGGGGTATGTTATAACACAAAGACACTGACCTGCTTTCCAAGGCATGGAGTCTGCAGGGGGGGAGAGTTACAGCAGATGTTAGCATACCCGCTAGCTGAAGGCTAATCAATCAGAGGGCACAGTGATCTTACCTTTTTGGAAGAACCACATTCCTGGAAGAAAACAAGAGCAATTTCAGACACGTCTCAGATGTAAACATGTTTAAATGAGCGCATTAATGCTAATCTTATCATCACCTGCTTTCCATCTGTGAAAGAACACCAGCAGAACCACAGAGGTCAGCAGGACGACGAAGACCGTGGCCCCCATGGCGATTTTCGGCTCCTCCTCTACAAAACAACAACACAAGGTGATGCACAGATTCTTTACACAGAAACAAAATCAGATTGAGATGTGACTCACTGGGGTCCCCGAAGAAAGGGTTGTGGAAGAGCTGGCTGCTCTCCTGGCTGATGTTGTTCTTCAGCTCACAGGTGAAATCCTCCACACTTGATCTGTGCTCCTGTGAGTGCAGGTAAACAGTATTATGTTCTGTCTTGCTGATTTCCTATAGTCAAAACAGAAAGGATACCTTAGAAATCCTAATAGAAACAGATGACTCTGACATCACGGCATCCTCTGCCCTCCACACATAGATGACTGGTTCGGCTCCAGTGGTGTTTCCAGCACACGTCAAAGTACAACTGGTCCTCTTCTTATCACAGGATTCAGTGACAGTGGGCACAGGGACGGCAGCTGAGGAGACAGATCAGAGAGTTGATGTGACTTCAGCTGAACGATTTACACTGTGTGTGTGAGGTCTGCACTTACAGATGACGGCGAGTTTGACTGGATTTCCATCCGTGAAGACATTGTTGTTGTCGATGGTTGGCGTGTACACTCCACCATCATTATGCGTCAGTCCTTTGATGGTCAAGGCTCCGTTTGAGGTGTTAAAGTGGACACGGTCTTTAAAAAACAGAGACAGTGTTATCCTCAAATTAAAAACTGTAAGCACATGTGATTCCTGAGGAGCTTTATACCTTGCCACAGAGGGGAAATATCATCGTTGTCCATGATTATGTTTTTACCGAATTTCCACTGTATCTTGGAGTTTACAGTCAAAGAAGCGCCCTCTAGATTGAGAACAACTTCACCTCCCAGCTTCCCATAGACTGTAATTTCTGCACAGAAACACAAACATTCCTTAAATCAGGCATTTTTGACAGAGCTCTGAAGGTTATTCAGCTTCTGAGCAGCACCAAGTCTGTTAATCTGTTAACTAAATCTGAAAGACAGGAGTGTTTTTGTGCATATAAACTGTATTTACAGTACAGCAATATGACTCACAGTCATGTAAACAACAGCAGGCAGAGGGATCGAACCTGTTCTAGTACTGTGACACCTGTAATGAAGGTTTTTCCTTAGTCCTGCTGCTCTCCGTGTTGTTGTCTTGACCTTAATCACCGCTTAAATCTGATTTCTTGCGCCTCCACACTTTGGGTGGGGCCATCCGTATAAAAAAACACACACACACACACACGCCACTGCGATTCACACAAACACACGATCCAACGTCTATAAAAACCAGCTAAGAGCTAAGAAGAGACAAACTTACCAGCGGAGTCTGCAGACACGACAGCCACAAAAACACACAGGCAACCGGCCCACATCATCCAGGGAGTCCCCGGCGGACACATATCCGTAAGCTAAGCGGAGAGAAACGAAGAGGAATGCGGATGGCTCCTGTTGCAGATCCGGAGAAACATGTCAAATCAGGTTAGTTGAAAGCTAAACGCATTATAGTCTAATCATGCTAGCTTAAGACCAAGTTAGCCCATGAGGAGGGAGACGGCGCAGAGAGACAAGCTGAAAGTGAAAGTGTGACAACAGGCTGCAAAGCTCCGCCTTCTCCCCGTTACAGTCAAAATAACAACATATACATTCACGTATAGCCACTAACACTCAGAATAACGCATTATAAATAAATATACCTACCGGTATGTGAGGGGAAATAAACTCAAGTCAGGTCAAAAGTCAAAGAAGCATGATGGCAATTTTCTGGCCCCTGGTGGCCACACGTGGTAACTGCAGGCACCAATTTGTATTGGTATTTTTTTATAATACCAATTAAAAAAAACAAGACATCATCATCATCATCATTGGTTCTGTTTTATTGTTGTTTTATTTAAAAAATGAGCCAGTTTTACACCCATTCATCCTGCTCCTTGTTCCTTCAGGGGCTCCAGCTGCAGCCACAGGCCACCCTCGGCACGCAGGACGAGCTGTGGAAGACGACGGACTTCCCCAGATCTGCTCCCGAGTTCAGGATTCACCCCTGGGGTCAAGCGGAACCTGAGCAGGGTCAGCGCCACCACAACCCGGAGCTCTGCCAGGGCGAATTTCTGACCGATGCAGTTCCTGAAGAGAACGGAAATGGGTCATTGTCTTGAGGAATCAGGTCTGTCACATATTATGAAATAACTTCATGGTAAATGACAAAACTGAACCTGGGGCCTGAGGAGAAGGGGATGAAGGCATGAGAGGCGTGGTTCTTTTGGTTGGTGGGGTCAAAACGCAGAGGGTTAAACTCCTGGTTAGAGAGTAAATCACAAGTTAAACATGGCAGATTGGTCCTGAAATGAAAATAAAAGGATTAAACTCTTACATGTGGGTTTGTCCACACAGCAGGGTTATGGTGTGTTCCGTAGATACTGACCAAACAGATTGCACCTGAGAAAAATAATGAACTTTCACTTCACTCTCTAAAGGTTTCACTTCATGGTCGATACTGGCAAACAATAAAATCCTTTAAAAGCCTGCATGACTGTGGTTGGAAGCTCCTCACCTTCTGGTATTGTGAGATCCCCCGGCAGCTCCATGTCCTGGGTGTATCTCCTGGTTACGGCCTGCACAGGAGAGTGCAGTCTGAGGCTCTCTCTGATGCACATGGTAGTGAAGGGGAGGTTGGACAGATCCTCCCTTTAGATTAAGAGATGTATCAGTGCACTTGTACAGTGTAGTAGAATCTGATCAGGTGTGTGTGTGTGTGTGGATTCTGACCACTCTATTTCATGCTGATCTCTCCCCTGCATCAGATCCATCACCTCCTGTCTGCACTGCTCCTGATAGTGTGTGTGACGGGCTAAATTATACAGTGTCCAGCAAATGGCACTGGCTGTCGTGTCATGACCTGCAGGACAGATGGATTACAGTGGTACTGTGTTGTGGAATTCTTACTGTACTACCCTGTTAACCAGTGAGCATCACACCTGCGAACATGAAGGTGTTAGCCTCAGCCTGTATCTCCTCATCTGTTAGGCCTTGCCCGTCTTCATCCTGCAGCACACATTTGTTAACAAAGTTGGCTGCTAATGTGTGTTTTTGCTCTTCTGTTCTACCTTCGTCAGCAGAATGATGTCCACAAAATCCTTCTTCCTCTGTGGTGCCCCAGACTGTGTCTCTGTCTCCCTCTGCTGGTCAATGAGGATGCGGCGCTTCTCAACCACTTCCCTGGTGAACCTACAATATCATGAAATATTACATATATAATGTTGTAATATTATAGATAGCTGAATGCCAAAGCAAACCAAAGCTACCTGTGGATCACGTCTAAGGCCTGTCTGAACTGTTTGCCCTGCTTTGTTTTCCAGTAAAACCAGTCCCAGTGGTGCAAAATATTCCCCCGACGATCTATTATCAGGTCACTGAGCTCCACTATGGCTGACATGTACTCATTGGTGGACCTGGGGAAAGAGAATTCTCTATAAAAGACACACAAAAACAGAAGTAGAATTCAGAGGGTGCGTCCTCACTCTTGACAGTTGCTGTCACAGCTGAAGGCACATTTCAGCAAACTGTCCAGCGTCATGAGAGTGACGTGGTCAAACATCTCAATGTTGGTCCTGCCTTCCGCCACAAGGCGGCGCCACTTATCCTGGAAAAAAGAAACAATGAGGAACTCACTATATCCACATTATTTTGCACAGACTTGAACCCGTGTGCCGTGTCTTACGTGCATTGTTTTAGTCGAGGAGTTAAATATGGTGATGTAGGTCCTCAGAATATCAAAATGGAAAGCTGGAGTCAGCAGTCGTCTCTTGCGAGACCACACCTCCCCATTGCTTAGCAACAGACTTTGCCCTGGGACAAAACATGGACGTACTGTCACTGCCTTTGTAGTGATAAAGTGTGATTTTTTTAATAATTGAACATATTTGACTGACCGAGCCATGGACGCAGGTGGTCATAGATGAGCTCATCTTTCACTGTGATGCTGGCTGAAAGGAAGCAGGAAGAGTGTGAGCTTTAGTAAGTGAGGTACTAATATTATTTGGTGTCTGAGCCTACCAGGTGCCATTAACAGAGGTTTGACATAGTCAGGGTGGAAGAGTCTGACCAGGTGATAGAAAGGACCAAGGAACCAGCAGCAGGAGTGTTTGTAAGTCTGCACCAAGTCATCCGCCTGTAGGAGGCCTTCTTCTGTGCTCTGCATCTGAGGGGAAAAAACTCATAATAATAAAGATGACAGTCTGATGAGATCTTTGTGTGCATCCTACCTGTCCCAGGTGTCCTATCAGCCATGAGTGTGTCTGTGGCTTACTGAAAGAGGACAGCCTGTGAGTGTACCAGGCGTGCCGCACCAGCAGCCTCACAGTCCAGGCTGCAACCACGGCAAACAGTCCTGTGCCGACTACACAGAGAACCAGAGAGAGGCCTGTCCAGCTGAGGACATGAGCGAGGACAGCCATCCTGGCACCGGAGTGAGCGGATTTTCCGTTGCTGGTCCTGCTCTGACAGTGAAGAGCTGCAAATGTTGAAACCAAACTGCCGTTATTGTGATTATTTCAACACCGCCTCCTTCCTTCCTCTGTTAAGATCACCATTTCCCACAGAATTTTGACACAGTGTCATCATATAAACAGCACACTCACCCATCTAATCAAAAGTCATTTGTTCCTTACACATGTACAGTGCTGTTTTTTGTTTGTGTTTATTAGTAGTTTAAGATCATCACAATTTTTAAATCACAAAAGTCAGAAAGGTTTAGGCCTCGTTAACTTTTCTGAAAAAAATAAACAATTAAGGCCGGTTTTAAACTTCTTTCACGTGCACGAGCAGAGCTTCTCAGGGGCGAGCGTGTTGTGGACGCGCATCATCTCCTCAGTTCTTTCGTGCACAGGGCGTGGCTAAACGTAATGAGCGCCGCTGTGGTGGAATCCGGAGATGTTTGCGGTATCACCTTCTGCAGTAAATCTAAAAGTAGACGAAGCTGTGCGTGTAACAATGTGTGATGTTTGCGCATGTTGGATTCAGGTGAGTTTTAACTGAACAACTTAGTCCGAGCAAAGCCGGAAGTGAACGGACAAGGAAGCTGCGATATAGCTAGCTACAGGGCTATATAGCATTTTAGCTAATAAGCCCCATTTCGGTAGTAGATAGACTACAATGTTCGCGTACTTGATCATTTTTAATTATATTATATGAATTCATACTAAAGAATAATCAGTTGCAAAGGCAATGCTTTATTTGAAAAGCAAGGTCAATGTCAGAATTGTCAATTAGTAACCCAAGGTGTTGTTGTCATTTCTGCGACTATAAAGACGTGCTTATTAGCTTAGTTGTATTAAAAAGAAATATGTGGTTTTACTGACAAAATACAACATTGCGAAATTTGACATAAATTGAGTCATTTTAAAAATGGATGCTGTGCTTATTGAGTATTGAGTATTATATTTCGAGTCATTGTAAGAAACAGGAAATGGTCTCTTTTCAGCTTCTTTTATTTTGATAGGCTCTCACTGTCATCAAATTATGACCGTGGTTATGGTCTTGTCTTCCTTTGTCCAGGTTTTCTGACTGACATGAACAACATGGCAGAAGGGCATGACAGAACATCTCTACCTGCCTCCAGCTCCCCTCAGATGTCTCATCACTCTACCTCCAAGCATTCGTGGGTGTCAGAGGAGTCTCCTCTGATGTCTCCTGGGAAAAGTGTTCAGACTGAGCCAAATGAGAACCATTGCATTGGGAGTCAGTCGAATGAACGTCCTTCGCCTCATTTCTACGAGGATCTGTTCTGTATCAACCCAAACTCCCTCTCCTTGGTCCCCCTGGCTGGTGCCCTTGTGACCTCGCTGGGGCCACAGAGTGATGTGGTGAGACAAGGCTACCTGGGGAAGCTTGAACGGAAGCACAGAAGATACTTTGTCCTGAGAGCAGGAAGTCACACCGGGCTGAGCCGGCTGGAGTGGTACCAAAAGCAAGAGAAGTTCACAGCAATGGAGAAGTCTACTGGGAAAGCTGGACTGTTTGGGGCGAGCAAGCAAGGGTTGGTTAAGAAAGTAACTTCAACTAAAATGTGTTTAGAGAAGGTTTGTAATATTGGATTAAGAACTTATTAATGTAGAAGTATGTGCTATGATTTTGGTGTGTTTATAGTTCTCAAATATATCTATTTATTTTCTACTTTTAGAAAAGGTCTCTGTCCAGTAAAATGAACAAAACTTTGTTATCTGAAACTGAAATTTAATTCCTTTTCTTAGGGTGATTTATCTGCGCTGCTGCCTTGGTGTGAGCCGTGTTGGCAGTCCCCGAAAAGGCCACACAGTGGTGTTATATGACAGGGACCAGACCATGGTGTTAGTGATGGACGACCAGCAGGAACAAGAAGATTGGTATGTAGCCATTAAGAGAGTGATGGAGGAGGAACAGATGGGAGAGGAACGGGCTGATGAAGAGGATGATGGGTATTGCACTCTGCCCCCTGCTGCTTACTTCAAAGAGGTTGGACCAGATTTTATTGTTTTTATGTCATGTATAGTATATATAAATCTAAAACAATCTTTCACACACCAAAATCTTACACTTCCTTGTCGCATTTACAAAACTAAAAGCTCTTACATTGTAGAATATACCAATTTAAGAAGACTTCCATTAGTTGGATGCTACATTTCGCTGCCCTTTTTTTGGCCTCTGCCCCCTTCATCTAAGGTTTGGCCCGTCACTGTGAAGCCCAGAGGGCTTGGCAGTTCCAAGTCCCTCACAGGGGAGAACCGGCTGTGCCTTACGGGAACGTCTCTCATCTTGGTCCGAATGGGTGCAGGCAAAGATTTGCCATCAGTCATGATACCTTTGTTGAGTGTTCGACGCTTTGGCCACCTGGATGGTTTATTTTACTTGGAGCTTGGCAGGTCAGCACCAAATGGTCCAGGAGAAATCTGGATGGAAGTAAGAAACCAAGGTAATTACAAATAATAATAATAATAATCGTTACTTTTTTTCTGTATTTTTCCAGCAATGCCACAACATAGGACTGTGACTTACTTTATGGCTGTTCAAACAGGAAACCCAGCACTGGCCCAGCATATTCATGAGGTGGTTCGGGAGATGCTGCGGACAGTACGAGCTCTTCCAGACTTCAGCCGGTCTCCAGCCTCCTGTCTCACTCAGCCTCAAGCCTTTCTGACCTCAAAACGCTGCAGACCAAAATACAGAGACAAGCTGGGGAATGTGAGGCCACTTGCTCCCCTAATGCTGTTCCCGAGAACCCCTGACACCCAGATGAGCACAGTGCAGTCCTATTCAAAACCCTGCAGCCCTGACAGAACAAAGCCAGATTTTTCATGGAGCTCCACCTCTCATCGCAGCTCTTCCAGAACCCAGCAGAGCTCCATGACTGAGGATGAGAACTACTTGGACATGGACAGAGTCAGCGACAGTGCAGCAGCCTGTAGGATGCAGGAGCAAGAGCTGACTGAGGAGGAGGAAGGGTCGTACTTGATGATGTCTCCTCGGGTCATGCACAGTCCGTCTGTGGTATCCCAAGATGACTTTATGGCCATGGTGAGCCCAGAGAAACAAGCTTACTCTTCCTCCCCCCCATTCCTTCAGGCGTCATTTAGCAGGTAGGTCTTAGATGATCTTACATGATCAAAGTAAACTACAATAAAACCCTCAAAAGAAATTTTCATTAAAATACTATTTCTGTCCTTTTAGCTCCACCTCTGACAGCAGCTCCCCTCTGTGCCTGTCACATCATCAGTCTAACGAGCAACTCTGGCTGATAACTTCAGTCCAGCAGTCTGAAATAGAAGCTGGCCAATCACAGAGGAGCATCAGCTGCATTGCTCAACCAAGGCAGGAGCAGAACCCAGCTCAGCACACTCAACACTCTACACCTCCTGCAGCTGGTGACATGATGCCTCCATTTGCCTCCAGGCCACTACAGTCCATTCCACACTTGGATACAGGCCAAAGTAGTCAATGCCAAGCTGTTCCAAGCCCACCTTCTGCTCGAAGACACCTGCTGTCATTCTGTCTGCCTTCATGCATTCGAGCCCAGGACAGATCCTGAGTGTTTGTAGCTCTTATGTTTACTTTTCTGTATGATCAGGAGCTGCACAGTTAGAGGTTTACCACCAGAATGTTCATGAGTGGATTCCCATAAAAAAGAAAAACGTGTTAATATTGATATTTCAGTGTAACTGTTCATGTTCTTGTTCTGTTGAACGTCACCTGAACAGCATCAGTTTGCATGAAGTTCATGTAAAAAAATTGACAGCAATTTTGCAAATGTTTTGCTAATAAAATAAATAATTAAAGAATAAAGCAGCTAGAATACATGTCTTCTTTCGCTTTACACAGACCTCAAAGTTCAGCTACAGTTATTGGTATTACACCGTCACTTCATCTCCTCTTTGTAATTAAAATTACAGAAGTGCACGCCATTGTATATGGTGATACAATGAGCAGTAGCGCCCTCTATTGCTTGTACAGAGAGCTGCAAAAGTTTTATTTATAGGCAGTCTTTACAGGGTCCTACTGTTCTTTGAACACAGGTCTATCAGGATCAAGACAGTCTAAAATGGAGGCACTGTAACTAAAGGAAATTAAAGGGCTGACCGCATTTTTGCATTTTAATATAAAAAATGGCACCAATCTAAGTGACCATTACAAACACAGATGAACACTTTTACAGAAAACCACTGAATTATTCATAGAAATGAGCAGATTCAAGTCAAGTGTAGCATTTTAAGTCTGGACAACTAAAAAAGGCCCTTAACCCCCTCACATTTTTGAGAATGACAAAGAATCTCCTGCAGTGAGTTGAATGTGTGAAAGGGCAACTCTGGACAACCTTCACTCAGGTCAGGCTTCAGCATGTTTTCTCCTGTGATTTCATTATCAAGGCGTTCAAAACAGTCCTTCAATGGAACCCCCAACTGTGACGTCCTTGTAGCTGATGATCAGAAATCCACCTTATATTTGGATGAAGTGGCCTGGAGCTCTGGTCAGTAACCGTGGATGGAAAACTGTAAGATGGATCATAGTGTCACATCATCAATCTCCCAGCGGCTATAACTGTTTAGTGGATATTTAAATACATTAATGGAGTGTCATACCAGTGTACAGCAGCCTCATCTCTCCTCAGTCTTCCTTCAAGTTGTCAATGAGCTCCTGTGTCTGCTGGGCGAGCCTCCTCCTCTCAGCTTGCTGCTTCTTCAGGGCGGCCTCTGCTTTCTTACTCTGGTAGATCTTGACCCCTGCAAATGCCAAACACAGTAGCAGTGTCTTCAGGGCCAGGATGTACAAGAGGACAGGGACATTGTCCAATGCCTGAAGACAGAGAGAAATCATGTTTAACAAACACTTTGGAGAAAATGAAAGAAAGCAGAAGTAGACCAGGCAATAAGAAAGCTCAAGGACCTTGGAGAGGATGTTTCTATCTGTCCCCTCTAATCCACCAGGGGCCTCAGCTGTCAAAGTGGAAGTTAATTTAGTCACAGAGAGGAGGTGGTGCGTGAAAGAGAGAAGCAGCTGCACACACCATGTGCACTCTGGGTCAAACACATGGTTTACCTCAACGTTCATTAAAAATTACTACAATTCAAACTTTTCGAACTAAGGGAAACTCAGCACTGAAAATCTATATTTGCTACAGTATGCTTAAAGTTAATTCAAGAGGTGACAGTTCTGTTTTAGTGAGCAGAATTGGCTGTGAACACTAAAACACTATAACCATAATGTTGAACGTCAGACTCACAAACTCACGGCTACACAAACATTAATGCTTCGACGATGGCAATAATCTGAGTGATGATGATGATCAGCTAGCTAAACGCTATGAAATGTGCTACAGTTGAGACAGAAACAGAGCTATGTAACGTTAGCTTTATGCTAGTGACAGCTGAGGCAAATTAGAAAAAAGGGCCCTGAACGAAACAACATCTGTACACTAAAGTTATAACACACATTTGGTCTCTATGAAATATAAAAAGTTTATCCAATTACCTTCCAGTTGATCATTTTGCCTCCTTTACTGTCGTTGTTTCTCACTTTGACAGCTATTAATGCTCGTCTTTAAGGCGGGACTTCCGGTGACGCACCAATACAAATGCACAATCTGCGGTGCGTCACGTGTGCTGCATTCATGAACCTACGGGTTTAGGAAATGGCTAAATTAAAAGGTTTTGTTTTGAAAATATCACACAATAAACTTATTACTATCGAGCGTTCTTTGTAGAATGTCTGTACATTCGCTTATTGATGATACATTTCATAAGATTTTTAACGTATCAAATACATTTTGATACGTCTTTTTTTCGTCATGTTCTCGTTTTCCCATGGAACTGTGAACGCATCTTCACCCTTGTGAAAGACACCAGGAGCAGTTTAGAATAGAATAGAATAGAATAGACATACTTTATTCATAAATATAAGTCTGAAACGGATTCTGCAATTTGGTATGAAGATATGAAATGATATGATATGATATACAAGAACAACAGTGTGCAATTTGAAAGTAAGAAAAACCTAAACCTTGTGCAGGATCTGTCCCTTACAGCAGTGAGTTCGTGTTATCTCAGGCACAGAGATGAGGTGTTGTACAGTCTTACAGCATGAGGCAGGAATGGGCATGAGCAGCGCTCCGTTGTCTGTCCAGTACAGGGAGGAGAGGGTGGTCGGGGTTATCCATGATGGATAACAGTTTGTTCAATCAATGTTCTCCTCTCCACCACTGCTTCAAATGTCTCTTGTCTGCAGCCAATGACAGAGCCAGCCTTCCTGATCAGTTTGTTCAGTCTGTTGGTGTCACTGGCTGCAATGCTAAAGCCAGCACCCATCAGCAGCAGCTTCTCACCAAGTAATGGAGGCTGGATGGTGTTGAAGGCACTAGAGAAGTCAAAGAATGTGATTCTCACTGTGCCTCCACCACCATCCAGGTGTGAGTGAGCTTGTTGCAGCAGATAGATGATGGCGGCTGGTAGGCAAACTGCAGAGGGTCCAGAGAAGATCCCACTTGCGGCATAAGGTTAGCCAACACCAGCCTCTCCGGCACCTTCATCACATGAGATGTGAGGGCAACTGGGCGGTAATCACTGAGTCCAGATGGAGATGATTTCTTAGGTACAGGAACCAGGCAGGAGGTCTTCCAGAGGAGTGGCACCCTCTCCAGGCTGAGGCTCAGGTTGTAGAGATGCTGGAGAACTGCAGACAGCTGGCTGGCACAGGTCCTCAGGATCCTGGGGCCTGCAGTCTTGTGTTGGTTTAGCTTCTCCAGCTGTCTCCTCACCTGGCTGGTCGTCACAGTTATGCAGGGGGGGAGCGGGGAGGAGGAAGTGTCAAAGGGGGGAGGGGTGGTAGGCTGTAGTCCTGTCTGGTCCAGTGGTCTCACCGTGGGGGGAGGAGGGGAGAGCTGACAGGTGGTTGGAGGGGGAGGGTGGAGGTGTGGTTGTAGCGGGGGAGGGATAGAGGGGACAGAAGCAGTCTGAGAGCGAAACCTGTTGAAGTGGGTGTTTAACTCATTAACTCTCTCCCTGCTGCCATCAGTCAGTCTCTCTCTCACCCCTTGGTTTAGCATACAGCAAGTCCAGAGTTTTATTGTCCCTTGTGGCGCAGTCCACATACTGTGTGAAGTCAGCAAGCGTTCTGTCCAAGTTAACATGGTTAAAATCCCCAGTGATAACCATAAAGGCAGCTTGAAGGTTCTAGCAGATATGCTATTACTATTTTCATACTAGTCTATTCTGGTCTGTTGGGGTTTACTAATTTTAAAATACTAATAATTATTGTAAAAATTAAAGTCCTAAAAACAATTTTTAATGTACCAAGGATTTTTTTTTTACAATTTTGTAAACTTGTTATTTGTTTGTTGTTGCCAGCTGTTAATCTTAATCTTGATCTTTATGTTTTTACAAAAAAGTATTCATATCATTACAGCCCAATGTGTTTTTATTTGTGCTACATTGTGTAGAATATGTATTGTCAACAGAGCTTTATGCTATTACAACACTAACAGACAAGTTCTTTAAGATCAGATGATCAGAGCTATATTGTAATGTTTGTCACCAAAGGGGGATTTATTGTCACCACTGGGAGTTTAATTAAGCCGAGGTTACACTTAATATTTGTGAAACATCTTAGACACTTGTTGTGCAGTGAAATATTCAATAAGTCTTTATATTCATTCTATTTTAGCTCCTTGCCCACAGGTAGGAAGCCCACTTCTCTGTACAAACAGCAGAGGGCGCTGCTAATCAATTAATTGAGACAGAGCTGACAGACTGGAACTCTTTACAATTGTAATTTATTCTTTAAAATGTGTCATTTTTGTGACCACCATACCCTACGCTACACAAAGCGTGGTAATTCAGTCTATCTTAGCTTTTATTTTGACACTTCCGGTCTGTCTAAGTACCTAAATTAAAAGGATGCATACATGAATATAGATAAACGCCGTTTGTTTTTCATAAACACGTGAGCAGCAACGTAAGCGCGGTCACACAAAGCTGCATCGCATCGTAAACCAATTGGACCTGAGCGCGCACTATTGGATGAGCATCTGGCGCGCGTCTCCGCCCCTCTCATCACCTCCAGCGCTCGCGCCCGCTACGGTCGGTATGCGTGCGATGGGATCGGTGTCGCGCCCCGCTGTCCCCCCCGCTCCCCGTCTTTCTCCTCCGTCACTGAAACCAGAAGATTAATAACAGACGCAGCCATGGGAGGAAGCAGCGCGTAGCAGCCGCTCTGCTCCATTCCTTCACTTGAATTCACAGT
Source organism: Parambassis ranga (assembly GCF_900634625.1). NCBI lineage: Eukaryota > Metazoa > Chordata > Actinopteri > Ambassidae > Parambassis > Parambassis ranga. The sequence goes on from NC_041023.1 coordinate 40,765,578, forward strand.
GCGCACAGGGTTTGGGTTTATTCCCGGTGAAAATGGCGACTGGGGCAGGCTGGCAGCCTCCGTACACCTCGACAAGCAGCAGCAGCAGCAGCAGCAGCAGCTGCACCACCAAATACACCCCCTCTCCGGTGTCCAGCATGTTTTACGACGGGAGTTTGACGCTGGAATACACCCAAGACCTGCATTTGAAGATGAGCAAGAAGATAGCACAGCTGACTAAGGTCTGTGAATGAGTGACGTAGGGTCGGGGCAGGTGTAGATGGAGTAGTACTGCTGGTGTGGAATCATGTGTAAACATTGTGATATTTGATGGTATTTATGGATGTATGTTCTCACCTGTAGGTGAATACAGCCTCTAATAGGCAGTGTTATGAGCAGAGGAGGTGCAGCACTACTGTAGTAAGAGTTTTACCCTCCTCTACAACTACTCTGCACCCATTCCATGAGTGATTACACTGTAGCCCAGAGGAATGTGTTAATGTGAATTCACCCTTTGCCACATCACCGCTGTTTAACCTGTGTGTGGTTTAGTGGCATCTCTGGGCTGCCACCACTGCCACCCAAAGGCTCAGAGAAGTTATGTAATCTTGGAGGGATGCAGGGGTTTTGGCGGAGCTGCTTCTTTGTGGTCCACCACCTGACACCAGAGAGGGATACTGTGTGGAGATTTAAGGCGGCAGTTGCATTCAAGAGCTTCCAGGCTTTAGTGGAATGCTGGATTAAATGTAAATAAAGACAAAAGAGACAAAGGCATGAGAAGATTTTTACATAACACTCATGGCGATAGTATCCCAGTGCAGAATTAGATGCTGTGTATCGTTAAGCTGTACAAATATCCACAGAATAGATTGAAAATGTGAGGATTAAATGGTCCACAGGCAGGCGATTTGACACTCGGACACCAATCCAAGCATCCATTTAATCCTAATTAGGTGCAGTCAGAGACCCGGCCCCCTCTCCCTTCTCGCTGTGCTCCTGGTGGCTGTTCCAGTCTGGGTGTAAACAGCATTTTGCAATGTTTGAATAGCATGTGCTTTTTTCAGTTTGCATCCACGGCTTGTCATGGCAACCACTAAAAATCACTGACAAACTATTTATTTGATGTGCATATGTTGACAGAAGGGAGCTGCAGCAACTTGTTGATAATTAAATCGCTGGTATCATTGATGAAATGTGCCATTTATAAGCAAATACTTTAAAAACAAAAGTAGTAAACACAAGCCTCTGCTGCACTGTGGAGATTTGCTGCTTTTCTATTCTGAACATAAATCCTTAAAAATAGATTCAAAGATGGATTTCTTAGTGTTTTTCTGCTGCCGTACTCTCCAGCACTCTCCAGATGCCTTTAATGTTTAAAAATTGAACGTGTTATTGCAGATTTATGTCTCTCCCTTTTGCTTCTTGGCTACGGCTGTGTATTTACTAGCCTTGGTCAGTGTGGTGTTACAGCATGTGTTACTCCTCTAAGGAAACATTTTAATTTCAAATGAGTGAATCAGACATCCCTGCCTTACTATTCATGTGCTTGTAAGGGTGCATAAATGAAGTGATGCTGTGTCTGCAGAAAAAGTCTGCACTCACTTTTTGCACTTTAATTCATGCAAGTTTCCTAAAGTGGGACATTTTGTGGCAGAAATGTGGAGACTTGAAGCAGCTCTCATTGCTTTACAGCGACGCTGATCACATACCTAAGGAGATTTTTTTTAATGCATGCATCTCTTTTGTTAAGTGCCTTCTATAGCTAAGTTAAGCTCCTATTATTATTGTCTTGTGTTTCTGTGTGCCCTTGTTCTCGCCTTCTGTTCGTGTTGTGATGTCGTGCGGTGATGCTCAGGGAAGAAAGCGTGTGCTGAATGTCCTTGGAGCATCAAAGCTGCGCAACAGGGGAAACAAAGGAGCAGATGCAAAGTGCCTTTAAACCAGGACAAAGTAAACGTGCTATGTGCTTCAGCTAATTGGTATCAAAGGCTGTGTTGCCTCTTCGCGGTGTGTCTGCTGAAGGAAAACACTGGACTAAAAGCTCAAATGTCTAGAGATCCCATTAAGTCTACAGCACCACTGAGAATCAGGATTTCATTAATCCTTTAATTAGTAAATATGATGGTAATCCTCTGAAAATGATGAGAGCAGAGCACAGAAGTGAGTTTTGTCGGAGCCAAAGTGTGGCTTAGTGTCTTTTTTCTGTAGTGGATCAATAGTGATCAACTCCAACCTTAGAGATATCTCCCCTTGGTGCCCTGGTGTTGCTTTTGTCATCCATTTTGGACAGAGCAGCTCTGCATTTGATGGAGGAACTCATACACTAAATCCGGCTTATAATGGGCCTTTTGATGAAGATGTGCTGTTGGCCGGTCATTTGTCCACCTCTAGAGGGCAGCCTGATTGATTACTGTGTGAGAAGAACTCACCTGGACAGACTTTATTGACGTGTTTTGATGAGATTCTCGTTGGATGTATTAGTGCAGCAGATTTCCACTATGTGACCATACAGGAGAAAGGAGTGCACTGCACCAAAGGGGAATTCATGACATCTTACTTATGTTCTTTCAGGCTGTAGTGTTGTTTTGATTGGAGCCTTGGGCCTGAAAAGTTTCCTGTGAAACCCCCAGCAGAGATGTGCTGTCACTCTCACTACTGCTTCTCACTGTCAGACTTGTCATATGTGGCGATGGACATGTTCACAGTCTGCTTATCTTTGTGTTTGTCCTCTGTGGGAATGTGCTAGACTACACTGCAGATATTGTATGTTTTAGGGCTTATTCTGCACATCTGATAAGCCTCTGATCGAGTATTTAAATTCCACTGGACAATAACAACTTATGTTGCCTCGGATTAAAGCTGGAGCTTCAGGGCAATATCCTCACATATCAGATTAAGACACCACTAAAGTTTGATTTACTTATCATTTCCTCATGTCCACAGGGATGTGCATAGACTATACATCTTAATTACTATAGTTACAGATATTAAATGCGCTGACTCTGGTCAAATATTTTCAGATTGCAGTGACATATAACAGCTGAGATTATTTATCCCTAAAAAACTTCATTGATCCAGTTTTATTACTGTTTTTTTCCCTGTGCAATTGAGCCATTTTAAGAAACACTTGTACTGGGAAAGATTATTTATGGAAAGCAAGCTTTGCTGCAGACACACAAACAGCAAAGTGAGGTATCTCCATTCCTGGGAGATGGTGAGACAAAGAAGAAAGAGAACGCAGAGAAGATGAAGAACAAAAAGGGGGAGAGATAAAAGGGAGAGAGAGATGAAAGCAGCAGGCGCACCAGCGTCATTAAAATAATCATGTATAATTGAAGGAACACTTCCATGGCTGCTGCACTGCTGGGAATCGAGGCTCACACTCAGGGAAAACAGAAGGCTAAACTCTACCTTACTCTCACAGCTGAACCACACATAAAACATGTCTGTGGTTGTCACTGGCAGAGTTGAGTCAATAAATTCATGTACAGGATGTGTTGTAGGGTAACACAGCTGTGGTCTAAACAGCATCAATAAAATACCAAATACCCCAAGGTGACTACTCCATCCAAGCAGTGTTTAAATGTCAGACTATGTTGTCATGCCGGATGGAGGACAATTACCATTTACTACTATGACCAATAGATGCTGTTTGCATGTATGGTAACGTTCACCTGTGAGCGGACCAAAATGTGGTGCAGATGACGTAATTCAACTGAAGCTTAAATTCCTGCACATCATTTATAAAACCTAATTATATTTCTGATAGGGCTGTGTATTGGCAAGAATCTGGTGATACGATACATATCACGATACACATTCCACGATACAATACGATATATCCCGATACTGTAACAAAGTCGGTGTATGTTGCAATTTTATATATATATGTTTAAGTGTATGGAAAGCTAGTTTGGAAAGACTCATCTGAATACTTAGAATTCATAATTCATCGATTTGGCCACAACTTAAATCGATACCAGTATCTCCAAAAAAAAATATTGCGATATATCACACAATCGATTTTTTTCTTACACCCCTAACTTCTGGTAGTAAGAGTGAGCATGACTGAGAAAGGTGTGTGATTCCCTGTGATTATGGTCTTGGTGGTAAGTCTACTTCTCTGCCTGTCTGCAGGTCATTTATGCTCTCAACACCAAGAACGATGAACATGAAGAAGAGATCGAGTCTCTGAAAGAAGCCCACGAGGATGAGGTACATTCTCCTCAGTTAGCTTCTGTATTTTATTGAGTGATGTGGGAGGAAACAAACAAATTCAGTGTAATTTTGGTGTCAAGGCTAACTGTAATTCAGCTTCACTTTGCCACCCTCCTCCAAAATGATGGTGGCGATTACTCCAACAGTGTGTTATCCACAGACACAGAAGGCCCTAAATCAAAAGCTATTGTCACCACTGACAGGGTGTATTTAAGGACTGAGCTGTTACGAAGCTGATTTAAACATAGTTAATTTCATTTTATTCAAACGGACGCTTCAGTGTCCCAATAGCTAAGTTGTTAATTGAATTAGTTTTGCTTTCAAGTGTTAAAAGTGAGATTTTTTCTCCTCCTGCCAACATTTCTTGGAGGCAGCAGTGTTGTGCTGGCACCTCCATTTATTTATTTCCGCTGTCCTCCCTTCAGTTCAGAGCTGAATTCTGCAGCGTTTAAGATGCCGGCTGATGTGTCTCCTCTCATTCAGGTCCAACACATCGTGACAGAAACCAGAGACAAGATCATGCAGTACAAGAGTAAAATGGCGGATGAGGCGGACCTGAGGCGGCGGCTGGCCAGTCTGGAGGAATCTGTGGAACTCCATGAGCACATGAAGAGACAGGTCATTCACTGCTGCTGGGCACTGCAGGGACTTCATTTAGCCTGGATACTCTCAGCCAGCTTCATAGATTTATAAATTCTTCTTGTTTTTGCTCTCTTCGCTTCTCTTCTCTGAAGTAACCTTTAAAATGAAAACTGAGCTGCATCTGCTGCAGTGATTACATTAATGTAACACATCTGCTGTGATGTTTTGTTGTTGTCAGGCTTTAGCAGAGTTTGAGATGTACAGACAGAGAATGGAGGACTCGCAGCTCTGCACTGAGGCCCAGCACACACAGAGAGTGGTCTCTATGAGCAGAGAGGTAAGATGTTACGATATAGTGTGCATGCACAACTAGCACAGTACACGATGCTAAATATCAAGCTGTGCCAGAAGTCCCAGAAACTGCAGTGCCTCAAGAGGCCACTTCAGGAACTGCAGTTGTCAATTAAAATGAGAATTGATGCTGCTGCTTGGCACAAAGCTGCATGATTGTTCTTGATTGCAAAAAAAAAACATCTTACACAAAATTAAATATCGATCTCATCATGTCATTTCATTTGTCATGCATCATAGTATCATTTGACAGTGGTCATAAAGGAACATGTGAGTTGAGACTAAGCTCAGTTCATCTTCACTGTTGGGATTGGTGTTTGTTAGCGAAGGTCTTGTCCGCTGTCTTCAACTGCTTTTACACCATCATGGCATCTCAACATCACATCTCACATTTTTACATGTTTTTTCAACACTGTTGCGGCTGTTTGCACGCAGAAGCCTAGAGAAGCTGCATGCTTTTATTTTGGTGGCGTTTGAAATTACAAAAGCGTCCTGATAGCTTAAAATATTAGTGAGTGAAATATTTTCTGAGGGATTTTGAAGTGTGAGCGTTTAGCTTGGCACCGTCATAAACTGAGGTTGGCAACAATAACGCACACACAATCCAACCAAAAAAAAAAGAATAGAATATGTTTGGTGGTTTCAATAGGTGGAGGAGATGCGTCGGGATTTTGAGGAGAAGCTGCGGGCGTTCAGCCAGGCTCAGGCCCAGTTTGAGGCGGAAAAACGGCGAGCGCTGGAGGAGCTGAGGGCCACCCACCGCCAGGAGGTGGAGGATCTCCTCAAAAACCAGCAGAACCAAAGTGCCACCTCCACAGAAGACCAGGAGAAACTGGCCGAGCTTCATAGACAAGAGGTGGGCTACGAAAGAGAGAAAGAGAGAGTACAGTAGATGTCATTCAGGGCTTTTGTGGAATACAGCAAGTTACTTGATGGAGTAATTGCTGTTTTGGAAGCTTATCAATGAAAATTGAAGCATGAAGGATTGTTTTGTTGGCGTAGGTAGTCTGGCCATAGACCTTTATTGCATGTCATCCCCTTATTTTCTTCTCATTTTTTATTTTCTCTCAACTCTTACCAGTTCAATACAGTATAAAAACACAATATGGACCTAATTAACCAAAGGGTTTCTTTCCAGAAATGTATGAATATGTTTTGGTGGTCACTGACATTCAAAGTGACATACGAAAGACTTGCTTTGTCTCTGTGTAGGTGGAGGCATTAATGGAGAGGGTGGAGGAGCTAACAAAGGACAAGGTTCGTCTGGTGGAGGAATATGAAGCCAAGCTGGGCAAAGCTCAGGAGTATTATGAGAGAGAGCTGGAGGCCATGAGGAGAACACACCAGCTGACCACTGAGAACCTGCTGGCCTGGAAGAGGACCGAGGTAAAAACACTGCAAAAGTATTGAGTAGTGCAGCCGTAATTTGTCTACCTATATGTTATTGATGATTCGTTCGTCCCCTTTGAAGTCATACTGTGAAAGATGTGATTCTCTGCTTGTGTTAAGGTTGAGCTCCGTAAGGAGTTCCAGGCTCAGGAAGCTGCGCTGCAGCGCTCACTGTCCAAGCTGAGGAGCGAGCTTCAGAAAGCTCAAGAGGAGGCACGGGAGAATCGAGACAAGACCAACAGACTGCAGACATCGCTGGCCAATGCTGAGGGGACTATCAAGGTGTGTGTGCTGCTGAATGTGTGCAACACTGGCTCATACATTTAGTGGAACGACAAACTGTATGAGAGTCTTCATTCAGTTATATTTAGGTAGAAAGGTTAAATTGAATGAAAAACAGTTGCTGAAAACAAAGATGGAAGTAAAGGCCTGAGGGTGGAAACTGTTTCCTAGAATCTTTAGCGTGGTGGAGAATGTAATGTAGTGTGCGCTGATGGTCCTCGCAGGCAGAGCTATACAAGAAGGCTAGCTATTAAAATGTTATGTGTGTGTGTGCGTGCTGCAGAACCTGCACAAGCAGCTGGAAGAAGCCATCCAGGATGGAGAGATTTGGGTGATGCAGCTGAAAGACACGGAGTATGAACTAGAGGGCAGCAGGGAGCGAGTGCAGCAGCAGGCGACTGAGATCCTCCACAAAGCTAGTAAGATGTGCTTTTCAGTGGTGTGTACATTTTCTGACTGTGGAGCCTCTTTGACTACTTTGTGTTGTTTGATTTTACTGTTTCCAGGTCAGATCGGCTCCTTGCAGGCCACCCAAATGGCCCATGAAGCCACCATCAGGAACCTGGACCAGGAGCAGTGTCGCCTCAAGGATAGAATCGGCAGGCTGGAGGAGGAGAGGGAGGCTCTTCTCAACCAGAGCCAGAGCGCCACAGAGCAGCACAAACAACAAGTCCTCAAACTAGAGCAGGTAGGCCTTCTTTAACCCTCGGGTAAACGTAAACCAGTGGAAGAGATTGACACAAAATTCTTCGGTTTTTGCCTCAGTCTCTGCGTGAGGAGCACCAGAGCTACGAGAAGGAGCTCTCCAGGCTGAGAGCACACTATGAGGAGGAGATGCTGCGCTTCAAGGAGGCGCAGGTCAGAGCGCTGGAGGAGTTAGAGGACAAACACCGAGCCATAAGGGAGGAGGTGCAGCAGGAGAAAGAAGAGGAGAAGAGACTCCTCTTGACGGTGAGAAGAACCTTGTAATGGCTGAGCCTGACTTTACATTTACATATTGTGTCAATGTCACTGCAAAGAAACACAAGCTCAGCAAGAGTTCTCTGTTGTTTGGACTATTCTGAGATATGTAAACACAGACAGGACACACGGCTGAGGGTTGTTCTGGCCTGGAGGTTTTTTATATAGCCATCTTGATTTTCCAAGGCCACATAAAACATCATAACAGACAGAGATTGTAGTAATTAAACTTCCTCCTCAGAGCAAATTGCCTTAATAATACAGCTCTCCAGGAAATGACTGCAAGCATGAGGTCAACACTAAAACGTGAAAACAACATAATTCTCAGGCTGCGTCTTTTATGCTTTTCCCACTCCTTCTCCCTCCTCTTTGTCTCTTGCAGTTCAAACAGAATACACGAATGGAATACAAATGTCCTTACTGCCAAAGGAGCAACAAAAATTGATCAGATTACACAGCTTTAATTTATTTAACCTGATCCATTTACTATAACAGCATTACATTACCAGCAGCACGGAGGACTGGGCTCGGTCTCTGTTTGTTCTGCTGCTTAATCAAAGCATTTCTCGCCGGGCTCTTTTAACTTACATCCCTTCTGTTCATGCTCACGTGGCTCCACCTGCATGTGGAGTTCAGCAAAGAACACCATCCTATCAAAGGGAATTAGCTAAGAAGCATGAGGAAGCAAGATATGTAACACAGAAACACTCAATTTTAGGTCTTCTTCTGAAACGATCACCCTCTCTTTCATAACATTTTCCTCCTTTTCTGTTTTGCCCCTCTTGAGCTCGATGCCGTTTGAAGCTGACTGTTAATTGGCTGATTTTCCCTGACATTAAATCCTGCCTAGAAGCAGAGTGAGGGCGGTGTGTGAGCATGTGGGCGTGTGTTTATAGATTCCCTGAAAGACGGAGGGACGGAGAGAATGGATAGGGTGGGGTGGGGTGGGGAGGAATATTATGTAAGCCAAAACTATGCTGCGCCTCATCAATGTTCAGATTAAGATTATCTGTTTTTATTACAAGTGAAATTAAGAAATCAAGAGGAAAGACAGGGTTATTAGAACGAGTTAATCTTATTACTTTCTAATTCTACAAATTTTCATGTGATGTATTAATTGGTATTTCAGAAGGAAAGCTTTACATTGATTTACATTAATGACAGAAGAACAATTCATTCAGAATGCGGAGATTGAGAAGAGCAGAGTTGACCCTTGAGGTTGCATAAATAAAAAAAAATATGATTCATCATTCAAAGAACTCAGGATTGTAAAAAAGAGCAAAATATTTATCCCAGGTGTGAAATTCCACAAGCAGAGAGGGATGAAAAGAGCTTTCCATAAGAGGAATTCAGTAGCCCAGGAAGGCTTTGACGCTCTTGGTTTGAAGGATTATAGAAACTGGTTGGTTTCATGAGATGGCCTTTTAAGTGTAAATGACAACTCACGTGTCCCTTCTTCATTCAGAAGCTGTGCGTCACACTCAGCAGCTGCCATAAGTCTTTTTTATGGCACAAATGAGATTTACAGTAGGGCTTTTTAACTCACCTCCTTTTTGAGACATTATACTTTTAGTGTATTCCAGATTAAAATGCATATGATTTGGGTATGACTCTGGTTTCCCTGTCTCTCCGTCCATCCCTCCTCTCCAGAAAATGAGTCAAGAATTTGAGATCAAGCGTCTGTCTTTAGAAGAGCAGAGAGATCGTCTCCAGCAGCAACTGGACAACTTAAAGGAGGAGCTCTCAGCCAAACTTAACATGGCCAATCAGGAGGTACCAAACGCTTCCCAAGCTTAAATAGCTTAAATCATAGCCCTGAAATCATCTGCAGTATGATAACCGTGTGATTGTCTGCTCAGGTGTCCCATCTCCAGGAGCTGGTGAGAGAGGGGGAGCAGAACTTGGGCTCGGCTCAGACACAGATCTCCTGTCTGAAGGATACTCAGGAGAAACTCAAGATAGAGCTGGATGCAACAAGAGCCAGAGTCCGAGAGACCAGCAACCTGCTGACAGACCTACAGGTGAGAACACAAACTCACGAGACATCAGCCAGATAAATCCGAGAGTAAAAGTTTCAGAAGGGAGAGAGGAAGACGGGAGGAAGGAGAGATGAGAAGGAGGAGGAAAGAACATTTTGAAAGCAGAAGAGCAGGAAATTAGAGTTAACAGAGAAACAAGCACAGTGCTGAAGGCCAGCTGTGAGATAATGATGATGAGGCTATTATAAGTTGAGTGGCCCTGTGTTTGAAAAGAGCCCCGCTGCTATGAGGGAAACAGGAAGTATGTGTGTGTGATGGAGAATGTGGCATATATGTGTAAAGGAGACAAATACTATTAATAATAAGACTGTGCTTAAATTTCAAGCCTCTTTTTCATGGTAATATTTGAGTCTCAGTAATATTTGCACTGAGTTGAAGTTAAAATGTCTGCAATAAAAACAGAGGAATAATAAAAAAGACTATCTGCAGAGTGATAATTAGATGACTTCAGAGTGGCACTCTCTTCTTTCCCACCAGTACCAGACTTCTATATAAAGACGGGGATTTGGATGGTAAAAAAGCCAAGCCTGACATAGGATTGTATCTTCACTCAGAGACAAAACCAGCCGGGCTGGCTTCACAATAAATTTAGACCAGCGTTTGTTTAGCAGGGAATGGACCTCTAAGAAGCTTATTACCTTTTGGGACAAAAAAAAGAATGTGTTTCCTCACTCGATTGTCAAACAAGTTAGATTTTGCCGACAGTATTTTGAGGAAAATTGCCTTAATGTCAAAGTAAATGAATGGTTATTAAAATGAAATTACAGGGAGTGTTTGTCATTGTCAGTGATATGATTGATCACATTATCTGTGAAATCCAACGCAGTGAGGCTCACTGAAGCCTCTCTTATAAATATCCAAACCTCTAGATAACCTCCATAAACAGCTTTATTATGAAGATCAACACAACTACAGTCAGAACAAGCAGCTGCTTTCTCTCCAAAAATGACTTCAACCTGTTTGAAATGTAAAAACCGCAGAGTCTGCATTAACCATCACACTTCTCCTCGCAGCTAAACAGGGAGTTTGATGTTTTTTTTTTAAATGAGCTCATCAGCACAGAAACCCTGGAGCCTCTTCAGCAGCTAGAAACGGCTGACCGGGTAAGGTTTCTGCATTAAACCCGGCACATTAACAAGGCCCTGTAGTCATGGCATTATAAATAGATGTGAAGGTGGGCATTACGGTATGACTCATCCAACTATAGCTACTGAAATGCTGCATCTGGTCAGAGAAAAGGCTTCTGTTTATATTTTTATTATGTCACTAAGGAGTCAGAACAACAACCATCTGTTCTCTACAAAGAACACAAGGCCACAGTTTCATCATTCTCTGAAGTACAGAATTAATTTGTGCATCCATAGGAGGAGATTGAGACCCAGAAACAGCAGCATGAGGCCAGAGTGATGTCCATCAGAACAGAGGAGAAACAGAAGATGGACAAGATGGCCGACGACCTAGACCAGAAGTGGAGAGAGGCACTGAGGTACGACAACATTTTGTTGTTGTCAGCTTTTGGATATAAATCCTCAAGCAAGCTCAAATGACACAGGAAACACACTGTGCCTGTCTTTATGTAGGGAGGAAGTGCGTCTGCTGAAGGAGGAGCTGACTGAGGAGTACGAAGCAGACAAACAGGCTGCGCTGACTCAGCTCTCGCAGCAGAAAGAGCTGGAGATGATGGCAGCACGAGAGGGCTGGCAGAGGAAGGTGGAAGACCTTCTGGAACAGGTAAAAAAAAAATACTACAAACTGATCCATCTGTCTTAAGAATATTAGCTCAAGAATATTAGCATCCCTCAACAGTGACCTTACGTCACCTCTTTCACTTTGGAAAGCACTTTGATTGACAGCTCTGTTCCATGCTGAAGCCTAAAGCAAAAATAGAGTCTGTCTAGGGAGAGATGCAACAGCTCACGCAGGATTTCCTCCATTTTAATGACTGCATGAATGCGATTAACTGAAATGCCAACAACTGCTGCACTTGCTTTACAATTCCCTGTATGAAAACGAGGATTTAACTGCTCTTGCTGCTATTTTGGGTCAGTTCCTGGATGTAGATGTTTGTTTTTTAATTAGTTACTTCCTAAGCCATGCAGCCTTCACATTAGATGTATTTAAGTAATAACACACACATAATCTGGGAATGGAAATGATCAGAGCTATTACAGCAGCTTGGGTCGCTTACTGAGCACATTGCCTCTGGGTAACTCAGGGCTCTGCTGCGTCACTACAGAAACCTCCAAGACCCTCGACCTGATTTTACCATGACGCTGGTGGCTTCAGTCAAACATTTTTTGACAAGCCGGGGCCACCAGTGCAACAGCTCAGCCAAATCTGTCCACGAAGGTAAAGAAGGAGCCAGACTAGAAAAATAATCTAATAACTGCTTCTTTATCCAACGTTCCATTGTCTCTACAGATTCTACACACCAGATTAGTTGTGGGGACTGACTCCATGCGAGTCATGGTACAGACCATGCTCCTTAAAATAAACATTATACAATGTTAATCACCTAAAGAGATCACTCACTGTATGTTTGTGTATGTCTCAGTGTATGGTTGCTCCTACAGCCTTTCATTAAAATAGAATGCATCCCACTTCACAGTGACAGTGGACACGGATTGGTCCGTACCTACATCTTCATGTGTGGTGGAGGATGTGCTGTTGTTATCTATAATGACTTCTTCTCATTAAGATATTTGCATCACAGGTTCCTCGCTGCGCCTGTGAGTGTGATGCTTGAGGTGTTTCCACCTTGTTAATCATGTAATTATTTTTCTGTAAATGTAAAAATGATAAGAAGGAAAGGAGGATAAAGTCTACAGGTCATCTGTTTTTTTAATCCATATCCAGTGTAGAACCTTGCACACCGCCTCCCAGCCTTGCTTTTCATCCTCTATGATTATTTAAATCCATCTTACCTTACAGTTACTAATGTCGTACTTCTGCAGCACTAAATCCTGCTGAGGATTTAACTGGAGGAAGAGTGGCGTGCGAAGGACCAGAGCCGTCTGTCTGAGGCGGGTCTGCCACTCACTGCCACTTTGGGCCCCTAATAGTTCCCATATCTCCTCAAAACAAAGCTGCTGTGTTGTTGTGTGCTGACGTTAGTTGGCTTTACATTAATTTGGTTGTGTGCCCTGTCACTTGTTGTCTGACAGGCTGGCAGCGCTGTGAGATAAGCAGTGAAATCTCCATCCACAGTGTTTGGATTAGATGATGCAGACGGAAAAACAAAGGAGGAGTAATGATGCTTTTAATGTTGACCTAATTAAATGAGAGCAGTCAGTCGAGTGAGTTGAGAGGCGGTGTAAAGAATACATTTAAAGTAGTGTTGCTGCACGGTGGGAAACCACTTGAAGACACAGTGTGTTATCACTACAGCTCAGTGTGTGTTTACTGTGTTTATGTTTGGGCTGTGGGCACACTGACCTGTCCACAGCAATTCTGCTCTTTATTTTTTAAACTCTTGCCCTCCAGTGTGAATAAAAGTAATAATTATCTGTCCTTGTTTGCATCATCTCATTCTCCATCCAGATCTCTCTATTAAAGCAGTCCCTGGAGCTGCAGCTGTCTCAGTCTCAGGCAGCTCTGCAGCAGCTGCAGTCACAGTTCAACCAGGAGAGGGAGCTACTGAGCCAACAGCTTAAAGGTAAGCAGGCGATGAACAGACTAGGCTATTAACATTTTATTAACATTTTATTAACATTTTATTTTCTGCTGTAACACCAACGAAGATTGACTTGCTTTTGGAGCCAACCTCTAGTGGCAAATTTAGAAGCTGCAGTTTTTTGGCACAAAAGAAAAATCCAGACACAAAAGACTGTTTTTAAAAACGACCCATCAAGTGCTTAAATATTTTGTTGTCGCATTCTGTTCTCTCTGTGACTGGAACAGACTGTCACATCGTCTGTCTCATAAACAGCATGCAAACAAGTCCGCTTTTTGATGTCTGTGTTTGTCTGTTTGCAGAGATGCAGAGAGAGCACCAGAGGAGAGAGCATCGTTTGCAGGAGGCTCACTGCTGCGCCCTCAGCACCATGGAGGAGGCCAGGCAGCACCAGATAAGAGTATGAACACCCCCATGACACCCTGAAGGGAAAAATGAGGCCAATCCACCAAAATCTAAATTGATTTAGTGCACATGTGACAAACCAATAAAAAAAATATGCGAGTCTACATTTTCGATTCAGGCTGAATTTGTTCCAGTTGGGCCCACCTGGCTGCACTACGTGCCCCTTTGTAGTTCTGTGTTACAGTACAAAATATGCAGCTGCCATGCCTCTATTTTTTATTATGTTCTCATCTATATTTCATATACATACAGTTGTGTGTGTAAGCTGGCGAAAGCTCTTAAAATAACATAAAACAAAGAAAACCTTCCTCTTGAGGAAATCAGGGTGAGCTTGGTGATTGTCCTGGTCCCGGGAGATCCTCTTGTCAGCCGCCCTAAATCTTTTTGATTCTCTCCAGGCTCTTGAGGAGCGTCTGAAGCAGGAGCAAAGGGAGGAGGTTCATGCTCTGAAAGAGGCCCACAGGAGGACCTTAGAAATTCTCCGGCAACAGTCAGAGCAGGAGCTGCAGACTCTGCGTTTTGAACTGGAGGACGAGGGGAAAGCAAAGCTGGGTAAATGATAATTCACTTGCCTTTGACTCGTCTCATTGATTAGATTTCCCTCCACATTGACGTCCCTCTGTGAGTGGCACAGTTTAAATGACAGCAGTGATGTTTACTGCCCTCTGTAAATGTGTTCCTACCTGTGGTGACTGTTTCTTCCCACTGTGTTGCTCTGTGAAGTTTCTACCTGCTGCGTTGATGATTGCAGAAAATCTCTTTTGATTTTTAGAAGAATAAAAGAAAATGCAGCCACCCATGAACATTTGTGGGTTGAAGTGAGGGATCATTTAGACGGCTAAGCAAGACAAACGTTTTTCCCCAAGTCAGCATCACTTTATCTATTGTGTGTGTGTGGGTCTGGCAGCCTCTCTTCGTGCAGAGTTGAACCACCTCCATGCTACAGCCATAGAGCATCTAAAGCAGATCCACATTAAAGAACACACTGCCACCAAACGGGAGCTGGATAAGGCTTTGGAGCACAGCCACCAGCAGGTGACACTGCCAGTGGTTGTTTACAGTGATCCTTTTTCATGTTTCAGCCCTGTTCATAAGTACAAGCTGGCATGTTTATCTTTCAGGAACAAGAACTCCTGGTCCGTATCTCAGATCTTCAAACAGAGGTGTGTTCCCGTAGCAACCGCATCACTGATCTGGACCACGAAATCCACTCTCTGAATGAGACCATTGACACTCTGACCAGAGAGCTGGAGCTGAAGGGCAAAGAGGTGCTGCGGGTTCGCAGTGAAGCTAATCATCAGATAAGGTGCATTTACTGTTCAGTGGAGCTTCCTTTGCTGCCATTTTCACACATAAAAAATGCTTGGTCATCTCTCCCCCTTGCTTTGTAGTGAAGATGGCACGTACATCACCCTGGAGCAAAGTATGTGAGCGATTTAAGACATGATGAGTGTCACATCAATTTCAAATACTACCTCTGAATACTCTAAATTATACGTGAAGCAGAGGCAGAACTGAACCGTGACTCAGCACTAAGTGACCCAGTTTCAGACGGCTAATCCTGCACTCATGTCATGTGGGGAAAACCATCTGAACATGATTAAAAGCAGCATGCTGGGAAGTGCTGCTCCTCTGGAGCTCATCTGTGCCATCCTTGGATTATCATCCTCCCATAATGCAATTGGTGGTAATCGTTCTCACCTCCAAGCCTGAAAGAAGGCGGTACAACAGCGGCAAAAAGTGGTTCAAAAAGCCAGAAAAAGGGTTTTTGCAAGTTCTACTATTTCCCCCTTTTCATTACTTTCCTTGACGGGTGAATTAATGTTCTTGCATTGACACAGTCGTCATGGATACCATTTTTTTTAAACATGCTCACTGAACCATCCCAGCTGAGTTCAGCCTGCAGCTGCACGTCTTGTCGTCGTCCTCTATAATTTAGTGTGATGTAGTGACACCGTGGGACACTTAATCAACACATGTATTTACGAATTCTGTGTGTGTGTGTATGCCGCAGAGCCCACGAACAAGACCTGACAAAGAGACACGAGCGGGAGCTGGGGGAGCTCAGTGCCATCCATCACAGAGAGGCGCAGATCATGCTGGCTGACTTCAACAAGGCTCAGGAGGTCCTCAAAGACAAGATTTCTGCTCTGCAAATACTGTAAGTCCTCTGAGTGTCGCCACTGCCGCGTTTTATCCTCAGTAAGTAATGCAACTATGGTTTTCCTTTGTGTGTCCAGGTTGGAGGGGACAGAGGAGAAGTTAAGAAACAGAGAAAGCCGACCAGAAGACCTGCATCTCATAGCAGAGCTCAGAGAGATGGTCACCGAAAGAGAAGCCCTGGTCAAAAAGCTGGTGGTTAGTAGACACTTAACAAACTGAACCCAGCTTATGACAGACAGATGGTTCAAAATTCATCATGTATCACTCCTGAATTTCCCCCCGGGGGATCAATAAAGTATCTATCCATCCAATCACATGCCAATATTCTTTTGAATCCACAGGATGACAAGAAATTCTACCAGTTGGAGCTGGTCAACAGAGAGACAGGCTTCAACAAAGTCTTCAATTCCAGTGCCAACGTTGGTGTCATCAACCCCCTTATTAAGGTGAGTGGGCTCATGTGAGAGCCGTCAGTGAGACCATCAGTTCCTCTGCAAACCACACACATCCCATCACAAAATCCATACGAGTGTGTGTGAATGTTTGCCACTCTACTACCACACAGAGCAAACACGGACTGGCGTCAGACCCAAGAGGCCATGAGAGGAATCACAGTAAGCAGCACAGATAGCTAGCACTCATGTCTCACCTTTCTATGTGTGTCTGTAGTTAAAAACAGGCAGCCAATCAGATCACCGCTTCATCAGCTTTCCTAGCCATTCAGCTCTCCGATTCGCCAGCCTTCCTCTGCCTCTGAGTCGTGAAGGAAAGGTAGTGGAGGGACGGAGGGTGGAGGAGGTTGGCCGCTTTGTGCCTCTCCTCCAGAAGTCTATCCCTCGACTTACCAAAGTCCAGCCACTGTTCAGCCCTCCATCTCCTCTTCCTCCTCCTCCTCCTCCTCCTCCTTCTCCTTCTCCTTCTCCTTCTCCTCATGCTCCACGTCATCCCATGCCAAGCCTTGCTCTTCCTCATGATCCTCATCCTCAGGAACCCCTGGTGCAGCATCAGGGGAGCTTTAGGAGGTGAGAAATACAGTTCACTCAGGGAGTGGATTATGTGATGTCTGCTGCCCCCACTGACAGTACCTGCCACCTCACTTCCTGCTTTCCCCCACCTTTCCCCCCAAACTTTATAGTTTAATTTTGTTCTATGTCTTGGAACTTTAATTTAGTTCTGAGTACACAAAGATAACGATCCCTGTTTTGATCCAATTTACTTTAAAATCACAGCTTCCATTTTCCTTCCTGCTGCAAATCCTCACTGTCACCTCTCTGCTTGCTAATAAAAAAAATGGAGACTTTGCACTTACAAATCAGTCTCAATGGGACTTCAAACCCAGAGTATAGCAAAGAGAGTAAAAAGGAAAGTGTTTCAGCCTTTGTTCTCTCAGCACAAAGCATTTGACTCACGGTATTAGAGGATATGAAGGCGAGAACCACTGATTAGAAATCATGGGGAGGATTGTGACTGGAGGGTGTAAACTGCAGCTGAACTTAAGAGTTAGTTTGGAAATCTTAATGTTTAGTCCGATTTGTTTGTGCATATTTCAGCGAGGCATGAAGGTTGTCCTCCACAGGTTTGAATGTATTCTGTGTGTGAGTGTCCTACATGCATGTGTATCCATTAAACCACATTGTCGATTCTGAACGGCACACCAGTCTCCATTTGTCTGGCATCTTGTTCACTGGATGGTCCCTCATTACACTCAGACACCGGCGCTGCCCGCCATCACAGCACACCAAGAAATCACTGTTATTTTCCACTCCATCAAGTTCCTGACCCTGTCAGCAAAAAATCTGTGCGCATCTGATTGTATATATTTGTAAGATTTTGTCTCTCCCTAACAGATGTGTTTTCTTCCCTCCCTCAGCCTTCCTAAAGCGTACAATGCGACACCAGCAGACCTGAGGGGGGTGGAGGAAGAACAAAGCAAAGAATATGTTACAAAAGAAGAGGAGCTGTACTCCCAATACTTCTCTTTCTGACTGGCAAAAAAACACCCTAATTCTGTCAAAAAAAACAAAACAAAACTGAAGTAATGGGACAGAGAGCTAAAGTTGGACAGCGATCAAACTGCAGGTTTTGAGGGATAATCAAACACCCATCACACATTCCAGTGTGAATCCAACCTTAGGGCTTCCATACATGTGAGCACAGCGATTAGTGGCATGGTAGCAGGAAGTGCAATGATGTGAAAACATCAGTGTTTCATTCATACCATCTGCATTTGTACAGGCATCATGCTGCGCTGATTAACACAACTGCAAGAGAAAATTACAAGTTAGAAGCCTGTCATTATGTCTGAGTTTGCATTTCAAGTGTAAATAATGTGAGAGGAGATTCCTCACTGGGTCAAGAAAGGAAATATTACTGATAATATTATCAGTTGAAGATTTAATTGAATAGGCTTTAATAAAAAAATCACTGCCAAAATGGTGACAACTGAAGCAGCTTGGTGATGTACAATAAAACCATCTTAGTCATCTAAGCTCATCATCATTTTCATGTGTGTCTTATAAGCTGCAATCTGGCTGGTTGTGTTCAGCAAGGGTGAAGTCATTAATGCTTTGATACTTGCCTTTCATTTTGTTGCTCCATTAGTATTAATGTGTGTATTTGTCACATTTCACATTTGGCCTCTGCAGTACAGGAAAAAAAAACAAGAGAATACCGACACCAGCAAAACAGACTGACTTTAGCTTGCTGTCCCAGTGCTTTGACTGTGTACATACAGTATAAGTCATTTTCTCTGAGCTCGCTGAGGGGTGCTTGATTTACCACTTCAGACGTCTCCAGAGGGGAAGACGATGTGAATCAAGCGCCTCTTATATTTTTATTATTCCAGTATTTATAATGTAATAAGATACTGTTTTTCTAAGGTCTGTTTGTGATGCCAGTAAGACCAGAGACACACAGTGGAAGTGTTCTGTCACTGACATGCATGTGTTGATTGACTTTTTCTTCATGCCAAGGAGTGTTTTCGTCAAGACTCCATGTCAGTGACTTAGCTCCTCCGCTGTGGGACGCCACCTGCGGGGCAGACCATAGAGCATGTGAAAACAGAAACACATCATAATGCTGCTGTCGCTCACTTGAAATCCTCACATCTCCAGTTTTTTGGTGCACTGTCTGTTTTTGTTTTTTTTTGTACGCGACTTGAAAGTTTACATTGTTCTCGTGCTGAGGTCCATTCAGTAATCTGTACAGTTTCTCAAACTGCATGGTCATTATCAGCCTGAGATGTGGACAGAGAGACACGAGGGTTAAGAGTTTACCTCCTTTCACACACGCTGGGGTCCGTTCAGCACATTTCAGATCAGACTGATCAATGCTCGTCTTCCACAGTCTGAACTGAGGTTTCAGGCGGTGTTTACAATCCCACAGTCTCACAAATATTTAACACTTTGTTGCCAAGCTGTTGTGAATTTCATTGTTATACAAAGGCACTTTTTTATCATTCAGTCAGATGTTTTATTTTAAGTTTTTGCTTTTACCACACAGTAAAATCATGTTACATGTACAAGTTCCACTATTAACTACAGAGCAAAACATTTGTTGTCACCCATGAAATAGTGTCATTGACAAAAGCTACAAAAATGGAGACTTCAGAGGAATCCAAGAGAATAGAAACATATAAAGCAGCGTTGCTCTGGTAAAACTGTAAATACTGACCTGAAATGTGAGGAACCCCAGCAAAAGGACCATTTAAGTATCGCTGTCCTCTCTGGGATTGCAGCCCTGACACACTGAACCACAGCTGGTTCATCCCTCCATGCACACTGTGAAGATTAGTTATATATTGACATTTTAGCTTCCAGACATCTGCACCTGACAGTGCAGAAGCCTTTTGGTTTTTCTTAATAACACGTTTTCTCACAATCACGTCCGATTTTACTGCTTCTGCTTTTACTTTGCTGCTGATGTTTGTTGGTGGTGGGTTAAAAAAGAGGTGGGACTGCCCTGTTTATGGATATCGTTAAAGGACCATCCCAGTGTTTTTGAATATTGAATGTGTGTTTTTATTTTTTCCATGTTTATGTTTGGTTTAAAAATAATGCTGAGTATTCATATATCTTAATATTTTTTTTCTGAGCACTTTAAGGACTTTTTGTCAGTATTAAAAGCTGTGACTAAGTCCACGTAGCAGGTGTTCTGATGCTCTTCTGATGTCATGATCTTCATCAGAGCATGTTGAATTCAGTGATCTGTCATGCATCATGTGAGTTAAAAGCTGCAGAACAACTACTACAGTACTTTTTGAATGAATGAACATGTAAAACACTGGTGTGGTCCTCGCAGTAAAATGAATATTTATTTATTGCTGAGTTTGTTTGTGCTTTTGGGTTTGTATATTTGTGCTTATTGATTTCAACCGGTTGTCTGCGATCGCACAGCCCATCATTACCTCGAGGTTCACAAAACTCCTTAAGTGTTTTCGAACTTAAAGGGGATTCATAGGATTATCAATCAGTGAACCATCTGCACTGCAACTTATTCGAGAAACTCTGTTGATATATACTGATGGAGGCTTGGTTTATTTCACTCTCAACTCAGTTTGCACAAAACTGCAGAAAAACTGTAAATCATTTACTGACTGATATACACACATGCTGCAGTTTTAAATGAAAATGAGCTGGTGTCACTATTGGTTATTTGATGTTTGTCTTGCAATTTTTGAAGTATATAATAATTATAACAATAACAACATTTATTTATATTTATATTATTTCTGATGTATGTTATGGAACAGTAAAATTATGATTGTGAGATAAAAAAACTACTATTGAGCTTTCTTTGTGTTTTTTTTTCCAAAGACCTCCAGCACTCACCGGTGGGTTTTTTTTTTAAACCAATCACAGATCAGTTCTCAGAGGCCCGGATGTGAGGAGTGCTAGCTAGAAGCTCCGACGAAGCTAACAGCTACCGTTGCTACAGATAACAACGCAAAAAAAACCTTGAAACATAAATATTTATCCAGGGAATAATAGAAGCCATTATGCCAGCCAATGAACACAGGTTGCTACTTTCTTGGAAGCAAACGGGTAAGTTAATTTTCAGTGTTTTAGATTTTGTTTCGACGGAAGTGACGTTTGATGAGCATTGTTTCCTGAATAATACTATCACTAATTAGTAAACAGGTGTGTTAGCTTGACACATAAATCCAGCAATAAAATAAAACCTCAGCATAAATATTGACATGCATTTTATTTGGTGATGCACAATTTAAAAATCAGGTGGTACAGTTTGTCACATATAGTGTAATACAATGAAAACATTTCTTTCAGTAATCCCTTATGTCAGTTTTTTTTAATCATTTTTATGTATTCATAGGCAACTTTATTATACTCCTGAGCACGGAAACAAGTCTTTTGTAATTATACTGCCAACAATTGTACCTCAGGAGCTAATTGTGCAGCAATAAAGTGACTGACTTTGTAATAGCTGGTATATCTGTAACGAGGGACGTTTATGTGAAATCACACCATGCAAAGTGAGCTCTCCTTCTCTATGTCTTTTAAAACCTGCTTCACTTTAAACTGCATTGAAGCTGTAGATGTAGTCTGTAGTGCACATACTTTATAAATAGCCACAATACTTGAAATACAATTTCAAGTATATCAAGAAGAAATCTGAGAAATACGACAAAAGGTCCGACAATGGAGCTATAATTTAATCTGACACTTCAAATCACACAATCCTTTAGTAGTATTCCAAAAAGGGTTGCAAAGAGTAAGAATTTATGTAATACTTTGTTTATCCTCTAAGTGTCTTCTATGTTACAGCCACTGGGGGGCGCCAGAGCACAATCCTCAATGTTCAATAAATGCTTTGTGTTTGTGGGCGCACTCTTTTAAGCTTCTAAGTAGGACATTTCGATGAAGGCTGATTTTTCAGCAGTGTGTCTGAGTTTTCTGTAGTTTTCTGTTCTGAGTGGTGGCTACAGGAAGCAGCAGGCCTCATGGGAAGGGGAATATACAGTGGTATATTTTAGAATCATACACATTATTTATTATTGTAGAACTTTTTGTCTTCAATAGATTGAGTTCTTTGTAAATCAGCAGAGTGTGGGTCTGAATGAGCAGCAGGCAGGTGTAACATATTGTATAGCTGCAGTTGAAATGGTTGAGGTCGGGTCATTTTAGATCTTTCCTTTGGAAAAGAGAAGCTGATTCCCAATCAGTTCTAATAGAAACACCAGCCCTAATCCCTGCCACTGCCACAAATTGAGAGAGTTTAGCCATCAAACAGGGTTGTGCTGACACATAGTGTGGAATAATATTGCCTTTAAAAAATTGACCATTAGTAAAACTCCCCATCCACATGACACCCTTGTCAAACTCTCTCTGCATAATTCTCTGTTGCTCTCAGCTGCTCAGCAAGACGATGATGTAGATGAGGAGCAGGCAGATGAGGATGAGGGTGAAGTTGACAAAGAGCTCCTGCAGGTTCCTCTTGGCCTGTGGGTTCACCTCAATCTGAGACGCTCGGCGGATGGCCGATTTGGTCATGTGCTGAACGCGCTCCATGGAGACGGTTAGATTTTGATTTGGTGGGTTAAGAGTTGAGAGAGTTGAAGGGGCCTGCTGGAGGTAAAATCAGGGAATGCTGGTAGACTGGAGATGAGCACAGGTTGGTTCAGTCCAAGTTACACAACAGGAACAAATGTTCTTTTCTTTTCTGGCAAAAAGAGAGGGAAAAAAACAATGACACTTAGACGTATTTCACTTTCCCTTCATGCTTCATACAGCCTCTGTATACAGAGATATGTGACCTTTCTGTATCAGTACAAGGTGTGATGATAAGAGAGACCCTCAGAGGCGCCAGCTGAGGCCTGATGATGTGTTAACCTCAACTCTAGTAAGAGTGGCAGCAACACAAATGTCATGACCACAATGTGTATGAACACTGATGTAGAACATGTTTGTACAGAGAAAGAGCAAGTAATTAGCCAATTGCGTCACAAGTTGGGGAAGTAGGTGATCAAGTTTATGAGGGATATAAAAGGGATTCACAGCTGTCATCTGATCGAGGACTTTCCTGTCAGCAAAGTCACAGTGACAAGGTTATCTGGCTGGATTAATTGTTCATTACATTCCATAATACAATAGGGTTGAACAGTATGCAGACAAGCTTTAGATTCCTGAAGCCTTGTTACTCGAGATGTTGGTTTTAATCCAGGAGTCAAATAGAAGTTTGTCCTGAGGGTGGCGCTAAAGCAAAGTGACTGTTCACATCTTGTTTTACTGGGGTCAGGAAAGGTAACAGCAACCATGTCATGCCTTCTACATGTCGATTTTGATTTTTTTTTTTTTGTTGCCTGTTGAATGGCCAATTATCTGTAAACGCTATCACTTTATCAGACTTTCTGCTATAAGAGACCTCAGACAAACCTGATTTGGGTTGTTGCTGAAAGCAGGAAGTTTTTAGGGTTAATTCCTTTGGAGTTATTGGTTAAACCCAATGTTGTCCTCTTGCACTTCCTACAGTGAAAATTTAGAGAAAAAAACATGTTGAAGTTGACAGAAGGGTCCCCTGGCTGCAGACCTCACATCACATGACCTCACTGGGCTGTTGTTTTTCAAACCATGAGTCACTCCAGCAGCATCACATCAGGTAAGTTGGTTGCAAGAATGTCTTCAAGCAGTATTAACTTTTAAGCATTAAACGTGCAAAGGAGATTTGGATAAATGCCCGGCATTCAGTGACTCATTCTGCACCACAGGTCATAAAACCTTCTCTAATCTTATCACTCTTTCCTCCTTATTTCCCTGTAATGTCTGTAGGATAAATTAGTTTTTTTCTCAGCTTGTTGCCACAGACCATTTGAGGTGTTTTGTGTGAGAGTCTCTACTAATGTACATCTGGCACTCCCCATAACATTGTCCCTATTATCTGCTGCCTCAGTCATGTCATGCTAGAAGACTGGCAGTCAGTCTTTGCTGTGACTACTGTGTAAGTAATCCTCATTTTCACAGGAGAGAAATTACATGTTGACAGTAAATATGTCACATATTCAGCAGTCTGTTAGTCTGGTGCACACATTGTGCACATCTTCTGACAAAATGAACTCCTCCATATTTTTCAACCAACCATTTCTTTGTCATCACGTCTCACAGGGCTATGCAGACACAGCTGCCACTCTGTCAAAGCCCAGCAGTGATGGGTTTTGTCTCTTATGTTGTTCAGTAAAAGCATTCAGCTGGACAAGCTGCACCAACTGGAGGTTGTGTTAGTGTTTCTGAGTGGACAGTGACACATGCGGTTAACCACTGTGTGTGACTTACTACTGCACCATTGATTTCTCCTTTGTTCTTTTAATGTTGTCATTTAAAAACACAATCAGCTGTTGTTAGTTGCTGCTGCCAAGAGCTAAAATATCTTTAGTGTGACGCTTGTAGTCTCATTAGAAACCACTTTCAAAGTAAAGACTGAAATATCTCTACATCAATCTTTTACTTGTAGATGCCAGCCATTCCATCAGTGTGAGTTTTATCCGTGTGTGTCGGCCCCCGTAGCTGTTGTCTTGAGCTTTAGATGCACATATTTTAAACAACAAAGTAGCAGCGGTAACTTTGGCACAGCCTCCTAGAACATGATTGACAGCTGTGAAGTTATGAATATAGGTTATGGACAGATACATGGGCCTACAGATGCTGACCTATTATTCTAATTGGGACATGGTCATTGCAGCCTATTAGTTGGTGAGGTGGTGAGAGATAATTATGAAATATATAGTATTATTCCATTAGTTTACAATACAGTAATATGTATGATTAAACATGGCTTTGTGTGAAGTTTAGAGTATGATGTTAGGTGTTAGTGTACAGCATTGGTTGGGGAATAATTGGAATAATTAACACATGGCAAAAAGAGTTCTGCGTATCAACATTTGTCATCACACAGTCACAATTTTCAGCTTCTTTTCCAACAATTCCAATATGATCAGACTGTTTTACGGTAACCACGGGACTATTATTAAAATAATCCCACCAGATCTACCATTAATTCTATAAGCATTATCAGGCAGCATGTGCCACAGTAGTAACCTTGTCTGAAATTAGTGTTTAGACAGAGCTGATTTGGCTCATCTGAAATAAAATCATGTGCCTGGCATGGGAATGTTCGAAGTGGGGATGTGTGTTTATCCCTCTGGGAGGTTAAGTCCAGTTTCCATTCCCCTTTCAGCTCCTCTGTTTAGAGCTGTGTGGTTACAGTTGGTGAACAATGATCTTTTTACAAGAAGCATTGATTCACAAAGTGTTAAAACATAAAAAATATATTTTCAGAATACATTAAATGATGTCTCACTGTGAGTGTAACTTCTGAAACTACCTAATTCCCCCTGCAAATAACCTTATACAAGAAAAGAGTTTCATGTCATTTACTCCACTTACGTAATGATTAATACATACAATGACAGCACTAATCATTGAATTTCTAATCATTTTTTTTCTCTTGTGAAAACATATATATATACATTGTGATGTCCATCCATCAGCTGAAATCAGATTCAAGTAAAACAGCTCAATCTGTAGAGGATGCTGGTTCCTACCTTTCAGATGAGAGCAGAGCTGGTCAGAGTTGAAGAGAGAAATGTCAGATATGCAGTGCTCTCCAAGGCTGTAAACACAATGTGTGTATGAGGGAGAGAGAGCAAGAGAGCGAGAGCAGAGAGGAGGAGAGAGAGAGAGAGACAGGACATCCCAGCAAAGATTTTAGAAGAGTCGGGATGCCAAGTTTGTTTTAGGTCTACAGAATCAAAAGCAGCCAGCATCTGCTAGTCCACAAATGGGAGTTAAATCCTAAAATCTGAGATTGTTAAAGCAGTTTATGTATAGATGCATATACCGTATTCTATTGAATGGGTCCACACGTTTGGATCTTCATCCTTTGTTTAGTGACGTGTTAGCAGGGTGGGGCCAATGCTCACTTCCAATTAGGCCTTAAGTCAACGATCACAGCTTGAGGGGCTCTATCGTTTTCATGATGTTGCAGTAGAAACAGGAGGAGGACAGTCAAGATATTTTCAATTTATTCAAATGTGTGTGTGTGTGTGTGTGTGTGAAGTCCTGGACAGCATCATCCACTGTGAAGAAATGAAAGAGACAGGGGGTTCAAAAAAAAAAAAAGAAAAGTCCGGAAACAGTAAAAATAACCCCCCTGCTGTGGCCCAGAAAGCATTGCATCTGCCTTATATGGAGAATCTGCATGTAAACAGGCTGTCAGTCACGTACTGGAACGTCAGCTTTGTTGTTATTGCTACTCACTGCTGTACAGTGGATATACACTTCAAACAACCACGGGCAGGCAGATATTTCTAACTGCACTCTTTACAAAGATAAGATGGAACTTTGATCGTCTCTCTGGGAGACAGCTTTACAGTTTCAGGACGACAATGAAAGAATAACAAAACAACACATTTCATGGACATTTATTCAAATTTGGTACAAACTAGGATCAATATCGCAAGAGTGCATTTGTAGGAACCTCTTTAAATTTGGCAGCACTATGTCAACATGAATGATCGTCATAGGTCAAAGGTCAAGGTTGATTTGAACCTGTAACCTTTAACCAAACAAGTCCTTGCATGTATGTAAATGGTCTTAATCGTGCGTTAGTGTGTGCTTGTGTGAAAAGAGAAAGTCATTACCAGCACTTAGGTGCATTTGAGGAAGGCCCTCAAACCTCTGTGGAGCTGTTCAGTGGACAGCAGGACTGGATGGTTTCCAGGTGTGGATGTGTGAACAGGCCGGTCCTAATTCTGTTGCTACTGTAATCACCCCTGTCCTGTTATGTAAGCGGCTTCTGAGTGTATCTGGATGAGCAAACAGCCTTTAATCCCAGCTGAAAAAATATATAATTATAACCAAGAAAATCGCTTTCTCTCTCTTTGCTTTTTCTTTCTTTTTTTTGTTTCAGGGTGGTTCAGCTCTG
The DNA here is from genome assembly GCF_900634625.1 of Parambassis ranga. Taxonomy (NCBI): domain Eukaryota; kingdom Metazoa; phylum Chordata; class Actinopteri; family Ambassidae; genus Parambassis; species Parambassis ranga. Next base: position 40,792,554 of record NC_041023.1, read on the forward strand.
CAGCCTTACATGGCGAAATACCAAGCCGCTCTGACTCAAGACTCAAAAGAGAGGAAGATACGGAGGGAAGCTGATGTAGAAAATCATGGGATGCCAGAAAAAACAGAGAATCCTGCTGCTGCCAGTCAGAAGGCCGAGGTGAGAACCGTGCACATGATATTCTTCAGTCCTATGAAACAGGATTGTTCATATTCTGCAAATGAAAGGAAGATTAATAACAATGGCTCTCTTAAATAATTACATTACCAGTGGCATTCATTACCCTTTTAAAAACGTCTGTGTCATGTTGTGTACATAATTGGACCGAGATCAGTGTTACTTCTAAGATAGATAAATGAGGGGGGGAACAATGACATTTTAGGGGTGAAGAAGGATAAAGGGAGGGTTTACCCCATCAGCTGTGTTTACCCTGGAAGACTTATTGCTGTTGTTGGCTGCTTCACACACATTCTCTCTCGCACACTCTTTTCTCCAGCTCCCTCTCTGTTCTCCAGATATAGCCAGCTATGCGGAGAAGCCTACAAACTAGCTTTTCTCCAGAGGCCTCCGTCTAAGAGGGGTTTATCTGATGTGGGCCTTTGAAGCGTAGTACCAGCCCAGTTGCACTGAATGTCTGAAAGTCAATGTAATAATGATAAAATGCTTTTTGAAAAATGGAATTAAGAGGAAACGTTAAATGTTCTTTTAGGCATGTGGGGTATTTTTCTCACTACTTTTTACACCCTCTTGTTCATTTATATTTCAGTAGCCTATATGACATTGCACAACGATAACAAAAGTACTACAAGAGTGACATGATAGGTCCTGACATGTAGGAGCGGCAGACAGTGTTTACACCCTGAAGGGGAGCGTGTCAGTCTGACACACACACACAGAGCAGGAAGGATTTTGGTCCTGCTGTATGAAAGAAATTGATCAATATTCTCCCCAGCTTCTGAAATATGTCCCAGCTGTCCTGTACAAATTTTAACATTCACCAAATTCAAACTCTTTGAATCTAAAACAGCCATCGTCTGTCATTTAGATCTAATATCAAGAGTGCAACACACCCAGTTTAAGGTCCACCTGTCACAGAACGCCAGCACACCTCATCTGCCCTACTAAGATAAACCAAACACACGCAACCCTCTAAAGCTGAAACACAACAACCCACAACCACAACAGCCAAAAGTAACCATAGCTGGACACTAATCCAGTGCACACCATCACACTTCATCATCAATAAAACCACATAAAAAGAATGACTCAGGGCCTCCGGAACTAAAACCACTCAAATCCACTGCACCTGATCAGTCACGTCTCCAAAATAATCACTCAGATCCAGCGCCTCCGAACAACGGCATTCCCCAGAGATACCCGGCAACAATTGCTCAAATTCAGAATGCCTCGGGACACTCATGTCTCTAAAAATAACACAAAGCCTGTGCTCTGGGTTTTTGGACACACTTGTCATTCCACTATAAATAGAAATCCAGGTCTATTCGGGCCTACTATTTGTTAGCTTAAATAAAACACTGAAAACTGAGGTGTGCTATAGCTTTCTCATAGGTCACCTCATGCTGAAATCTGAGGTTTTTAATCAGAATCAGAATCACCAGAATCAGAAATACTTCATTAATCCCAGGGGTTTTGTATACATAATCTGATCAGTGTTCCTGCTGTCGGAAGGACTACTGGAAATACACTGCAGATAGTTCAGGCTAAATGCATAACTAAATGTTCTTCTCACTGGCTGCCATTAGAGCACAGTGGGCATTCTCTCCATTGATACAACATTGTGTCATCACTTTGAGTCTATAAAAAGAGTCAGGATTTAAACGAACTGTTCTTTGTCAGGCACCTTGTAGAATCATTTAGATCCATGTTGCTTTCTAATTTTTTTTGTATGAGTCTTTTAAAATACAAGTTTGCTGATTTTAGTGTACAAAAGAGAAAAACCAGCTGCAGAATTTATCAAGCGCTCGCTTGCACACAGAAGCGAGATCTCAGGATGTTGAGGCCTTTGTGGTTCTTCGGTTTACATCAACAGGTTAAAGTTGTTATGACACCATCAGGTCAAAGGTCAAGGACTACAGGATCAGCCTGTAGGTTATTTGTTTTCTCACTGAAGGACTCTCACTGATCTAAGAGTGAGAGTCGTCGACTTTGATGCTGTCCAGATGAAATATCTGATTGGCTGCGTTTATTTAGAGCGTTCTGATAATGATGATGAGGTCATCTCAAGGGTACTGATTGGCCGTTGCGGTTCACATAGAGGACTATGATTGGATAGTTGGAGCATCTAAAGGTCTCGATGTTAGACAAGTTGGACCAGAGCAATGGAAAAATAACTGCTCTATTTATAAAGGCCCATTTAACAGAAGAGGGTCATCTGTGTCCCTCGGTGGAATAGCTTCGCTCACTCCATCATAAGATCAGATCCGGACTCAACTACCTGTCTCCTCTTTAAAGATAGTTGACCCCCCCCCATTTGCATTCATAATTTATCACTGTAATTTAACATGCAAGGTAATGATGTGATAATAAAGTAACGTTTATAATTTCTTTCATGTCAATATACACAATAAAAACATAAAACACAAACACCACAGCCTGAAATCTGGCCGCAATCTCTTCAGTCAGCCGCTACACAGCATATGATACTGATTACTCATCTTATCAGTTCATGTGGTTAGTCACATACCTGATATTTGTAATATTTTCCAAAAATTCATAGATGAAGCTGAAGTATTGTAATGATTTGAACCTCATGTGATGTAATGGTGCCATCCTGTGGACAACTGAAAGTGAAGAATCTATGTGTGTGTTGAAAGGTTTTTGATGTGACGCTCGCTGTTAAGAAGAAGGATGTTACTAAGAACAGTCACAGCTGAGTTTGCACAAAACTGTGGTTGTTACTGTACCAAACATGAGGCACACGTTTGAATCAGATACATGATTAGCATTTCTCATAACTTTACTGAAAATAGCCTCAACAGAATTCGACCACATTCTGTGACATATAAGCTGCTGAGTTGTTCACTTAACATTCTGCCATGCGTTGTGCAGTTTGACTTCAGGAAATGCAAATACAGAAAGAATGTCGACTGGCTGCAGCTGAGAAAATACCAGATTAAAATTTGCACCTTTTGTTGCAAAACCCACATAAGGAACTAGTTCAAGGTACTAAAAGCAAAACCAAAAGAAGAATAAAGCTGTTGGGTGATATGAAACCTGCAGACATCAGTCTTGCCGTTGAGATTAGCAGGGAGGAAGAGTATTTCAGCGTGCGTCTTCCTGCTTCTCATACATCTGCACTGAGGTGTTAAACCACAACAAGACAGAGAAAAGCAAAGTCTGACCAGGTTGTATTTTTATTACCCCAGGGATCATTGCAATGCAGCCTTAGAAAGCAGCCAACAGATTATAGATCACAGTCATTTTAGTAATCTGTATAATTAATCAATCAATCTTCTGTATGTGCAGTAAAATACAGATTTTGCATTTTTAATCTACATCTCTTGTCTTGGTGCTTGTGTAAATGTGGGGATGTAAATATATATGTTTATATTTTTTAAGGGGAAACCAGGCAGAGAAGTTGCGGTATGGAAAATTAAGTTTGTATGTGTTTTTTTTTTTTTTTTTTAAACAGCTGGCCTGTGTTATATCTGTATATTATTTCAGTTTTTTGTCAGGGAAAGTTGACCATAGAAACACAGAAAAAATGTCTGTTTCTCCCTTTTTTATTGTTTTAAAAAAATGTAATAAGCCTTATGAAGGAAAGAGGGCGTGTTTTGATTGAAACCCACACATGAAGCTACATGTAGATGAGCGCATTTCCCTTTGTGTTCAGACAGCAAGGCTCGCTCAGTCAAGAGAAAACGGGCAACATATTATAGCATTTATTATTGTAGAGGTAAAAAGTCTGTAATGATGGTGGTGTTCTGAAGACTGTCAACAATTTAGAGGTAAGATGTTTAATCATGTAGCTTTATGTTTTGTAAAGCAGATGCTGTCGTTTATGAATGTCCTCTGGAAGGTTGTGTTTTTTGCTTTAAATTCATGTTTGTGTCAAATAAGTTTTGATTCCTGCTCTCTGGTCAGACAAGTTCTTTGTTCTTATACACAACATTATAGGCATTTATGTAGCTTTAACAGGGAATATAAAGTTAATGCTTTATATAATTTTTTTTATGTTACAAATCCAGTGGCCTAGGAAGCATAAAAAATGTGGGTGGTGAAAAAAAGTACATTAGTATATTATGAAATATAATATAACAATATGAAGTATTTGCGATTTCCTGCGGATTTTAACAGGTTGTTAAACATCTATTTTACCTACAGGAGTAAACACTTAACTCAGTGACTATTTCAGAGACAGATTCAACAAAAACTCATTTATTTTTTAAAACACGGTGACAGACAGAAACTAATTCCAAGTGAAACAACAGTTTTATCAACCACACTGGTGCTACTACACTAACAGATTATACAAAGCCTCCATATCTGAGGCCTTCTCTCATTTACAGAGACAAAAAACTGGCAAATCTCCCTCATGTCCACCTGATTGAGTTTTCCCCGTCACCACTCACCTCAGTAATAGAACTTCCTCCACTGGCCCTACATGATGGCCCTGCCTCTGACTCACTCTCAGTACCAACCTCAAATATACATGGAGATGGATTGTGCTTTACTTTTCAATTAACAACCAATATAAGTGAGCTTTAAAATATATATATCATCAATGAACTAACCAATAAATAATAAATAACCATGTGGATGTGTTTAAAATGACGCACTGCCTTATCTGCTGCATCAGTGTTCATATAATGCACCACTGTGTCCTGACGGTCCGTCACATATATTTTATTCTTGCTGATAAGAATAGGAGCAGGCGGCTATGTGCACTGGTGAGGCGAGGCTAGCAGGCTAACAGAAGCTAACCTGGCCTATGGGTTAATGCTGAAAACAACTCTTAACTCTCACCTGGGCCCATGTGACAAAGCAGTCAGGCTTTAGCATTAGTTGGTCTTTGTGGGACGGCACCGACGTCACCTCCTCCAGCTTTGTTAGGTCCGTTACTATGGTAACGGTATTGTAGGGCTGTGGTGGATGGATTTTTTCACTAGCAATCGAAACGGCGTTAGTTGGAGTTTCCTGGGGTCCAAACGGGTCATTTTAAAATGTCTGGGGACACGTCCCACTCTGATATAATGGTAGCTACACCTATGTACAAATCTCTACCTCTTGGTGATTGCCTAAAGTGTATTTAAATAGTCTCTAGTTGAAAAATCGCAGCTTATCTTATAAATTAATATTTCTAATTTTAATATGTGAGTTTTTTTATGAGGTAACAATATAGTTCTTTCGTCTCTGTGTTCTAAATTTGTTTTCCTGTCTTTGTTCTGGCTGACACGGGGCCTCCTGGATCACTTCCTTTCAAAACCACAAGCACACACATGCACTCACACACGAAAGAAAAAAAAAACATATCTAAAATTTCTATTCTTCTTTTTCAGCTGAGATGAGAATGGCTCCGTTTACCGCTGTCGCCGTCCTGCTGCTCTGCTGCTCTGCTGTCACTGCCACAGGTATGATTAAACACATGTTGTCCCCATTTTGTGTAAATGCAGTTAGGTTTTGCACAAATGTCAAAGTGTAGGCAGAAAAAAGCTGTCATGCAGTTGCTGCAGATTTTCATGTGATTATGGTAGACAAATGTATGTATGATCACAACTTTAAGTCATCTGTTTGTAAGTGTGTCGAGGGATACTAAATACTTAAAGTGCCACAGGTATCAGCTTCAAGAAGCAAAGTTAACAACTAAACTAAACAACTAAACTTAAAAATGAAGCTATGTTTGGGACTTCTTTGTCTTTGAGACACTGTGGAAACTGAAGCACCGTTATCACAAAGCTCCAGGTGAGCACCTAATACGGAGATTTGTTTTGTCCAAATCACTGACTATTAAAGACTTTGATGGGAGAAATGTGTGCTTTTAAATGGCAGTGAGTCTGTTGTGTAATGCACTTCCTGTCAGATTGATGTCACTAATGGAAAATGATCATAAATACCTTTAGTGTTCTGTTTCAAACATGAGGTAATCTTGACAGGATGTAGTTTTTTGTGCGTTTGTCTTTTAAGTTATGCCCTCAGTATTGCATAACTACAACTTGTTTTGTTCCAGACTGTTTTTTTTGGGGGGGGGGTTAAAGTTTTGTGTACAGTTTCCTAGGAAATGGAAACCTTGATGTTTTATAATTCATGACTGATTAAAATGTAAAGATCTTTGCATTGTATCAAGAAAAGACGATGATGGTTATTTTACTCAGAAATTTCCATTTACCAGGGTGTTTGCACAGCTTCTGGGCAGGCTGCGGTCTGAACCCAGACAACAGGATATTATATCCTCTGTGCACTCACGGTTATGGTCTAGTCGTGTTTTGTGCAGGCCGGCTGCAGAGTTTTGTTTCATAGACTTCAAGATTAATGCACTTCAAAGGTGAAAACACAGATGAGTGCAAGCAGGTGAAGCAGGACACTGAAAGCCAACAACACCTTAGCATCTGGCAGCATAAAGTTATTGTGACTATAAAGGAACCTGGCATAGTTTTTAAAAATATTAAAAAATGTTCAATATTTTGTAACATGGGTCTTCTAAATGTGTCACCTTTGTTTGTATGTCTTCACCTTTCTTTCTCCTCCATAGAGCCTCAAGACAAGTGCACGTATGTTGCAGTAGGCGCCAACTTTACCGTACCTCTGAACCATCCACTGACAAGCGAAAACCGCCTGCGATGGAACAATAATGGTCGTGTAATCTATGATCGATCACCAGACAAGAGGCTTCGTGCAGGGAAAGCAGAGGATATTTTGGACGATGGGTCCCTGAACCTGAGAAATTTGTCGGAACCCATGAGCGGACTATACACACCAGAGGTTTACTTAAAAGATGGAAAATTGGTGCAGGATTTGAAATCACTAAACTTATGTGTAATTGGTAGGTAACATTCATGCTAGACTGTGTGTGTCTTTAAGAGAATTGCAAAATCGCAAGAACAAATTTCATTATTAATTTAAAATTGATCAGTGCCACTGATTTGTTTGTGTTACCAGCTGGTGTAAAGAAGCCTAACGTGACAATGGAATGTCAGAACAATAACAAAACAGTGAAATTCACCTGTATGACTGAGGTGTGTACAAATAATACAGCAGCATAGGACTATGGGTATGTCCTGATGTACTTTTGGGTGATGATTAAGTCTGTTATTTGTATTTCATGCAGCAGTCCAGTAATCCCACATGGCTTCGGAATAATAATGTGTTGAATGGGGCGAACGATAAAAGTCTAAAAAAAGACGCCAAAAATGTGGCAACTGACTTTTTCACATGTCAAGTTTCCAACGCAGTCAGCACCTTAAAGAGTGATCCTGTCACTCAAAACTGCTACAGTGATAGTGAGTATCATGTTGGTTAACACAGCTACTGTACGTCTTTTATTTTTTCAATGTGACACATGTGTTGTGTTCTCTTCTCCTTCTTAAGTTGATCCTTATAAACTTTTTGGACTGAGCATCTGGATTTTTGTGGGCAGCGGAGCAGGTATATTCACTTACTATCTGTGTTAAGGAACTAATGAAATATCTTATTATTAACTTAAACAGTTGTTCCTTTTCCTTAGGTATTGTTGTGGTGTTGATTATTGTTGTTATTGCCTGCTGCGTTCGGGCCATAAAGAAAAAGCGCATGAGACAGAAGGGTAAGAGTCATGTCAAGTTTGTTTCTTAGTAACGTGTCAGTTTATTTTCTTTGACATCATTCATGCATCAGTTCAGGGAGGTTTACGTCTGATATAAAAGTAGAATTACTCACACACATTCACATATTTGTGACACTTGTAGAAATGCAAAGAGGTGCTCTGAGACTTACAGTGAAGGTAAATATGTTTCTTAACAGATGAGGAAGAGCTTCGTTTGGAGTGGGCCAATTCTGAACAGGAACAGGGTCATCATCATCATCATCATCACCACCCCCCTGATCATCATCACCATCACCAGCAGCAGCAGCACCAGCAGCAGCAGCCAGCTGGCCACACGGGCCCTCGCAAACATCGTTCACAACAGCCACGCAAGCAGCAGCAGCAGCAGCAGCAGCGTCCCAGAGCACCCGACCCCACTAAGGGCCACCCTCAGCCCACCCCCAGACGACCTGCACAGGTAATAAGTGTGAACTAATGGTGCATATCGCTGTTGCCTCTCTGTGATCCTGATAGTCCTTTTGTTACACTTCAATTTTCAGGCCCCTGTACCGACTGCTAAAGCTGATGACAACGAGCAGCCTCCTCCTCTTCCTAACCCCAGGAAGAAGGGCCCCAGAACAAAAAAAGTGTGACAGCGTGAGTTTAGAAAGTGTAGGCAGGTGGCATTGCTTTGTTCAAGCAAAGATACACACACACACAAACACACACACATATATATATATGTATATAGATGGATATTACAACAGTTTTTATGTTTACTTCACCCAAATTTAACCAAAAAACAACAACAAACAAACTCACTCCTCCACATCTTCATCAGTATGTGTTTTAATTTATCTTTATTAAAGCTGAACTCAAACTATAAATCTCTCAGTTTTCAAACTTGGACTGCTCATATCACTAGCACAGCACCGTGGAGACAGTGCAGTCCTTCTTTACTTCTATTTTCCTCAGATTCTCTTGTGAGAATCCATGAGGATGAAGCACACCTTTAAAACTAAACTCTGAAGTCAGAAATTCAAACTGTCTTCCAGTGTTCTACTTTTATGTAAATCAAACTATATTACAAATAACACAGCTTAAATGAAATATTTATAAATAATGTTGAAGGCATCAGAAATGAACGTCATTTGACATGAAAAGTGGATTCAACTCTGAATCTCTCTCTCATGAGAAATAAATGTGCTCGGCCCCATTTCACTTGTAGAATAAAAGCTAAGTGTAAAGGTACCAACCACAGACATATTTTGATCTGACCAAAAACGCATTCACTCAAGTAAACAGAAGTGAAAACACACGCTGCTGGGAGCTTATTTTGTGACATATTTTTCTTTAAAAAAAGCAGATTGTGTAGTAAATCTAACATTTTAGTGTAAAAAATGTATGAAAATGCAACATTTTAAAAAAAACTCTTTATTGATGTTATATGAAAACCTGTTTGTCATCTTTTATACTGAACTCTACTTTAAAAAGAGGTTGAAGTCATACTTATATATATATATATATATATATATATATATATATATATATATATATGTGTGTGTATATATATATATATATATATATATATATGTGTGTGTATATATATATATACTGAAGAGGCCAGTATTCACTTGTAAGCTAATGACGCCTGACATTTTAGGCATCAACACATGGTATTGTGAAAATGTATGCATCAGATAAGCAAAACAGCAATGATGACACTTTTCCAGTAAACGGAATGTACCAGACTGTGTCATTGTCACCCCTGCAGCTTGCTGCTTTTGACACATAACGATGCAGGCAGATGTGTCATTCACATATCCTGTGTTTTTGCTGAAAATGTGTTTGTGGTTTTTTGTGAGTGCAAGTAGAGTATCTGGTGACGACCGTTTCCTGTTCCTGGCCCTTTTTTTTCTGCCGTTCTAAATTTCATTTAATTCAATATGTTTATCACCTGAAAGTGTTGTTTCAGATGAATATGTTGTATGTTTACTTCTCAACTTGGGATTAATGAAAACAAATAAAGAAAAGATACAAATTATCCACTCGACATTGTAAATCAAAATTTTTCTTACTTTCAACATTTCATGTATTGACTCCATTCACCACTAGATGGCAGTATAGCTCTGTGTATCTTGCAGACTTGACCCTCAGTTCTCATAAAAATCCTTTTCAAAGGAATACCTATACCATATAGAAATCTTCCAGTTTAGCTCACATCAATATGAACTGATGCAAGAGGCTCACAAGAGGACGCTCTAGCTCCACATTGTCCAAACCATGGCAGTTCAGTAATGACAACCATATATATATATATTACAGGTAAGTAAGTGATTGCTTTTAATTGTACAGAATATTGTAGTGGTGTTGGATAACACAGAGGACTGCAACTGTTGTGATCTTTGTGTCTCAGCTGAGGCAGCAGAGTGTGTTTATCTTTCACATCTTTGAAATAGGAAGCTCACCTCTCACCGCTGCCGTCTGAACATGACACACCACATATGTGAAATCAGCAGAGAGCAGTTAACATGGACAACTTCCTCTCAGCAATATGTCTTCTTTTGATGTGTGGTAAGAAACATTGTTCTTGCATTTAAGCTGAATTTGATTTCACACTCAAATATTTAAAACTCGAATGTTCATCAAGGTTGCCTGAAACTGTCATATTTTAAATGGAGTTTGTAAAGTTCTTTAAATAAAGCCACAGAAATAAAAGTCAAACACAAAATGCTGGCTTAAATAAATAGGGTAGAGCTATTTTTTGCCTTTACCATGTCCTGCTGATTTGTTTTTTGCTGCTTTGTAATACTGCTCTATGCGACTTCCTTCCATTTGTGAAGATGATTTTATAACCTATGCCAAGAGTGTTATAACAGGCATCAGGGTCAGCCACTATAGTCCGCCAACCAGGAAGCAGCACCACTCTGCTGTGTTGCTGCATGCTTTCCTCAGCTGGAATGTCAGAGTTCGACACTCAGACTGAGGGGGAATGAGAACCAGATGCTTTGATTTGATAAAAGCAGAACTTCCAGTGCTATCCAGCAGCGCTAATTATCTGGGGACACAATTGAAATCTCCCCCTGTGCTCTGAGGGGTGTCATTACCAGGTGCACAACGTGAAAGTTTTAGTTTTAGTATCATGATCAGAGCCATGCTTAAGACACGTCACAACAAGTGGCATGCACTTGTTTTGCAGGTTGAAGCAGGGTTGTCTTGATTTATCTGAGGTGTTTTTCATATCTGATCTTTGGATATTTTTCATGTCCTTTGAGGTGGGTGCTCGGCCAGAGTGGTGACGGTGTCTCCTGGTCCATTAATCAGGGTGGAGGGTCAGCCAGTCTCCATCAGATGTGATGTCATTGAATATGGAGGACCTCGTGAGCAGGTACACAGATCTCAGATCCCAAAATAATGTGAACTCATCAGTAATTCTACATGTGACTCTTTAAAGGACCAAATTTGTGTCAAAGTGCGTCACTGTCCCTCTCTGTCCTGCAGGATTTTGAGTGGATGATGTCCAGGGAGCCCACTGGACAAAAGATAAAGATAATCTCCACTTTTGATGCCGGTTACTCCCACCCGTCGCTCAGCAAGCGTGTGGCGTCTGGTGACATTTCTGTGGTGCATCTCCAGGACAATGAGGCGGAGCTGAAGATCGCAGAGGTGAAGCCGATGGATGCTGGTTTCTACTGGTGTCAAACGCCGAGCACCGACTCCGTCATCAGTGGCAACTATGAGGCTCAGGTCCAGCTCATAGGTGTGTGAAATCACATTTATATCATGTTGCATAAATCGCTGTCTCAGATGAAGCAGGGGCAGGATGAGATTAATGTCAGGGTATTTCTGATATCGTCTCTCCATATGTCTGTCAGTCATCTCCAATACTCTCAGTGTCGCCCCCTGGACCCCACCTCCTGTTGTGTCAGCAGGAGGGGACCTCACCTTAACCTGCAATGTCACCCGTAAACTCACCCAAGCCACCTACCTGTCCATGACCTGGTCCGTGAAGAAGGGAGGAACATCCGAGAAGCTTTTAACCTTCGGTCCTGATGTAAATTTGGTGGCTGCACCACAGCTCACCAAACGCTTCATGGATGGAGGAATCCGAATGGTCCCTGGGAAAGATGGAGCGTTGGATTTGGTGATTTCCAAAGTGGCAAAGTCTGATGAGGGCGTTTATGAGTGCAGTGGAGCAGAGTGGGCATATGAAGCGAGTGAATGGGTGAAAATTGTGGAGAGTACAAAGGAAATGGGGCCTGTTGCTGTTGCTTCTGTTGGTAAGAACCGCTGTCTGGGTAAATACAGGAAGTACAGGTGAAACTAAAATAATATTTTAAGCAGAATAAAAACCCACATCCCCCAAACAGCTGCTGAAAGTGTCAAGAGCTGTAAATGGCTAAAGGCACTGCAGCACTTTTTTAATGTGTGTATTTTAGACTGTCTCTTGAAGCACGTTCTATGAGCCATGTAAACACAAAGTACACCTTTATTATCTGTTGAATGTGTACATACATGAACATACAGTGCTGCGTGAACGTTTGTAAAATTTTCTATCTTTCTGCATAAATATGACGCTATGCTTCAGCCAATTTTCAACTAAACGTTCCCATGTTTGTTATCAAAAAATGAGAGGCAGGATATAAGCAGGTTGCAAGAGACACAGGGAGGAGTCATGTGATGTACATGAAGTAATGATTTACCATATTTACACAGTATTTAAGTCACTGTTTAAATCTATTTTGTAACATGACTTTCGATCTTTGTCTTTCTTTCTCCTCCAAAGATGCTCAGGAGGAGCTAATAAGCCAATAACACCTTAGCATCTGGCAGCATAAAGTTATTGTGACTATAAAGGAACCTGGCATAGTTTTTAAAAATATTAAAAAATGTTCAATATTTTGTAACATGGGTCTTCTAAATGTGTCACCTTTGTTTGTATGTCTTCACCTTTCTTTCTTCTCCATAGAACCTCAAGACAAGTGCACGTATGTTGCAGTAGGCGCCAACTTTACCGTACCTCTGAACCATCCACTGACAATCGGAAACCGCCTGCGATGGAACAATAATGGTCGTGTAATCTATGATCGATTACCAGACCAGAGGCTTCGTGCAGGGAAAGCAGAGGATATTTTGGACGATGGGTCCCTGAACCTGAGAAATTTGTTGGAAACCATGAGCGGACTATACACACCAGAGATTTACTTACAAGATGAAAAATTGGTGCCGGATTTGAAATCACTAAACTTATGTGTAATTGGTAGGTAACATTCATGCTAGACTGTGTGTGTCTTTAAGAGAATTGCAAAATCGCAAGAACAAATCTCATTATTAATTTAAAATTGATCAGTGCCACTGATTTGTTTGTGTTACCAGCCGGTGTAAAGAAGCCTAACGTGACAATGGATTGTCAGAACAATAACACAACAGTGAAATTCACCTGTATGACTGAGGTGTGTACACATAACACACCAGCATAGGACTACGGGTGTTTCCTGGTGTATTTTAATATATCCTCTGACAAGTGTTGCTTGTATTTTATGCAGGATTCCTGTAGTTCCTGTCATTATGAATGGCTTCAGAATGAAAATCTGTTGAATGAGGTGAAAGGAAAAAGTCTGAGAAAAGTAGCCAGAGATGTGGAAACAGACCTTTTCACATGTCGAGTTTCAAACCCAGTCAGCACCTTAAAGAGTGAGCCTGTCACTCAAAACTGCTACAATGGCCGTGAGTATCATGTGATGGTTAACACAGCTACTGTACATCTCTTCAAAGTTTAGTTATGTAAAATGCATTTACTGTGTGCTTCCCATGTAGAGTCATATGTCTGGATCCAGGTTGTTAGAGGAGGTACGTTTGTCACATTGAACCCATCCTCAGCTCTTATTTATGATTATTATTAATTCCACTCTGTCCTCCTTCAGGTCTGTGTCTGCTCCTTATTGTTTCCTTCATCATCATCTTCCTCTGCTACAGAGCCAGAATAAAGACACAAAGGACCAGTGAAACGTGAGAGAACATTCTGAACCTGATGGAAACACAAACACATATCTGTATCCTCTGTAGCTTCACGCACAGCCAGGAATGTGTCAGCCAGAAGGTGGCGACGTAGCCACACTAAATGCTCAGTCCCTAAAGCAGCATTGATCTTGTATGTAAAGGAGATCTAAAGTCAGGTTTCTTGTTATACGCCTGGTGGTTGGCAGGAAGTCCACTAAACACCTGCTGCTATGAACCCCTGACCCAGTTAATGACTGATATGAGAGCAGCACAGTGTTAGTTTGACAGCATATGCTTCCATGGTGAGACCACATACAGTATCCGGCTCTGTGCCACACACATTTTAAAAATAGGATGTATAACAGGAGGCGACCTGTGGCGTTTCAACCTTTGACCCTGTTGCTCTACGTCCCCCCTCTCTGTCTGTCTGTCTCTGTCTCTCTCTGCAGACGGAACACTGACGGACGGACGGACTGCAGTGAACTCTGACCTGCCTGGTGGGACTGTGTAAACACGCAGTGTGAGCCCGGGCCACACGCTCACAAGGAATGTGTCAGCATTGGTTAAAACTGGCAGCCTGCAAGGGTGGGGTGGGGGGTGGGGGGTTATTTTTAAAAAAAGAATGTATTTTTGTGGATTAGAAATCAATCTATAAATTGCACGTGGACAGGCTGAGGGAATGTATGTTTTGTGTCGCCTCTGCCATCAGTTCCTTTCATTATAAAACTCCCTGTTGTTTAAATTGAATTAACATTCCATTCAGTCTTCACTGGGGTTCAGATAAATCTCATAATAAATGTTTAGTAATAAATGCAAACAGGGGCCATCAGATGCTGTTTGGTCCCAAACCACAAAGAGACTTAGAGCTGAGTCAGATTAATTGAAACTAACGGAGGATCACGTCATACTATCACTGACGTGACTAATATCTGCACCATGAAACTTGAGGCAGAGCAGGAGTGATGTGGGAACCTCTCTCTCCCTCTCTCTCTCCACCTGGGACCTCCCTGTTTGCCTCCACTCCTCCTACAGACCGTCACCTAACTTCCGGCCACTCTCTCCCTCTCTCTCTCTCTCTCTCTCTCCTTCCTCATCAACCTCTGTGTGTGTGTGTTTCGCCCGCATTCCCACACACATGTAAATCGGTTCAATGTCAGTGTGTGTGTGAGGCATGTAAACGCTCCCACAGGGACCAGGACTTCGTTTTTGCTGGATTAGGGACTGCGGTGTGCATCCGTTTTGCTCTGCGGCTCCGCCCGGTGTGCGGTGCGGTCTGCCTGCACGCATCTGAGAGTTTTATTGGATCGGCCGACAGCGGCGGGAGAGGACTGGTGTTACCCCGGCGCAGGACAAAGGAAGCTGGGGGGAAAAATACAGGAGTGGCATAGGACACGAGTGGAAATGGATAACTGTGTCTTCGTTCTTGCCTTTGGTCTTTTATTGCTCGGTAAGACATGTTTCTTGGCTGTTGATGCCCAATTAACTCCGATAGACTCTTTCTCCAGTAAGGAGATCCCAGTGTGAACCTGCGGATTGGAATCTGTCCATTTAAACTTCCCCTGCGCTCCAGCAGATGCACACGCCTCGTAAAAGATGAATTATTATTTTTTTTCATATCTTGAACTCCCACTAGCCAATTCGGCTTATGCATAATCTTTTAATGACTCTTATTTTTAACACATTTTAAACTTTTGCAACTGGTTCAGGCTCCCAACGCGAGACATTCGCTGTGGAGCTGATGGGAAGAAGTTTGGGACTGCAACAAGCGAATATAATCAAAAAGGTGTAAATAACAGTAAAGGATCGCATCAGGTGGTTTAGTAGATTGTGCCGAATTGAAAAATGAATCCAAAAGTTTAAAATATATCAATAAATGATGATGATTCAAAGGGTTTTTTTGCAATGAGAAGATAAGAATGTCAAAATTGGATTTTGGCAAATGGAGTTTGGCGTGATGGGAATATCTCCTTATTCAGGAGAGATCAGCCCCTTCTCTACGTGTAGAAACTACCACAACGTTTTATTGAGTTAATTCAGACATGAACAGTAAAATAATAATAATAATAATGTTTAACTTGTCATTAACAGAGACTTCCATTAGGACCAATCAGCCAACATGGGGTGCCAAGCTTTTATTGAGTGCTACATGATACTAACACTGGCCTCCATCATGATACTTCCATACCAGGGCCAAACCAGGTTAATTATCAGACCGGCTGTAGTGCTGGGTTCATTAGGGACAAACCAGGACTTGTTCACTGACCTACCTGAAAGCTAGGCTTGCCATGTGTTTATGTGCGTAACACTAAATGCCACAGGGGCTCTCCTGTGTGTGTGTGTGTAAGTGAGATGGACTTGGCTTAAATTAGTGCAGTGTAAGATGATCAAATGTCGCCAGCACCCATGCGGTGTGTATTTCTGCAGACTGTGTGCGACTCTGACAGAAAGGGAAAGTGGCTGTAACACACAAATTATTTCCCTTAACGTGGGCCATCATGCAAACATTCAGACTCAAAGCGAGCCTCCTGGTTGGACTTTGGACTTCCTGTAACAACCTGCTGTTTCCTCTTCTTATACTTCACTCTGACTGACACCATTAAATGAAACTATACAGACTTTAGGTGTGCTAAAAAAGCTGACGCACATAACACCAGGCTGACTGCCAATAACCCCACGTATTGATGGACCTAGGCTTATTTTTGAGGCTCTTAATTAAAGAAAACCAAAATGATCTTATCTTATCTTATAACCTATGCCAAGAGTGTTATAACAGGCATCAGGGTCAGCCACTATAGTCCGCCAACCAGGAAGCAGCACCACTCTGCATAGCTGTACCGACTCTGCTGTGTTGCTACATGCTTTCCTCAGCTGGAATGTCAGAGTTCGACACTCAGACTGAGGGGGAATGAGAACCAGATGCTTTGATTTGATAAAAGCAGAACTTCCAGTGCTATCCAGCAGCGCTAATTATCTGGGGACACAATTGAAATCTCACCCTGTGCTGTGAGGGGTGTCATTACCAGGTGCACAATGTGAAAGTGCATTTTAGTTTTAGTATCATGATCAGAGCCATGCTTAAGACACGTCACAACAAGTGGCATGCGCTTGTTTTGCAGGTTGAAGCAGGGTTGTCTTGATTTATATGAGGTGTTTTTCATATCTGATCTTTGGATATTTTTCATGTCCTTTGAGGTGGGTGCTCGGCCAGAGTGGTGACGGTGTCTCCTGGTCCATTAATCAGGGTGGAGGGTCAGCCAGTCTCCATCAGATGTGATGTCATTGAATATGGAGGACCTCGTGAGCAGGTACACAGATCTCAGATCCCAAAATGATGTGAACTCATCAGTAATTCTGCATGTGACTCTTTAAAGGACCAAATTTGTGTCAAAGTGCGTCACTGTTCCTCTCTGTCCTGCAGGATTTTGAGTGGATGATGTCCAGGGAGCCCACTGGACAAAAGATAAAGATAATCTCCACTTTTGATGCCGGTTACTCCCACCCGTCGCTCAGCAAGCGTGTGGCGTCTGGTGACATTTCTGTTGTGCGTCTCCAAGACAACGAGGCGGAGCTGAAGATCGCAGAGGTGAAGCCGATGGATGCTGGTTTCTACTGGTGTCAAACGCCGAGCACCGACTCCGTCATCAGTGGCAACTATGAGGCTCAGGTCCAGCTCACGGGTAAGTTTGATTAAGATTTGTGCTTTCATATGTGAAACTGCAGTTGAGTCCTGTGGTTGGAGGAGATGCTGCTTCATTTAACAGACTTACTAATGCTCTGCTGACCATGTATATATCCTGCTGCACACACTTACCCACTGGTTTCAGACAATTACTGGTTTATAATCGGCATAGCACACCTCAGTGAGCTCACACACTCATGGAGGGGAGCAGATGTCAGGTGGGAGGACTTGGCTTGTGTCAAACGACGGCCAGGGAGACGGAGAGAGTGACAGAGAGAGAGAGAAGAATATAAATCAAAGCAAATGGCAGAGATATGACATTCTAAGGTTTCTGCTTTTACACAGTGTTTAATGTTGAGATGGTCAATAAAATCTGTCCCTCAAGACATCAGATACACTGTATTTTAACCCTTTTGGATCGGATTAGCCTAGCACTGCTCTGACTGGTTGCTCAACAGTGTAATGTGAGCACAACGAGAGCAGCACAGCAGGAAGGAGGTATCAAAATGATCTCCATACAATAAACATTTAAACCAAAAACACAACCTGTTGTACAAGATTTTAATTCATCCATTTACAAGTCCAACAGGAGATAAAGAACCCCCTTCACTGCTCACTGATGTGATATGAATCAAGTAAACCACTTCCTCATACATCCAACCCCCCATCGAAAAGGTGCAGCATGAGAATACCACATGTGAAGGTGAAAGAGAGATTGTAGATGCGTTTCACCTGAGGCCACACCTGTTATTATCAAGCATTTCTGGCTGTGGGGATTGACTTGCTTTGGCCAGCCTCAAGTGGCCACTGGAGGAACTGCACATCTCCACCTGCCTGCGGTGGCATCCGTCCATGCTGTAGGTTTTGTTCACGGCTCACAGTTAGGAGCTAAAACAAGCTTCTGGTTGCCTACAAAGTTCATTATGTATGTTTTAATTCAGCCTATTTTCCAACAAAGAAACACGTGTTCAGCAGTTTCCTTTGATTTTAATTGGGTGTCTCGCTCACTGTTTTCTTCTAGTTAATTAAACACATACTCACTGTATGTGCTTAAATCCAGTGTTAACACATACCCAAACAAATTTCATATCTAGACAACATTTAATGGTAGGGGTTTTAAGAGATGAAGACTCAAAGAGCATCATGCCTGACAGCAGGTTAGTTAGCTCCATAATGCACCATCATGTTCAGCTGCTCTCTGCTTCCCAGCACGGCTCCCCAGACACCTTGTTAAATTTAGACCTGAATTAACTAGGCAGCTCTGTTTATGTGTGAGAGCCATTGTGTCATGTATATGCAGAGCATATGTAATGGTGGGTGTGAAGGAGAGAGTATTTGCAACTGAGAGGAGTCGTTACAGAGATGATGAGTTCAATTTTTACTAGTCCAGACATGCACACACACACAGAGCCTCCATTACCCCACTGAGGCCGTTTGGTTATGTAAGAAGCAAAGTAGAGGTCGCTGAGGGTTTGAAAACTCCTTTCAGGCTAATTTTAATTGATAGAGCAAAACGCAAATTATTTTTACTGACTCTATTATCTGCCATGGATGCTCAGATCACTGCTGCAGCAGCACAGCAGTGATCTGTGCACCACCACCAGTCCTGACTGGTGTCCAGTACTGTCCTCTTTGTTTCCATATCAACCATTCCAAAGAAAGAACTTTAACTATTTGACCATTCTGCATTTACTCAAACCATTACACACGCAAAACAAATATGCAATAATAGCAACAACAACTGTGTATGCTCCTCTCATCGGCCCGTGGATCGCTTTAATTAAAGCAAATCAACGTGTGATATGGACTCACTGGGCCACAAGAGACTCCAACAAAATAGGACAATTAAAGATTCAGATGAAAAAAATGGCTGATTCTCAAATGATCATCCCACATATGTGTAAGTGAAGGTCAGTGCCAGCTTTAAAGACTTATTAGAAGATGCACAGATACAGTGTTTGAATGATCTGTGGTTATTTTGGAGCTGGGCAAAGTGGAAATCACACTGGTCAAAGTTTATCACACAGTGCAGAGGGTGAGACTCAGAGGTGTCATGGAAGCTGTGCAAACTGCTATGATAGTTGTTCATTCTCTTGTACTGGACATTACTGTGGTGATCAGTGGTGCAAAGTAACTAAATATTTGTACTTTGTTACTGTACTTAAGTACATTTTTATGTATTTCTACTTTACTTAAGTAAAAATAATAGTGCATAATTTATACTTTTACTCCATTACATGTTGCAGATGTTACCTGTACTTTCTACTCCACTACATTTCTACAGTGTTTGTAGTACTTGTACTTGTTACATGTGATGAACACAGTGCTGGACTGATCAGACTGGTCAGACTCTGCATGGAGGTGGTGTCACGCTGCCAGCTGTGTTTCTCTAATGAGCCTCAGTCATGATGTCGGTGCTCTGGCTCAGTTAGCGAACTAGTTAGCTGCTGTCTGCTAACACAGGTCCATCCATTAATGTCTGATTAACATGAATCATAACATAAATCTACAGCAGGAATACTGACACAGCAGCCTCTCTGTTCACTTGATGCCCACAGCCTGCCTCATGACACACAGACCTGTCCATAGCTGCTTCTGGACTGAACATGTACATTAACTACACATGGTCCATTTTAATTTGAAGATGATTTCTTTGATTATTTTAACCTGTTCAGATCCTTTGCAATGGAAATCAATAATATATATTTGGTGCGTGAGTACTTTTACTTTTAATACCTTAAGTACATTTAAAAGTACTTAAGACTTTTACTTAAGTAGGATTGTACTTCTACTTTTACTTAGTATATATATTTTGCTGGGTATTTGTACTTTTACTTAACTTTTACTTACTTCCTCCATCACTGGTGGTAATTATGCCCATGAAAAATTCAAGATTTGAATCTTGAAAAACAAAAATAAAATGCTTTTATAAACGCAACTAGTAAACAATGATTTAAATGCTTAAGACCAGCAGTCACTTTGCAAAGATTCTGCAAAACTGCATGTTTTCTGAGTTATGCTCAATCCAACTTTACCTTTATCCAAAAATCTATGATCTCATTCTATGAGTCATTTTATGCAGCAATAAGTTGGCGTTGATGATAAAACTGAGTTTGTAATTTGTGCTCAGCAGACATCCAGACTTCACTTAGCTTTGTTATTAACCCCCCGTGCCTTCACTGCAGATATGCTGCTCCTCAAAGCATCCGTCTTTCCCTGTTGTGAAAAGGCAGAGGTAAAACTTTTTATTGCTGTTGTTGATGATGATTCATTCGAAAAGCAAAGTCAGGCTCCCAACAGGACTCCTCATTTTTTTAATATTTTTATTTCCTTGAAACTGAGTGACTCATGCGCTGTCTGTGTGTGTCGTTTGTCTTTTTACAACAAAACACTGCACGCAGCTTATCTGGAGTGTACTTCTCTCTCCTTAAGAGAGATATTTGGCAGGTCACTTAAGTCATACTTTCACCATAAGAATGAGGGTGGATGCTGCTGATAAGATGCATGTTCCTCCCTAAAGTGTCCTGTATGATTAATGCGTTCGTTGTCTTTCTGTTTCCTGTCAGTCATCCCCAACACCCTCAGTGTCTTACCCCAGCCCCCGGAGTCTCCCATATCGGAGGGAACTGACCTCACCCTCTCCTGTAATGTCACCCGAGCACTCACCCACCCCACCTATCTGTCCGTCACCTGGTCTGTGAAGAAGGGAGCCACGTCTGAGGACATTTTGACCTTCGGGCCGCAGGGAGAAGTGGTCACAGGGGCTAAGTTCGCTCGCCGCTACGCTGATGGAGGCATCCGATTGGTCCCCGGCAGGAACGGATTGTTTCAGTTGGTGATTTCCAGGGTGACGACATCAGATGACGGGATTTATGAGTGCAACGGGACGGAGTGGACGCATGAAAACGGAGGGAAATGGATAAAAATTGTGGAGAGCACTAAAGAAATGGGAACGGTTGCTGTTACACCTACAGGTGAGGAGAGCTCATTATTATCTGTATGTTAAGTTACTGTGTGTTTCTGTGTGTGAAGGCCGATGGACGTGGGAGAGTTCTCACTCTTTATTTTAAAGGCATCCTCTCTGTGAAACTCCTCTCTGCCTTGCACTCTCCCAGGAGCTTCATGACCCTCACTGTCTGTCTTTTAGAGAGGCCCTGACACACACACACACACACACTCTGGCTCATTCATCACGGTTGCTCTGGTCACCATATCTTCTATCTTTCTGGGTTACCATATCCTCTTAAGTGCTGAAGAACACCCAGTGGTTTGTAATGAAACCAGGGCTGAGCAGCACACACACTCACACACACACACACACACACTCTCAGGCTCGGTCCATTGTGTTCCAGTCACTCCATATTGACTTACAGACTTGAGTAAAGAGGATGAGAAAAGTCAAACAGAGTGGGCTTTGTCTCTCTTGTCCCTGTCCAGACACCATACAGAGACCCACATACTGCTGTTTATGTTGTTACTGGCGACCATGTTTAAAGTCCAGATTCAAGACTGACAACTGTTTTTAATTTGCTGGTTCTTCTGTGTGAAGCTAAAATATATTCAAATATCATGTTTATTCTCTGTCCCTCTTCAAGGTCGTTCCCTCAGCGTGACGGCCTCATCCTCATTCTCCTCCTCGTCTCTGCTCCTCTCTCCTGGTGAGACACTGACCCTGCTCTGCTCCGTCACCGCCGACAACCTGGCCTCCCTGGCCCTGGAAGTGACCTGGCTGGCGGACGGCCGCGAGATTGTCACCATGGAGCGCAGCGGGGTGGTGGTCTCCAACACGTCCACCAGTGGCCTGAGGCGAGGGGAGGCCAGCCTTGAGAGGATAGGCGCTGGGGAGTACAGGCTCGGGGTGAGGGGGGTGAGCGGTGAGGATGGAGGCGGGTACACATGCCGCATCCGAGCCTTCATCGAGAAAGGGGGTAGAAGCACTGGAGGAGGAGGGAGGTGGCACATGGCGGCGGAGAAGACGTCCAGCCCTGTGACGGTGAAGGTCTCAGAGATCAGTGAGTGTTATTTGTGTGTGTGAAGTGATTGTAAATAACCATGTACGTGTTACTTCTGTATGATGTGTAAGTCTGAAGGGGAGACGCTTTAATCCTCTAGTCAGCCTGTCGCCTCCCGCTGCGCGGACGATCGATTAGTCATGCCTGTCCTGCTACCTCTGGCGATGCAGCTAGTGTGTGTGTGTGAGCATGATGCTCTGATCCTGGCTCCAAAAAGCAGTGATGTCAAACACAGCTATCAATTACTGGCATGGTGGGTGGTCTCTGCATCTGTGAATTATACATCAGGTTTGGGTTAAGGTGACTGCAGCTGGCAGTATATATATATATATTTATATGGAATTATTTTCTTTCTTTCCCCCTAAATAAACATTATGTAATGTGTCAGGGTGCTCATACACACCTTCATTTTTAATATTTGTTTTGAATTGGATGCTTGAAACGTCATCTGGTCATCCCAGAAGGAGCATAACAAACAGGAAATCTCAGCAGGGCTTCGTTTTGACCTTCAAAGGATTCAGTTCCTGAATTGAGACGCAGCGGATTTCTTGGGTCGACCAGTGACTTCCTGGCATCTTTGCCGGTTGCCTGGCAACCTGACAGTGACGACAACAGTTAAGGATTCATGCCAGGCCAAGCAGACCTATTATCTGGAGGTCTGTGATTGGTTATGGAGCGTTTCTTTCTCATGCTCCTGCTCCACCATAATGTTTGGACAAATTCCTCGATCCTCATGGAAAAAGTGGACTGAAATAAATTGATTAATACTCGTTACATAATCACAAACTTTAACAGTCTGGGGAATTCCTAGGAAGCGTTTTGTTAAAATTGTACCGAGCGCTCAAGTGTGTTTTTATTTCAGGAACAGTTTACTTTGGTGCTTTCTGGCAGTTACAGTTTCGGCCCAGATCAAAAAGCACCTCACATTCTCTCTGTGGGGTTTATAGGAGCTGGGAGCCAGATAATGCTGACATCAAAAGGAAAAGCTGATCACTATAAGTGTTTGTTGCACTCTGATTCACCCCTACACATTTGAAAACTTGCTGTCTCCTGAATTCAGTGCTGTTAAATGAGCTCTTACAGATTGCATTGGACAGCTGTGGTTATAGTTGGCCTTTATGAATCAGATCTGATACCTGATATTTCCAGAGAGACCTGAGTGTTACCGTCACTTCCGTTTTCACTTTGTTGTTGCGGTGACTTCCCTGTCCCAGGATGAGCTGCTTCCTCTGCCTTCAGCTTCTAAAATGTTCGATAGTTCACAGTGTGTGAGTGTGTGTGCAGTATGTCATCAGGAGCCTTTAGTTAAAACAACAGCCATGTCTGGAAGAAGATTTGTGGAGCCTTGAGGGGCCATGTTGCATTTAGAAATATCAACCATCCTTTACGGGCACACAAACATGCACACGCAGTCGGTTGTCATGCAGGCACAGCTGAAATATCAAATGGTGCCATCAAGACCATTCTGTCAATACACACAAATGCTGTGTTGTTAGTGTGTTTGCATGGGGGATTGTGGAGGATTGCCTGCTATCTGTATATGTATGTGTATTAAATAAGGCTGTCTCCAGGGACTGCATACATCCTTCATCCACTATCTTGTGTGTGTGTGTGTCCCACATACTGAGGGTATGAGGCTGGAACTCACTATATTTTGGCCTCGGGGTACACATTCCTTTATAATGCTGAAACACACTCACACACACACATTTCTAATTGAGCAGATCATGTATTTCACTTCCTCAAGAAAGACCTTAAACTTTGTGTGTGTGTGTTTGTGTGTGCGTTTTTGTGTGTCTCTCTGTGTGTTGTCAACCAGTCAGTTCCTATTCTATTGATGCACGACCTTGAAGTTGCCCCTTCTTCCCACAATGCTTCGCTAAAGGCACAGCCTACCAGGAAGCACAAAAAGAGTTGAAGAACTTGTTTAGGAGTTTCCCCACAGCACACACACACACACTCACACACAGATTCACACACACGCAGAGCTAAAAGCGGGTGTAATTCCTCTCACCCTTGGCTACACTTCCCCTGTTGTGCATGTTGTTGTGTCAACTGGAGTTATTATCAGTGGAGCTATTTCACTCCAAAACATCTGTGCATTTCCAGTTAGCTGCTAACCATTAGCCAGAGTCATGTGACCCCAGCTCATCCTCTTCAGATTTGAAGAGTGGCTGCGGTGTATTGTTTCCAGCGTGGAAATACCAAACGAGAACTGCTGTGGTTTTCCAAGCACCAGAAAATGTTGGCTTAACTGAGATTGGTAAATGATTGACAGGTGGTACTGTCTCTTTCCATTGACATGTGAGGACGAGCAGGTGAACATATCGGAGTGAGTTGCAGGAAACAGCAGAAAATGAAGTGATGTAGCTTAAATTAAGGTGTAGTCAACTTGTTTTCATCCTGGATTAACTGTCTGACTCCTTCATGTTCCCTAAAGGGAAACGGTTTAAAACGCTTCCTGCAGCTTTCCCAGTAAAAGTCTGTCCTCCCTGTGAAAACAAAGCAGCTGACTTAAAGAGGCTGTTCGTGGCCACGGGCTGTATGAGGCAGCAGTCTGTGGTTTTTGGATGTTAAGCGTTTATTCTGTCTTTATTACTGGAGATTTTAACCTTCAGTTTTCCTATGAGAAGCAAAGTTGGGGTGTATTTATAAGTTAAACTTCAGAATTTTCTTTAATGAAGATAATCTCACATCCTTCCCTGGGATTAGACGTCCAAATCTGTGTTATTTATCTGATATTGGATTAGTTGTTGTCTTAGCTGTAATCTCTGCTATTGAAAGTGCATCTGTTGAGTGAGTGTCGGCTAGTGCTGCTTCCTCTCCGTCCTGGGAGACACGAGTTGTGTTGACAGAAAGAGAGAATGGCCCAAGTGGCGTATTCATATCTGGTATTCATATCACACACAGACACACACTGCGGTGAAACCACAGCGCCTCACAGGCCTGTGCTTGTTTTGGCTGAAAACAATCCTCCTGCTCCCTGAAAACCGCTGACTCCGCTGCGGGTTGAGAGTTCAACTCCCTGCCCAGCTCAACGGTAACTCCGCTGCCAAGCTCGGACGTTCACTTCCCGCACCGCCCAGTCTTATTATGGTGGCACGGAGCCCACCTGTAACCGAGCCGCAGCCGAAAACATCGAACAAACACATTCCAGTGAAGGCTTGACGCCTCCTGAACTCACAGAGAAACACAAGTGCTGAAGGCTGCACTTCCCTGTTTGATGTGTGTGTAAGCTGGGGCAAAAATCAGTGAGGGGGTCACCCTCAAGTAAAAGTCTGGATTTAGCAGTTTTTGCTCTGTTTTTGGTCTCCACCCTCTGCTGTTTGGCTCTTTAGCTGCTTAATGCTCCGACACAGGTGACATCAGGCAGCACCACAGTCAGCATCAAGCCCTCTGATGCTGATTTAATGTGTCTCAGGCTGCAAAATTATTAAGTTATTTATCTCTACATGTTTCCCTACCCCATCCTTATCATTGGAATTGATTTTATTACACATTTGTGGTTTTTTCCCTCCTTTTCTGTGATGCTAAGCTAAGTATTGTTGATTTCTAGGCTCGACAAACCATCTGGAAATGGCTCCTTGAGCTCTTGTGGCTTAATTTAATTAAAGAAAATAATTGGTAGATTAATCCATAATGAAAATAATTATTAGTAACAGCTCTTGTGAACAGGAGAAACACAACAAATGTGTGAAAACTGAAGCGTAGCAGCCTGATGAAAGCAGTTTGTTGTGTTATTGACACTGACCTATTTTTCCTCACTCTGCCTCTCTTAATAAAGATTTTTTCTTCTTTTTAAAGCTTGTTTTACACCATTTCCCAAATCAGAAAGAGCAGCTTAGGTTAGCAGTCAGACTCTGCTATGTAGAGGCTGGTGGTATACCAGCCTCTTCAGAAGGAAATGCTTTGGTTTGTTGTGCACACTGTTTGAATGTACCTTTTTTTGGTCAGTCAAGCCAAACATTTACAGTCACATGACTGTAAACTGTAGGCAGATCATTCACGGCTTCACAGTTGTGTGGAAAAATGCAGAATCTGTACATTTTTTTGTGCAAAATGATTAGTTAAAGGGCTTGTGGAAAGTAGAAACTTTGATTGTTTTTCTCTAAAAATATTGTAGCTTTTTGTCATTGTTGTTAGAAAAGGTACTATGCTAGGAAAGTGTGTGTGTGTGTGTGTTGAGTTTTGGCATATCATGTTATTATTGGAGGAATATTTTTAGAGGAGATCCAGTTTACTGTAACTGTTGTACAGTCAGAGAGCTTCTGAACTGAGTGATCTACTAAATAAGGCAACATTTCTGCGCCTGTGTGTGTTTCTGTGCTTCTGTGCGTGAGCGATGGAGGGAGAGGCGCGTGGCTAATTGGCAGAGCAGCTTCACACATTCTCATTGATCAAAGCTTGTGTGTGTGTGTGTTGCACAGCAGATGGTGACAGTGCTTGAGTCAGTGTGTGTGTGTGTGTGAGACGTCCAACTGACATCACGCAGACCTCCTCCTTTGCCAAACACACATGTACTTGTGTGTGTATATATAGTGTCTTTACTGTGTGTAATGATTAGTGTGACACACACTGGGTTTTGTCAGTGACTACTTTTGTGTATATACTCTGTGTGTTTCACATTTAGACAGGTGGAAATGGTTGTGTGTGTGTTTCCTGTTCATTGACGTGTAAAGGTGCAATCTGGCTGTCTCCCTGAGAGGACCTGACTCACCACCTACACACATGCACTATTAACACTGTGATACACACCTCATCTCGCACAGTTAACGGTGTTATTTCAGGTCTGTTTCTGGCATCCGTCTCAGCTCACACAGCTCTATTTAAGGGCGAAACATAAGCAGGAATCACTTTGCATTTGTCCGGTGATGGTGGACTGTTGTATGATGACACGACCTGGCAGTGACTGATGAAAGTGACGTGGCTCTGGGACGGGCACTCGGGCACGTTGTGGACAAAAAGGAGTTTAAATCCGACTTTTTCTCTGCAGAGCCGAGCTTCACTGTGAACCTTGAAGCCACCATGAACCCCCAGATGACGGCTGATCCGACAGAGCTGTCCTGCCATGTGACCAACATCACCCAGCTACCTCCAGGAGGCCGGCTGGGCGTGAGCTGGGAGCACGCCACAATTCCTGGTACGTTTATGCCCCATTATACTGTGCCATGTTTGCTGTGACATTACTCAGATCCCTTTTCTTTGTGCAATCACCTGCAGGTAAAAGAGACGATATTCAGACCTCAAGCGTGATTGGCTCCTTGGACGGCAACGGAAACCTGTTACCGGGACCGACATACGCTGACAGGCTGAAGAGCGGCGTGTTGTCTCTGAGCAGAGTTCAGCCCAACACATTCAAGCTGCGAATTCTGCGCACACAGGTGGCACAGTTTTCCAAAAAGAACCATGAATAATGTCTTGATTGCAGAACTTACTGATGTAAACTCTGCTCAGGGGATCGACATGGGGTTGTATGCCTGCACCGTGTCTGCTTGGAGCATCACCAGTCAGGGAGACATGGTGAAAACAGCAGAGTACAAAAGCTCGTCGCTGACTGTGCGATGGGACCCCAAACGTAAGAACAGCTGCATGATTAATTACGCAAAAAACAGCATTCTAATGATTATAATTATCATAACGCTTTATTTTTGTTACTGAGAGCGTGCAGCATGAGCCCACATACATGATGAAGGCTCCTCTGTGGAGCTTTATGAATGCACTCTGATGTGTAGAGTTCACAGAAAAATCCCACAACAGAGCTCTTCTTGCCTCCGCACAATACACACACTCACACACACACACAGTTATGAACCCAGTGACCTCAATTTAGCTAATTGAACCATGATGTAACTCAAGTGCTTTTTGTGAGCCTGCTTTCAATCCTTTGACACTTCCTGTTGGCCTCTGTCGGGGATCCCCCCTCTGTGTTCTCAGATCCTTCTCTAAATGTGGTCGCTAAACGCATCCGTGAAGCCTCAGTGGGCGGGGCTACCTTTGAAATGAGCTGCACCATCACTACCGAGAACCTCAGCGAGGCAGGCTACTCAGTCCTCATCCAATCACAGGACAGCTTGCAGAGCAATGTGAGGACCATCATGACTCTGAGCCCCGACAACGTCCTGCAGCACGGAGGAGCCACAGACCCCAACAGGAGGTAAACACCTGGTCACATGCAGTGCACAAACACACACACACCATCTGAGTGTTGGTATAGTGATGCATGTGTGTTATCTGCTCTCTCAGGGACAGTCTGGTTCTGACAAAGTCTGGCCCAGCCGAGTTCCGGTTCCGCCTGGCTGGCGTGCAGCTGTCTGACAGAGGTTACTACTGGTGTGACATCACGGCGTGGACGAAACAGCAGCCAGGACAGACGTGGACAAAAGCCAACAGCTCCGAGTCCAACAAAATCCATATTAACTTTCAGGAAAACGGTGAGTCCATCTGAAAACCCACATCATGCTGATCATAATACACCATTTGTATTGCACTGTGGTAATACTGGTAATATTAGTGAATAAATGAGTGTTACGTCTCAATTATCCTGGATATCCTAACATCTATTAATAGAAATGTGTAAGCAGCTCTGTTCTGAACATTTCTAGACATCCTCCACCCACACAGTGTTAATGACAAACAACACACATTCCCTAATAAAGACACACAAACACTCTTTAAGCCCTTTGACGCCCACCACAGCCATTGGCCTACTTAACTTTCTTTGATCTAACTGGGGAAGTGGGAGAAACGGGAGAGCGGAGAGAAGGAAGATGAGGGAGAAGGGTGTGAGGAATGAGGTGAAGCAGGACTTTCTGTTTCTGGATCCAGCCTCAAGTGGCTACTCTGGGAACTAGAGATTTCGTTTTGTATCCAGACTCAATGCGACATGTTTTGCACTAAATTCTAATCGGTTCAATTAAAGTAAAAATTGAAGAAAGTCCCTCAAGCGGCTCCTCAGATTGCATTGCGATGGACAGACATAAATATTTAGAAATCCAAGACCCTGGTTAGATGACCTCAGAGACTGTGGACAAAACAATCCATAAATCTGCACACTGCCTCATTTTGTATTAGGTTTCAAACTCCTCTTAGTAGTGGAGACGCCAGCGCTGGAGTGAGCTGCTGTGGTCGCACACAGGATGCAATCATGTGAGCGAGAGCCTGCAGAGAGGGAGAGAGAGAGAGAGGAGAAAGAGGAGATAAACTGAAGACTATCTTCTGTCTCTCTCTGGGGAGGACAGGAGCCCTTGAGCTTTACTTCCCTTTTCTGTCTCTATCACTCACCATTTTTTTACTCTCTCTCTCTCTCTCTGTCTTCCTCTACCTCTCTCGCCCCTCCCTCTCTCCTCTCTCTGGGACATCTTCAAAGTGAAGCCCTTTGGCCAATCAGCCAGCTGCACAGATCTGCACCGCTGCTTTCCTTTCTTTGCTCTGCTCACACATTTGTGTGTGTGTGTGGAACATTTCAAGTTGACCCCACACAGAGCAAACTCTCCCCCCCCACACACACACACATGCAGACACACTAACAGCTCCAAGCTGAGCAATTTTCAAGAACCTCTTATACTCGCCTTAGGCGACGGAAGCTGTGCGCGCTCATTCATGTGTGTGTGTGTGTGTTTTGAGCGCATCCACTAACTGGCAAGTCTCCCAGTGTTCCAGCTGTATGTTGAATGTTTTAGACGTGTTGTGGTATTCCTGCCTGCACGCGGATCTGCTGTGAGAATGTATATGGAAGAAAAAAAAACATGCCTCAACAGCACATTTACTATTAAATATTCAGTGTTTGAGTGAGTTGTAAGTGGGATGGCAACATAAATATGGAGTGGCCACAGGAAACAAACCATATGGAGTGTTTTGTGAGTTGCACTGATTCTTGTAATTTGTTCAAATTTTAACCTCTGTCTTTATTACTGAACTCATTTTGCAGTTAAAAAATTGGGAAATTGGAGCGTTTTAAAGCTACAGTGCATAATGTTTGTCTCCCCCTTCTGACAGTGAAAGGGATTTACACAGAATACGGTGTTTCAGTTTGCGTTTTCACAATGTATTAGGGGATTCATTGTGGCACTATATAGGGTCTGCCGTTCTCACTACAGCTTTTTTGTGTTTGCTATAGTTGCAGCAGCCTGCTAGTTCTGCTCTTAAAGGGACAGTACACCCTAAAATCATTACTCATATATGCAGAAATTTCTACCATCTATACTGTAAACTTTTTTTTTACAGTACTTTACTGAGGTTCGGTTAAAACCAGTCAGGAGCTTGTAATAAGCATGTTTAGGAATGATGAGCTCAGAAATAACAAGAAGTGTGTGTTTCCGCTGATGTGTGGTCCATTATGTTCATCATTGTGAAGCTGGGTCTTTGCTTACTAATAGCTCACCGGTGCCACAGCTGTAATAACACAGAGTGTATCTGTCCGTGTGATGTTTATGCAGCTCGAGTGCATGTGTACCATACATTACTTTACACATGACAGCATGGGTACGGCAGCCTTTTAAGGGAAAAACTGCCAGAACATCTTCCTTGCAGGCTGTTTTTCCACACGTCAAATTAACTTGATCTCATGAATTTTTACAGTGCAGTTTGACAGATAAGGATATTACAGAAACTGGGGGAGTGATTCCACTTGTAAAAATATTGCATGTATGACTTAAAAGCTGTGTTTATCCATCTGAAACTCCATTTCTCACATCTACTGTTGTTCCTCTGGGACATGAATGCTGAATTATACTATATATAGGGTTAAAAGCAGCCTGTGTTTAAATGAATCCTTCTGATCTGGCTGGAGTTTCTCTGATGTTTGTTGTCTGTGTCAAATGTTTTTCGCTCATCTGAACAGGCCCATCCTTCACCATCCGCATGCACTCAGACACCAGCAGTGTTTATCCGTGGGACACGGCCAAGATGAAGTGTTTGCTCGGCGCCTCCGGGTCGTCACCAAAGACCGGTAAAAGCACACACATCACAAATGCATACAGGTAGACAATAAATACATACATGCAGTTGTTTCCTAGTTGTATCTCTCGCCCACACACACACATATTTCTGTTCTTCTGCTGTCAACAGCAGCACTGATAAGAAAGATGTCACCTACAGATAAAATAGTCACACGCTCTTGTTAAGGAGTGTTGCGTTGTTTCACTTTCTTTTTAAGGTGCTGGTTCTGAAGATGATAATGTGTCTTTCCTTTCACTCTTTGAGGTTAATGGTACCAAAATGGTGGTTTGTGTGAGGCAGAGTTAAGAAACGACAAGCATCGCTGTGAGATAACAGAAAGAGAAGATGTCTTGGCAGCACTTTTATTCCACAGGAAGTAAACAAAATGCAGCTGCCTTGTGTATTAACGCCATGGTGCAGCTCCTCCATAGTTTATTTATGCACACTGCTGTATCGTGTACATAATAATGTAATGTTGCATCTGTTTGAGCAGAATTAACAATTCAATGTACTATTAATTCACAATATGTGGTTTATATTTTAAGATGTGTGATGTAGGATTCTCCTTCTAGCTCACCCCCTCCTTCAACCTGCTCTCCTCTTCCTCATCACTCTTTAAATTAAACACATCACGTGACGTCATGCATAACTCACCACCTCCCTCTGCCCATCTGCCACCTTTCTCTTTCTTCTTCTTTGCATTGTGTCCTTCTTTTTTCCTCTGTTTTCTGTTTTACATCCTCATCATCAGCTTATAGTAGGTATTAGTACATATGCATTCCTGGTTCTTCCCTCCCCACAGACCGATGCACCAAGTGTTGTGGTACAAAAGGAAATTAAGCAGAAATATTCTCCGATAATTAGTGTAAAAATCTTTTTATTTGGAGTACAGTGATGCCTTATTGGTGGCTCTACGCAGCAGAATAGCATGTTTCTGTGAACCAGTGAGAACTCACAAACAAGGCTTTATTTTTTCCCAGGGGGGGACTGAGTGCTCTGCTGTTATTTTAACTACAGAATTCAGAGAGAAGGAAAAACAGTGATGTCTTGTGAAAGTGTCACAGTTTCAGCGGCAGTGCTTTAAAACAAGAGAGTAACAAGCTTCTCTAATGGTGATGTCATCTCCCCCATCACTGGTTTGAAGTATGCAGCGCCTGACAAGCGCTCACTTCCATGGCTGCAATAACATGCCATTCATACCAGCGGTAATGAATGCTGTGTGTCCGCATGCGGCAGCACGTTGGGGTTATCAAAGCAGAACAACAAGGGGTCAAAAACGTGAAAAGCCTCTGTGTTAGCACAACATTTTTCCTGATCTAAATACTCAACCCAACAGAGGATGGTTCCTGTCCTGATCATTGGAACAGATACTGTCCAACCCACTTCTAAAAAAGCCAGCGTATTCCAGTTAAACTCAACATTTTGTGTATATATATATATTAATCTAGTCATTTACAGGCTGCTAGAGCAACATATTACATGACTAAACTGTGAGGAATAATGAGTGTGAGTGTGTTTCACCATCCCCGTCATAAAAACAAGCTCCGACAGGAGAGTCGTCAAAGGTATGTACTGCACACACACACCTACTGTTGCTCAACCGTCAGAAAGATAACACAATGGTAAGGCAGTAAAGGATCAACTAATTGTTTCTTAGAACACACCTACATACACATAGGAGTACATGTCATCAGACACAGATAATCCCTGGAATAACTGTATTTTATGATCAGGAACCAGATTAATATGCTGCCACACCCATATCCCAGTGACCTAAAAAAAAATGTGTGTGTGCGTAACATCTGATGAAGTGAAGGTTTGGCTGCAGTCCAAGCTATACGCCCCACCTTTGTTGACACATGTCACTCGAAACCTGTAAGCTAATTGGTCCATTAGTTAACGTTTCACTGCTGTGCGTCACTGACACTCGTGACACTGTCGGCCATGTTTTCAGCCTTGAGCCACCCCGCCTGTCGGCAAATATTAAACATAATGAGCTTTCTCCACCGTCCTCCCACCTTAAATATGTATTAATCCGCAGCTGTAGCATACTCACTCCTGACTGAGCAGCATTTGCTGCTGTTTAAAAATGCATAAAGTAACATGAGGTGTGGAATGATACCGATATAAGTGTCGCTCTCAGTGGAACCAGGTGTTGTGCTCAGAGCTGAGCGCCTGATCTCTGAGCTGATCATCCTCATCAAGGCTGTGAGCTACATATTCCTACAGCACACAGCCGACGTGACAAAGGATTTGCCATTAGCTGTTAGTCACCTTGAAACCCAACACAACAACAACAGCAGCAACAGAAAAAAACAGGTGAATCACATCTGAACATTTTAAAAATAACGAACCACGCTCCTCTCTCCTCTTTTGGCTCCTCATTTCCTCTCCATTCTCTCCTCTTTCACCAAATAACCCAGCTGTCTTTGTAGGGCCCGACAGGCAGCCGTTAATTAGCCAATCTCACGCTCCGTTAGCCGGCCGGGGAGACAGAACGAGGTAGCAAAAGAATAGATGACGAGTTGGAGAGAGAGAGAGAGAGGGAGAGAGGTGGGAGTGAATGGATGAGGCGAGGGGGGGAAAAAAGTGGAGGGAGCTAAACAGATTGTTAAAGCGAGTGAGAGTGAATAGAGGAGGGAGTAAATGGAGGAAGAGTGGCTGGAGAGCACTGTGGAAAGTTTCCTGAAGAGAAGAGGCGAGGATGCTGTGAATTCAAACGAGAATGGTGCGAGTGTGAGGCGGTCAGATTCTCACTGTACCTGCTAACAAAATACTCAACCTGAGTTCATTCAAGATGTGGCAGCTCCAGTTAGATACATGATGCAACTTTGGAAAAACTCAAGCATCACTAGAAGAATGTCTTTTTAATAATATTCAGTGGTCTCTAGATGACTGCAAAATATTCAAACCACCTCTTCTTTTCAGGTGTGTCAGTGGCAGCACAGGAAGACTGAGAACTTCAAACACTGTGTGTGTTTTAACTGTAGTGGAAAAGTAGAGCAGCCAAACTTGAAGAGGAAAGGAAACAGAGTACAGAGGAAAGTAAAAGGCAAATTAAAACTGTTGAAGGGATAGATCCCGAGCTGTAGAGCTGTGCCATCAGTTCCACTCCATTAGGTCTTGTAGTTAAACAGGCGAAGGGATGCAGGAGCATTGAAAGCTTAGAAACACTGTGAAGTTTTCTTCTGTTTATAATATAGACTGCTAATTTGCCCCAAAAAAGCTGCAGGTCCTCATGTGGCCACTTGGGTGTACATGATGTCACCCGTTTGTTTCTGAAGAGCCGTTTTGAGGCTCGGTGGGAGGTTCCGGGACGTGATGACCGCCGCCATGTTGACAGCGTCATGTCCGTCAAAACTCCAAATATGGACAAAGAGGGGGAGCACGAGCGAGGTTTAGAGGGGCAGGCGATCGTGGAAGCAGGAAACTCACGCTGTGATACGTCAACTGTCTGTCACTCAAGCAGCAACGCCCATAATTATGCGTAAGTTGTAAAAAAATTCACCCCCGTACAATTGACACCAGAAGAGAACCTATCATTTGAGACCAGAGTGGAGGACTAGGACTGCGTGTTCGCATGCGTCGTGCATTTTTTTTTGTCCCGTGTCGCTCCTGTCCTTTTTTTTCAGTTCAAAAAGCAGTTTATTCCTTTGTAGCCCTGTCAAAAATAAACTCGCAAATCAAAGCTGTCGTAGTTCGCCGGTTGTTAACATACGGCTTTTGTACGCGACCCGGACACTGTCCCCGTGAACCGGAAGTACGACGTTGCTTGCCGGATTCGCGTTCAGACCTGAGCCAGATCTGGATATATCCGGATACGAAACCCGCTCTGGCCGGATTAATTTCCCCAGTTTGAACGGGGCCTAACGGGCTGATCCGTTATTTCTAAAGAAGTCTGGTTTCAGTGTAAACAAATCCAATCAATTGTAAGGCCATGTTGGGACTTTTAAACTGTGCAGCTCGGTTTTTGAGCTTATTAGCCAAAAATACAGGTCCTCCTGAAACCGGCTGTTTGTTTAAGCGACTGCTGCTTGTAAAATATGCAAAATCTGAAGTAAAATTTGCTTCTTCTTTTACTGGAAGTCTTATTAAGCTGGCAGCGAGGGAGGCGTAGCTTCCCAGTGGCTTTGTTTCTGCAAAGCTAAATGGTGTTTTTATAGTGTTTAGTATTCCACTCTGCCAGCGCTGTCCTGCTTTATGGAGCAGAGAACACACTCACAGATTCATTAGAAGCACTGGTGGTAATTGTCAGTTCCTTTTGTGAGTGTGTGTAAGTGTGTGAGAGTGTCGTGCAGTTTTTACGCCTTGGACTCTCCTCCAGGGATTAATCCAGAGAAATCCAATCAGACCGTCTTCATTTCTACCGACAGCCATTTTAGTTTTATTAGTTCTGACAGGAGCCAGATATTCTATTAGAGCTGCATTGTAGTTCTGCCCCCCCTCACCCTCCCCTGCTTAATGAAGCTGCTCCAACACCCAAAAAAAACAGGATGGATTTCACATTCAGATTTGAGTCTGAATGCTGTGAGATCACCTGCTGATCCCTTTAAGCTCCTGATGATGATCTATTTTTGAGTCTAACTGGTGTTTTTGTGTTGCAAATTTAATGAATCACCACAGAGAAGCCTCAGAGACTGTGTGTAAGGCAAAAAAAGTACAAAAACAAACTTCAGAATTAAATGCATGCTTTAAAAATACAATATTCATTATAGGCTGAATTAAGATTTGTCTGACGTTGAACTTTCTGATGGTCCTTGAATGCATCAGATGCAGTTTATGGTTAAATCTGATCATATTCTGAAGATGCAGCGGTCTCTAATCTAGCCTGCAGCAGTCCAGTGATTATTTTTCCAGGTAGCAGACATTGGAGAGCTAACATTTTTTAGCCTAGCCCCTGGCCTCCTAGCTTTGGTTTATGAGGCCTGCTCCCCTCAGCAGGCAGAGATCAGGTTTGGTTATGAGGACACAGGCTGGTGAAGGTGCTTAAAACACACAGTCGGCCTTGATGTTGTGTTTACCTGCAAAGAAAATATGTTTCAGCACAACATACTCACCGGCCTGTTGGTTCTGTGTAGTTTACAGGATGACTGTGAGGCAGTGTAAACTGTTTAGCTTGGCGAGTAACAGTTGGGATGGGAGTTCATATAGGGGGTTAGAAAGGTCTGTATTGGGGAACAGCTGTGGGCTGAGGGATCCGATACTCCTGTGAGGATGGGGGTGGGTGGGGGCCTCTCTCCAGTTAAGAGATGTCCTCCAAGTGCCTGGTGCTCTTGTTGATTTATGGCTGCTGTAATAAACAAAATAATCTCCTCAGTCGCTAAGTATTTAAAATCCTCCCCCTCCCCACCACCACCTTATTCTCCGTCCGCTCCGCCGTCAAGAACAAAGAAAGTAGAAGGAAGAAGGCTAACTGTGTGAAGGCAGAGGCTTTCTAATTATAGCTCAAATCCTTGAATATTGGTGTCGTCGCTGAAACAGGCAACCAGAGTTCACACGTCTGTTCTGTGGAATTATGCGAAACGAGTCTTTCATCATTAACAGCGGTGTCAGGCGCTAACCTGGTGCTATCTAAACGTCAAGAGAAGCGTGCGTCGTCTGACTGTCAGCTGGGCAGTTTTTACATGACGTGATTATATAAGAGAATTATGCAATGGATTAAATATATTTGAAAATGCAGGGCTATTTTTACCATATTTCAAAGAGATATTCAACAGAATAAAACAAAGCATGGAATTATTATTATGATTATATAGTCATGTTCATATGAGGCAACCAGGAAACCGTGGTGGAAAAACTGCAGTTTCTCCAGCGGCCATGTGAGGCTGACGCCAAAAACCAGTCTTGAAACCATGACGGATCACTTCGAGTCTTGCCTGTTTTTCTTCCACTGCAGTGCGTTCTGGTGGGAGCCTTGACTAATGGACGGGTCAGGCTTCGGAGAGTTCCCCCCTCGCTGTATGTCACCACGCCTGTGCATACTGAGCTAGGTTTCAGTGGACTTTTTAGTTCGAGGCCGTCCACATGTGGACATGAAGAAAAGGGCTTATTCTTCATCTTTAATGTGATGACGATAAATCAGGCCCCTCTCAGAACTTTGCTGCGTGTGGCCGGTCGACCCGCTCGCCGCCCTCCTCCCTTTCATGTCACCTCTTGTTTCCTCCTCTGGGGTCGGATTGGAGCTCTTGGCCGCTCGTCTCGATGGAAAATGGTGCCCCCTCTCTGTGGTGTCCGAATGCATCTCCATCATCAGAGTCGCCACCGTCAGATTTAACAATGTGAAGGAAGACTTTTTAACTATTTACATGTATTTTTTAGAGGATTTTGTTCAATTAATTATGCAACAATGTGCTGATTTTCACGCTAAAAGCAGCATTAAGGTCACAGATGTGTTTTTACTTATTGGTATCAGGCGCTTCTCACTAACAGGAAGTGACACATTTAGACTATAGAGAGAGAAAGTCCCAGTAAATTACCACATAGAGGGTCAAATGGACGTCTTTTTCAGGTGAACTCAGACCCGGTGTCATTACTACTGCTGCTGCTGCTGCTCGCACTACTACAGATTTTTAATGATGTAGCACTTGAATATTAAAACCATTAGTGTAGAGAGGGGAGAGAGAGAGAGAGAGAGAGAGAGAGGGAGATTGAGATGTGATTCATTACTCTGTGCTGGCTGACTTCACTCCTCTCCTCTCTTCATTATACTGTACATATCACTCCATCCATTCCCCTCTCCTCACTCTTTTCTTTTCATAATTGTTTTCCATCATCATTTGTCTTTTCTTCTCCTCCCTGCATTGTCGTTCGCAAATGTTCCTTTTTATTTTTTTTTCGTCTGTATCCTCTATTTGTCTCGTAAATGACAGAGGATGACTAAGGCTCCATGCAGTATTTATCGTGCTGCTGTGTGTGTGTGCACATGTGTGTGTAGGAGGTACAGTGCTAATAGTCCCTCTCTCCCTGACAGACTAATGACTAGTTTGTGCTTCTGTCTGTCTCTCCTGCTCCCCGTCTCTCTCTCTTTCTCTCTCTCTCTTGGAAATAATTAGCTTGCTCGCCCCCTTTTCCAAAGATTGTATCTCTTATCACAAACTCTTCTTGTCCCTGTTCTATTTCTTTTATCATCACTATTATATGTTATACGACCCTTTAATGTGCAGATAATGCTTCTGACTTCTTTCTGCCTCTTCCTCCATTTACATTAAATGTTATTGTGTGTCTCTCAGACGACCTAGCATATGAGGTGAGCTGGTTTTTCACCCGTCTGCGTGGCGGACAAACCACCACCCAGGTGGCCAGCGTGGACCGCTTCGGTGTTGTGAGGAAAAACGACCGCAACTCATCCAGCGACGTCTCCATAGAGCGCAAGGAC
Source organism: Parambassis ranga (assembly GCF_900634625.1). Lineage (NCBI taxonomy): Eukaryota > Metazoa > Chordata > Actinopteri > Ambassidae > Parambassis > Parambassis ranga. The sequence continues at coordinate 40,831,274 of NC_041023.1, forward strand.
ACGCACACCTACCTGCTGAACATCTTCGGCACTCAGGACAGGTGAGTGTTTCTGGTTCTGAGCCTCGTCCTGGCAGCTTCGCAGTGTGTAACTGTGCTATTTGCTGTCTGCAGTGACAGCGGCGAGTATTACTGCATGGCCACGCCCTGGTACCTGTCGCCCTCTACGGGAGCCTGGACTCAAGCTGTAGAGCTGACGTCGAACCGGATCTTCCTCACTGTCCAGTTTGCAGGTGAGGACGGGTAAAATGAGCATCTTAAGCTTTTCATTGTGTTTTTATATTGTGGCTTATAATATCTTTTCTCTGCTTTCCAGTGTGGGACTCCCTAAAGTTACCGCTCTTATATGGAACATCTGCCTCACTGGGTAACACAACCATTACATATATTGACAAGTGATTGTTTATTAGCTCTATATGGTGTATTTCTGTCAATATTTTAGCTGAAATGCTGAGGCAGCATGAGGAAAATTGAAGAAATATGTCACCGAGGCTGGTTAAAAGTGATGCCTCGGCGTCCTCGCTGAAGCTCCAGTGCTTTGACAGCACTCCTGCTAATTCAGGAAATGTGTCGGACAGCTGGCAGTGTGGATTTAAATTAGTGTCTGAATGTGATCAGGCTTTATTTTAAAGTAAAATCAAAGATTTAACACAGTTAATTATCAATGACGTCTCAAAGTTTGCTTTCTTTTGCCAGTTCCAGACACAGTGACGTCCTGTGCTTGCTGCAGTGCATTTGTCCCTCTTTGTTTATAGTTATATATATAAGTTTATGACTCACAAGTCTATTCCCCTGCCCTGTAATGAGTAGGAGGAGTTTCGCCGGTGGTGTTGGCGCCCGTTTTTAACCTCCATCTGTGTCTCCAGGTGTGGGCCTCTTCTCTCTGGTCCTGGGTCTTATTTGCGCACAGTGCTGCTGCCGTAACACAACGCACACTCCGCGCTCACGCAACAAACTGATGGACCTGGAGATGGACTGACATACACTTTCCCCCGCACCCACACACTGCAGCACGCACAGGAAGCACCACACGCACAACAGCAGCGGCAGACACACGCCCGTGGACGATTTCTGGGACACCAAGTTGTTCGCAGGCGACGGGCGGTGGGACTGAAATGACTCTTGCGTGCTCTGGATTTAATTCGCTCTGCAGTGGAGGTGAAAGGGGGACTGATACACCTGCTAATGGATACATAGCCTTTCATAGACTTCTGTTTCTATGAACAAAACTGTGGTGAATTTTATGCAGATACATTTGTTAACGTTGAAATTTTGAGGGGGCTTCTGAGACATCACTGCCATTTGGGAATAAAGGAACAGATCTGCCGCCTCTGGGAAAAAGCGAAGCGCTCAGGCTGGACTACAAGGTTTTTTTTATTTTTTTTGCTTTTTGCTTCTTGTGATGCCAAGGCTTGCTGCAAACTCTGATAGGACCTCTGCACAGGCTTACTGACACCTCAGCATGTCCCTGTAATGTCACACAGGCAACATCTGCTGCAGGGTTTGCAGGCAGCCTGAGTCGTCTTCGCTGTGTTATGGAGGAGCACAAAAAGAGCTCGGCGTGCATTGCACTACCACCCCAGAGTATTCCTACCTTTATTCTAGTTTTTAAGAGACATTTTTAAGCTTTACAAGGAGATATTATGCAGTTTGGTGTGTTTGTGTGTGAGATATACTGTACATGGTGCCAATATTTGAACTAACAGAGGTGTGCTTGGTTCACTTTGCCAGATCAACACTTGAACAGCCACTAAACGTGGCGACAGCAAGCACGCTCCTTTTCTAAGTATTCAGAAATGTATCCCAGCTGTTATTTTTCAGTCTCGTGTGTGTTTTGTGTGAGTGCAGTGCCACAGTATGTGAGACAAAGAGTTGCATGTACTGTTTTTTATAATGGCGGTATGATGTCATTCACAAGCAACAAGCAACACAAGTCTTCTTCCAGGGTTACATTTAGATGGCATCAAAGCAAAGTTTAACAACATGTCCGTCTTTTTGTTAATGGAGGCTCTGGTGGAACAACGTGATTCAGTTTAAATAGGGTGATGCAAGAAGCTCACTCCATGGAGGAAGGTTATGCATGTTTCTCAGCTTGAGTTTTTAAAGGAACAGTTAAAAAAAATTGAAAAATCTGCTTACGTTAGCACAAAGACTAGAAGAAGCAGGGTAAGTAAGCCATCATTGGCTAACAGTTGCCCCTTTTCCTGTCTTTGCGCTAAGCTAAGCTACATACCGCATCAGATATCTCAGCCCCCACCGGTGGATGCATCCCTTCCCCTGATTCCTCTGAGAGGTTTTGTCTTGCACTTATTGCTGGAACTATATCCAACAACAAAGAGAGATCTACAATAACCAGCTGAGTGAGACAGTCAGCTATTCCTGATGTGCATCAGCTGACATCTGTTGAGTCTCTGTGGTGTTTTCAGAGCTAATGAACGAGCTTGTGCTGACACGTTCACTGCTGATTGGAAATTTCCAGGAAGTTTCTGTCCTAACACAGCATGATCCAAGACGATGTGGTTGGGCCGGGTTTTATCCTGAGCTGCCAGGTTTAAGGTGAAGCAACTTTATGAGCAATATCACACTGTGCCAGGCTGTTGTTCATCCCTCTGAATGTGTGACCAGGCAGAGTAGCAGCGACACACAGCAGCAGTGAGCACGTCACCTCCCCCAGTGTCCTTTTATTTTGTCACTTTCTTGCAATAGTATGATGATGTTTTTTAAATAAATAGATTTGTAAGATGTATTTGCTTTGATTTTTATGACCTCTACCTCTCAGATGTGAGAATGCCACAACGCAATGATTTATTGTGATTCTGAAAGTCTCCCTGGCTGGCCCACGTTTGCCCTCTTTCTGCTGCCTGAGTTTTTCCAGAGGATCTGATGTGGTCGTGATCAGAGATCCTGCTCGGAGACTTGTGACAAATGTGGGCCAATTTGGTTTTCTTCTCCGTCTTTGGGCAAGCCATCAATCAGGTCTTCCTCCTCTCCCAAACACATTTAAAAAAAAAAAAAAAAAAAAAAAAAAACATCAAAAACTTCTAGCAGAATAAATGTTTTATAATTCAACATTGGACCGCGGCTATATCTCTTCCCTCCGTGTCTTTTTTACTGTTAGTCTTATGGGATTTATCTGTTTATACTTTTTCCCTCTGTTTGTCACCAGTCACTCCATCTCTCTGCTCCATTTCTCCTATAGTTTGCACTTTCTCTTCACACTGATCCCTCCTTCGCTCTCACTTTTGATTAGAAATGCAGATGAGTTGAAACCTCGCTCACTCTCCCGGGTTTTGATTTTTACACCTCTTTAACGACAGTCTCTCTCTTCAGTGTTGATTGGCTGTCTGCATGCTCTACTAACATGCACTTGTTGTCTCTCAGGGTCCATTTGACCCATTTTTTTTCCTAGTGGATCGTTTGGCAACTTAAACCCTTGTCTTCCTTGATCAGTGCGTGCAGGATATTTATTATTTTGGTTCACCGCTGCTGTTTTGGAAATGGCACATATCACGGTGTTACCCCCTGGCTCTGATGTAAACGTGTCACAGCTTGAGGGTTGCTCCACATAACAAAAAATTCAGACAGAAAAATTTAGCAGCGTATGGAGTGAAGTAAGCAGCCTGTTCTCCCCAGAGTCAACCAGAGGCGACACGTTTTCTCGTCTTCATTGTAATCAACACTGATGTCTACAGCAGCTCCAAACAGCCCCGTCTCCATCACACCGCCCCGCTGTCTGTTAATGTTTCTCCTCCGTTTAATCATGTTGTTTCCTCTTAAGTGAATTTGCAGCAAGAATTTGTGGACTCGATGGCCAAAATTAAGAAAGAAGGAGGTGCTGGCCTGATGTCAGGTTGGTTCACTGCCATGTTTTCATTGGTAAATGGTTTTTCTACTGTCATTTCCCAACAGCTGTTTCCCTACAGGAGCTGCAGCAGCCTGGGGTGTGGCAATGAGAGGATTAAACCACCCAAAGCTTGCGTTGTCCACGTTGAGGCAGTGAAAACTAAAAGAAAAGGAGCCCCAGGTGAGATATTTGCAACATGGAGAGGTGAAACTCTCTCTACCCACAATCCTCCACAGTAGCTCAGAGCCACAGTGAAGTCTTAAAGATAATATTCGAGTATTTCTACAGCTTAAGACCCCTTAGCTGTTCAGCTTCGCCTTGGATTATTATGGTTAGATGAAGAATGTAAACTGTTTCATAAGAGATGTCCCTGCTCTGCTTTTTATCAAATCATGTCTACACAAACAATCAAAATGCAGCACAATTGATGTGGATCATGTTTCTGGTCTGCAGGCCAGAATTACACTTATCAGTTATTGCTGCAGGAAAGCGGGGCCCCAAAGCACACAGTGAGCACACAGTGATCCCGCTCTCTCTCGGCCTGCAAATCTCCGGGGCCAGAAAGGCAAACACTGTTTATTAAAACCAGCACCGGAGGACAGTGTAGCCAAATCTTTAGCTTTGCAGTGGAATGTATCACACGTTTCTAACTGACTTCTCATTGTGGCGGAATTTGGAAACGAGCGATGATTTTGATGCATCTCTTTGTATTCATGAACAGGCTCACAGAAGAACCAGAAAGTTGTCAGTTTGTTGCTCTCTGACACATATGAATTATGAGGTGCAATAAACAATGCATCCTCTTGGGCGTCTGTACTGTGTCAAGGTTTCCGCAATTTACGTTCCATTTGCAAGCAACCCCCGAGTCAACAGTGTCAGGTGAACTGTGAAAGCCCGGGGGGAGTCGGTCCTACAGGACATCTCTGAGCTGCGTTTTTTTTTTAATTGAGGCAGTGTGTGTGTGTGTTGCTGATCCCCCCTTACAGTGTAAATGTTGCTGTGTGTGCGTCCAGGCATGCAGCAATGGCTCTCAACACCTTCCTCTCACCATGGAAACTATGTCAACACATGGGGAGAGGCAGACTGTGTGTGAGATGGCGAACAGTGTGTGTGTGTGTGTGTGATTTATTATTAGGTAGGAGATATTTGACCTTACTTCACCATAAATCTCTCTCTCTCTCTCTCTCTCTCACACACACACACACAACTTCAGAGCAGTTAGATCATTTTCAGAGTCACTTTCATCTTCTGTAGACTTCAGTCTGATCTATAAAACATTTAAACACACCAAGAGTGCAACACACACACACTGTGATGGAGAAGAAAATGGGTCTAAAAACACAGTTTGTATTACAAGTTCCAGTTGGTGTTTTCGGCCTCTGATATGATGGATGATGTTCAGTATTATTGATTTATTCAGTGAAGAGCAAATCATTAGGTTGTCTATAGAGAACTCAATGAGCAGGAAATTCTGCGCTTGTGCTTAGCTTAGCACAAAAAGCTGTGGTCCCACACAGGAAGATCACACTGTTTAAATACAAAATTAAGAAGTGAAAAGATTTAAGCATAAACATAAAAAATGATTTAGTTTAATTACTTTTGCATCACATTTTATATTCAGTTTACCTTTACCAGCTCTTTCTTGTACAGGTTAACACTAGCAGCAGTGGCTGCAGTTGGCGGTTCGATCCCAGCTCTGCCCTAGTCATTGTTGTGTGTCCTTGGGCAAGGCATGTTACCCACATTGCCTTCAGTGCACTCACTGCTGTATGAATGTGTATGAATGAATCGGCAGTGGTTGGAGAGGCCGTAGGCGCACCTTGGCAGCCACGTCACTCTCCCCCTGGGGAGCTGTGGCTACATCTGTAGTTTACCACTGCCACTGTGTGAATGTGGTGTGAATTAATAATGCATCTGTAAAGTGTCTTTGAGTGTCCTAGAAAAGCGCTGTATAAGTTTGATGTATTATTATTATTATTATTGTTATTAGACCAGATAAAATTTATTTCAAATCAATAAACTAAATTTAAAATAAAGTCAAATCTTTCACTTTCTTATGTTAAGTAGGCAGTAAGTTAGTTATGCTACGTTGGATGGCCCTTCACACACTCACACACACACCCGCCTGCAGTAGTACCACCTTGCAGGCAGCCTGATCCTCCACCATGACATGTCCTTGTATGGTGCTGTGTCTTCACTGTGGCATGGCTCCAGCTCCTCACCAGGCGCACATCCTCATGATGCATACACATCCGAGTATACACAAATAAGTGGTATGTTTCTCTCTGACTCCACATTGTCTCTCTCCCCCTCTCTCTCCCTCTAACTCTCTCTGTGTGGCATGAGGCCAGCTAATATCTTGCTGAAAGACCAAGCTGCAGCAACTGCTGCGCTCTGATGCTGCAAATACTGTTTACCTCAGCTTCCAGATGGTAAATAAAAGTCGGGGTTTGATGAGGGATTTGAGGGAAAGGTAGGAAACAGGTTTAGGCTGCCAAAAACCAAGGACTGCTAAAAGGGTCCTGTACTAAATATACGCCAACATTTCTCTATGCAGCCAGAATCTAGACTTTCAGGGACATCCTGCTCCTTAAAATCTATAATATTCATCTGTAATTTTAATGAACAAGATACCAGCATGCAGAGGTTTGTGATTCCACTATAAATCCCAGCATAGATTTGGACAGCACTAATCTGATTAAATAATCCACCACTGTAATCCACTGTATAATAATAATACATAGGCTCATGATAAATCTGTTTTACTTGAAGTCAGAAACAATCTAGTGGAGTACATAGGCATGGACACAGTGTGTATTGATGTCTTGGATGCAATTCCATGGCTGCAGGGATCTGAGCTAATGCTGCATGAGGGAGCAATAAAAGAAAAAATAACAGGGATCAAGCATGTCGGAGTGACATCGACGTGTGTTTGAAGACGCTGTCAGGACCCGGCGACTCTTCTGCAGACTGTGGGTGCTCCTGATCAGCTTCCTCTGAATTCATAGAATCAAAAATGTATGAGAGGAAAATTTGAACAAAGCTGGAAATAAAAGCAGTGCAAAGAGATAAATGAGCTGACGGCGTCGTCTTACTGAGTGTTAAACTAACTCGTAAAACTCGACTCAACCTTGTAATCCTGCCGCACAGACACAGCTGCTCATCCAAACGCATCCCAGCTATGGATTTACACAGAACGCCACATCTGAATTTTTATAGGAAATACTCTTCTTTATTTGATCCTGTGCAGCAGAGCAGAAAGGTCAACCTGCTGCTCAGGTCAGCGTGGGGATGTGGACTCATCAGGATGCTTTGGGCCTTCATCCACTGACCCACAGAGCAGCAAGTAATTGTCTAGATTGACCAGATGCTGCATTCAGGACCTCTAACTCCACCAGCATGTGTGGAAGTGTGTTTAACATATCCTTGTTTATGGCCGTTACCATGGCTACGACTGTAAAATTGTGAATGATGAATGTGGCACAACTTAAAACATGATGAGTAACCTTCTGTGACCTCGATGTGCTGCTGATGCTGCTGCCATGTTTGGACAGCGGAGCCGGGATGTGGGTCGACTCATCTTCAAAGTGTGAGGCGGTGTTTGTGTGACAACTCGGTCGACGCACTATCAATCTCTGCATTTCACGGTCGCATAAACACCCTGAGAGTGGAGAAAACATGTCACACTTCAAACACAGTCGCACACTAATAAATACTGCACATCATTACCGATACACTACAGAACTACAGTAACTGTAACAGACCCAGTGCATGAAGAAAAACATTGAAAATATAAAAATATTATTGTCAGAAGACTGAATTGTTCTTTTTGTTCTGTGTTTCTTTGCACTACTGTTACATAAGTACTACACGCTCTATGCGCTCACAGAGATCCGTACACGGCGTCAGATCCCATCGCTATCACGCTGACCCTTCATTATTCGGGATGTTATGATGCTCTGTGGATGCTCTCATCCAGCCTCAGGCTAGCTCACATTAACCTCTTTTCCACTTGGAGTTTGACCCAGTCTTCACATAATGAAGGCTCTGATTAATGTCCCGTCTCTTCCTGTGTGTGTGTGTGTCCTTTCAGAACAAGAAGTTGTGTACTTGTTTTTAAAACAAAATGTCTTCATGGGAATGATGCAGCATGAATATTTTTAGTTGCATTTGTGTGGAAAGTATCTGAGAACGGAGAACTGAGAAGTTTTATTTGTTGAAGAAATCAATAGGAATATTTTGGAGCTCCACTCACGCTGCTCTTCCTGCAAAGTGGGCTCAGCAAAAGCTGAAGGTCTGAATAAAATATTCTAAAAATGGAACAAACTAATTCTTTTATCCATTAATGTAACCTCTCTCACTTCCGGAGTAACACACCTCATTGCTTCTTCAGCTATGGGTTCCTGTGCATGTGGCAGCGTGGGTTTCTCTGCACCCTGTGACACTCTGTGATGGTCTATTAGCTGCAAGTGATCAAGTGCAGCTTCTTTGTCTCGGGTCCCCCCCGCACTAGAATAAAAAAGTCAAACTGTGCCTCAGGGTATAAGAAACGCCGACCTCCTTTTGTACCAGCGTACATGCTTTCTGTGTGTTCTCCTGGGTCATCTCCTCCAACACTGCACCAGCACTGCCTACAGCTACGTTTCAAATGGAGGAGCAGCTTTGTGTTTCAAATTTCATCTGACTGCAGAGGCTCCTTCATCCCTGTCCGTATGTTGTACACCTCAGATGCCAAGTTATTGTACTTAACATAGAAGTAGGTGTAAAGCTGTGAAATTGGACATTTTAACATGGAGGTCTATGGGGATGGACCGTTTTTGGAGCCAGCCTCTAGTGGCTGTTTGCAGCTTTTGGCACTCTCATGCTAACCGGTTGCTGTTTGTGTTGAAAATGCAGATATGTTGCTTGAAATGTAATGCACACACAAAAAAAGTGCTTCGCAATGAGGCGTGATGTTGGCGCCGACTGTAACCAGCAGCACTTCAGCACTGACACCTCATGATTACTGACTGTGAAACTTCCTCTTGTCGTCACTGCAGAACAAGCCAGGTCATGACGCTCATTCTCACTGTGAACAACTCCTGCAGGAGGGGCTCAAAGACGTCACAGAGGTGAGTTTGATTCATCTTGAAATCCAGCCAGTGCTGTGTAGTCTTATCAGGGTTGCACAACTGGGCCCTACATGATGAGTTTAGAATCCTAAAATGAATAAATGTTCATTTTTTTTGACACAGACTGGCCCTTTAAAGTCTCTAAAATGAAGATTGTAGCATATGCACATGTTATACACAACATAGAGGGGCCACACACACACATTCAGGGTGACTGAGGTCAGGTTCTCTGCATACAGCAGCTGACTGCCCTTCATCACTCAGATGGTCTGAATGACTGTCCGCAGCCAGGACTTACTGGATTAACCTCAGACACAGTGGGACGAGGGCCGACGTGAGGTGCAGTGCTTTCAGGGACTGGCTGCCAAACCACAGCGCACAGTGAAAGGCAGAATATATATTAAGACAAACCTTCCATGATGTCACCTATCAAACTGTGTTGAAGGCCAGCGTCCACATTGTGTCACTAATTAAAGGCTGCTACCCTCTAACTATAGGCCGGCTAAAACGCCTTCTAGTACAAGTGGGACCAATGCTGCGAATACATGTAAGTGCATGCACACACACACACACTGGTTATATAAGCTGAGAATGCTGTTCGTTACTTCAAAGAAAGAGAAACAATGGAAATAAGTGGAGAAGAGGAGGACTGGGTTTATACCTCATTCATCTGTCAAATTCTTCCTCTCACTCTCTAAAAACAAGCTGAGCAAGCATTTGGTGTCAGCATATTTCAGTGTGTGTGTGTGTGTGTGTGTGTGTGTGTGTGTTAGAGAGAGGATCAGATGTCCCCCCAGACAATAAGACGCCTTTATCTAAAATAACTGAGAGAGAGAGGGATGATCGAGGAATGAAAGAAGTGCAGAGAGAGATAGAGGGATGTTAAAGTGAAGCCTGTTGCTCTCTCTTCCACTAGTAATACTGTTTACAAATTAGCAGAATTAACCTTCAGCAGCTTCTGTTCACATCACAATCATTGATGCACAGGAGTAAGATTCTAAGGCGACTTCTGGATGACTCTTTCTGTAATTCCCTCTCCATCTTTCAAACGTGCAGGAGGACTGTCAGGAGTGTGTTTGCTCAGGTCACAAAGTCCTGTGTGTTTTTCGACTTTCTCAGCCACCTCTCTGTCTCTCTCTCTCTCTCTCTCTCTCACACACACACACACACACACACAATGGGTTACGCATATATCACCATAGCAACATCTGGGAGCATTACTGCCTCCAAGCTGTACATTTTCACACATTCCTGTTTCCTCGTAGGTAAGTAAATATTATTATTGTTTATTTTCTGCTGGTCCTAATAGTAATATAATGTTTTTTTAATTAACTGTGATCTTTAATATGATTTTGATGCTAAAAATGTTACATGCATTACTGATTAATACACTCATTTGTTCTGACATGTTTATCAAGGATTTACCAAACCTACACAGGATATACAGGACACACACACACACACACACACACACATGATGTAAAGCCTCTCTCTGCACCACTGTGAGTGTTAGTGTTGGTGTTTTTTAGATGCAATCACAGTTGTACATTAACCCTGGGGGGAATGATTCACACACACACACACACACACACAAACTTCTTGACGATGACAAACATGTTGGAAGTGATTTTTCCATCTGCCTTTCATTCCTTCTGCCATCTGCCATCGGCAGCGACTGCACAAGCTCCAGCTCTGTTTGTGCTGGAAGAATACTCTTCCTCCTCCTCATCTTCCTCCTCCTGGTTCTTCTCTGGGCAGCAGGGGGATCTCTTCTTCTGTGTCTGTGTATCTTCACTGATATTTGTCAGATAAAGTAATTTAATACAGATTACAAGGACAGTTCAGCATTTTTTAAGCTATTAGCATCTCACATCTAACATTTGCTGTTGTCAGTTGAAGTGTCATGGCCTTACGCTGAGGAATGCCTTCAAATATAATATATAAACCTTTTATGTCACTTTTTCCTCAGCAGGTTAATCCGTTTGTGTGTCTTTGATTGACAGTATTTCACCACAAACACAATGCTCTATTAATATTTTAATGGGTAAAGAAAAGCCTTGCCTCTTTCTTTTGAAGAGAGAAGTGCAACAACAGAAATCGTGTTTGTTCAAAATCAGATTTTCAACCAACTTCCTGTCCATAAATCAAATAAAACCCAGATTCACAGCAGAGAGCTGGTGGTGCAGCTTGTTCAGTGTGTGAGTGGGGCCATCTACAGTGTGTGTGGTGTAAAACAGCACAAAAATACTGTCAGCATTTCTAACGCATCAATTCACACAGATATGAACCAGCTTTTATTTGTATCTGTGTGAAAAATAAAGGGCTGCAACAGGTAAAGGTGAGATCTCCTGATTAGCTACATGGTGAGGATGTCATGATTGAACACACACACACACATTAAGGACAATAGACTTTCAGTCAAATACAGCCTAAAGTTTATAACATTATGTTATGTTGTGTTAGGCGATGAGTTGCACAGCATACACACACTGCTAAACTCAGACATGAGTGTACACTGTGTTGTGATGCTTAGATTGCAGCTAATTAGCACCATCTGGTGGTCAAAAATGATAATAGCGGCAGAAGGAACTACACCTACAACTAAAACTTTTTGCTCTTGGTGATGTTTTATGGGGGTGTCAGAAGCACCGCTCTGTTAATATAGGCACGTCAACATCTCCATCGCGTGTGCGCGCACGGTCTGAGGCTCCTCTCCGCAGGTGACGCTAATGTGGGCGGAGCTTTGGTTGAGGAGTCGCAACCTGCAGGTAGTGTGCGGGACTAAAACCGGTGCGATCCATCAGGCTGGAAGACTCCAAGCGCAGGTGAGTGAATGCCTTTCATTCTTTCATTTCAGAGAGTTGTCTGTTTTGTACCCAATGATTAATTGAAGATGTTAGTGTTGCTACTTTCCAAGTTTAATCATTATTATCAAAGTTAATCAAACTGATTGACAGAGGTTCCTCTTACTGTTTGTAAATGAATGTCTCTGTGAGTCCTCACTTGTGTGGCCTTTGGGGACTCAGTATTGGCTTCAGTTGGACAAGCTTATAGTGAATTTAGATAAAGTCAGTAATGACACGTGTTATTTAAGAAGTTGTTTTCACAGACATAAAGGAGCTGTCATTTATAAACTCCCCCTCCCACTAAGACAACAGGTTTGTCCAACGTCCTCCTGTGATGATCCTGCATGTGTGTTTGGGTGTGTTACAGGAGCGGCAGCAATGCACTCGCCTGGAGCTGCCAAAGGATCTGTGTTCATCACCGACTTTACAAAGAAGCAGAAAGACTACTTTATTTTATATGCATGAGATGACTGTATGATATGTGAGGTCACACATTTTTTGTATCTACTGTCACAACTATTTAAAATAAGTTAAAGGTGTTTAAACATGGCCACCATGGAGGCAGCAGACATCGTCGTTGTAGCGCTTTACTTCATCGTGGTGCTAGCTATTGGCTTCCTGGCGACGTGGAAGGCCAATCGAAGCACAGTGAGCGGTTACTTCCTCGCTGGCCGCTCCATGAACTGGGCAGCTGTCGGAGCGTCTCTGTTCGTCAGCAACATAGGAAGCGAGCACTTCATTGGGCTGGCTGGATCCGGTGCTGCCAGCGGGCTCAGCGTGGCTGCATGGGAGCTCAATGCTCTGTTACTGCTCCAGCTGTTAGGATGGATGTTTGCACCCATCTACATTCAGGCTGGAGTCTACACGATGCCAGAGTACCTGTCCAGGCGATACGGAGGGAGGAGACTGAAGGTGTATTTTGCAGCTTTATCTCTTGTTTTGTACATCTTCACCAAGCTGTCTGTGGACCTGTATGCTGGAGCCTTGTTCATCCAGGAGTCTTTGGGGTGGAATTTGTATCTGTCTGTCATCTTCCTCATCGCCATGACAGCCGTGCTGACAGTCACTGGAGGACTGGCTGCCGTCATCTACACAGACACTGTCCAAGCATTCCTCATGATCGCTGGAGCTCTCTGTCTCACTGGCATCAGCCTCTTCAAAGTGGGAGGACTTGAAGGTCTTTGTCTCTCTCATCATCTGTGTGTGTTTATTTTTTTTTGCTAAACGATGTCATTTAAAGGTGTGAGGACCAAGTACATGAAGGCTACAAACATCGATGCCATCTTGTTGTCTTCACCCCATCTGAACTTTAATGAGTCCTGCCGCCACCTCCTCAGCCCAAAGCCAGACGCTCTGAAGATCCTACGAGGCCCGAGGGATCCGGATCTGCCCTGGCCTGGTTTCTTGCTGGGCCAGACTCCAGCTTCTATATGGTACTGGTTTACAATGATCAATACGGATGAATGCTATGACGCACTGATCATTTTCTTGCTGTCTTCTAGGTACTGGTGTGCAGATCAAGTGATTGTACAGCGAGTTCTGGCAGCAAAGAATATCGCTCATGCCAAAGGGTCTACTATCATGGCTGGCTTCCTCAAAATCCTTCCTATGTTTATCATTGTCATCCCGGGTAGGCTCATTGATTGATCTTACACCTACAGTACAGCCCAAACTCAGTGACCGACCTCTGTATCCTCATCTTTCCAGGGATGATTTCCAGGATCTTACTTCCGGATGAAGTGGTATGCATTGGTCCAGAGCACTGCATAGAGGTCTGCGGCTCTGCGGCCGGCTGTAGCAATGTGGCTTACCCGCGCCTCGTCATGTCAGTGATGCCGGTTGGTCTTCGTGGGTTAATGATGGCTGTCATGATCGCAGCTCTAATGAGCGACTTGGACTCTATCTTCAACTCGGCGAGCACCATCTTCACGCTGGACATTTACAAAATGCTGAAGAAGCAGGTGTCCTCCAGAGAGCTGCTGGTTGTCGGTAGACTGTTTGTTGTTTTCATGGTGATCATCAGCATTGCATGGGTGCCAGTCATCATCGAGATGCAGGGAGGCCAGATGTTCTACTACATCCAAGAAGTCTCAGACTATCTTACTCCACCTATAGCCGCTCTCTTCCTGCTTGGCGTCCTGTGTCAACGCTGTAATGAGACGGGCGCCTTTTGGGGTGGGATGGTCGGGTTCATGCTGGGATCGCTACGTCTGGTTTTGGCATTTGTTTACCGCGAACCCCACTGCAACCAGCCTGATGAGCGGCCCTCATTCATCAAGGATGTCCACTTTATGTATGTGGCAGCCATCTTGTTTTGGGTGACAGCTTCGGTGACTGTCACTGTGAGTCTGTGTACTCCCGCTCCCAGAGACGAACAAATCAGAACAACCACACTGTGGGGGTTAAACAAAAGAAAGAAACTGAAAAGAGAGGAAACGGGAGAAGATGTGACTACTTTGAAACCTCTAAATAATGCAACCTTGAATGGAAACAGTGTTATTAGTGAAGAAAAAGGTCACAGCCACTCAAACAAGCTCACTGTTACTGAAAATCAAACAAGCAATGGCAATGCCATGACAGAAAGCCATCGTACAGGACAGAATGGTTCCTATATGGCGATACCTGACCCCACAATGGTAGAGCAGGGAGAAGTGAGGGATGAGGAAGAGGAGGGCTGCTTTAGAAAGGTGGAGGATGGAAAGTGTATAAAGGCTTTAGAGTGGCTGTGTGGCTTCAAGGAGAACCCATCCAAAGCTCAGGTCATTACAGTGCAGGAGCAGGAGGAGATGGTGGAGGAGCGTCTTCACGAGCCTCCATCAACCAGAATCATCCTCAACATAGGAATGCTGGTGATTTGCTCCATCGGGGTCTTCCTCTTTGTTTATTTCTCCCTATAAGCTCAGGTAAGGTCAGCATTGAGTAGCACTGCCAAGTATACATACATAGTACTGTATAATAATATCATAATCCTAATTGATATACCTGTTTCCTCATGTGGATGTGTGTATGATGTGCAAATTCATTGTGATGAGAACTGATATTTACACTGAGCGTGCCTTTTTAATGAAAATGTCTACACAATGTTTTTATGTTGTATACTGTATTAAAAGTGCAGAGAAATTTGTATGGTTAAGGGCCCATGCATGGGGGTTGTTGTATGTCAACAAAGTGTGGTGTGTATAAAATACACACCTTTTTTCTGACCTAATGTGTTTCACAGGGGATGACGGGAAAACACAGTGAGTCTTGTTTGTTTACTATGACAGCAAGTCTTAGGTGAGAGTGTCCATTTGCTGCTTGTACTGTTATAAAAACAGCCAGAGGTGATCTAAACATGCTACTAAAAAAACACACAGTCACATTTTATAGAAGACTCTCTATAGGAAATAAGACAGAAGGCCTACGACATATAAAGAACTGCCAGGTGTCTAACCCACAAACCAGCATGTAGAAGATGACTTCATAACAACAGTGGAAAGTTGTGTTTACTGACACACCAGTGGTGGTCAGGACTGTATGACCTGTGGATGTGTGCAGGGGCGTAGGAAGCGTTAAAAATGTGGGGGTGACACCTTCTGTGGGTGGGTGGTGAAAAAAAGTATATTAGTATATTCTGAAACATAATATAATAATATTAAGTAATTGCAATTTCCTGCGGATTTTAACAGGTTGTTAAACACCTATTTTACCTACAGAAGTAAACGCTTAATGACTATTTCAGAGACAGATTCAACAAATGGTGACATACAGAAACTAATTCTGTTCTGTCAACCACACTGGTGCTACTACACTAACAGATTATACAAAGCCTCCATATCTGCCACCTTCTCTCTTTTACAGAGACAAAAAACTGGCAAATCTCCCTCATGTCCACCTGATTGAGTTTTCCCCGTCATCACTCACCTCAGTAATAGAAGGGCTCTGCCTCTGACTCACTCTCAGTATCAACCTCAAATATACATGGAGATGGATTGTGCTTTACTTTTCAATTAACAACCAATATAAGTGAGCTTTAAAATATATATATCATCAATGAAATAACCAATAAATAATAATTAACCGTGTGGATGTGTTTATAATGACGCACTGCCTTATCTGCTGCATCAGTGTTTCCCTGTTCATATAATGCACCACTGTGTCCTGACGGTCCATTACGTTTATTTTATTCTTGCTGATAAGAATACGAGCAGGTAGCTATGTGCACTGGCTAGGCGAGGCTAACGCTAGCAGGCTAACAGAAGCTAACCTGGCCTCATTACAATATGGGTTAATGCCGAAAACAACTCTAACTTTCTGTGTCTTTGTTAGGAATCTCCTCATGTCCATAATGTGTGGGGAGGGAGCAAGAAGAAAGCCACTGGCTTTGTTAGGTCCGTTACTGTGGTAACCAGGAGTGGATTTCAGCGGTGAAGTTATTCTCATATGAACCAAATTTTTTTCATGAGCAATCGAAACAGCGTTAGGTGGAGTTTCCTACTGTAAATGTGTGTGTGTGTGTGTGGGGGGGTGGGGGCACGTCCCCCTCTGATATAATGGTAGCTACGCCTATGTGTCAGCCAAAACACCAGAAGAAAGTGTTCAGCACACTTGAGCTTGATATATAATGTATCGGTCAAATCAATAATATGTTAAATATGATTTAATTTGTTTAAAAAAACGAAACTAGCAAATCAATACAATAGAAATTGTCATTGATCGAGGTTTATTATACACTTCTGTGTGCCTGGAAGAACGTTACATTCAACATCTACCAATGTGTTTTAGAAAAAATATTACATTTTAAAAAAAAGTCTCACAGTTAAATTAGGCAACCATAGATATGTTTTATTTATATCTTTATTATTTGGTAGTATGACATTATTATATTCTTTATTTCTTCGTCTATTGGAAATCATGTTAAAATCTCGCGATGTTTTGAGCAATAACGGTTTCGATGCATCTGTCAAGCTGAGCGGAAGCAACTACAGGTAGACCGGAAGTTGATAGTGAAGCTCTTAATTTTAGGTCGAAGGTATACTGTATTGGTTAAAAAACAAGCTTTTATTTTGGAACAACCGGATGTGCATTTCTATTAACTTCATCCTCACTTGACTGGTGCATGACGGCTTCATCAGCTTCAGCTGACGAGAAAATCGACATCAGCTGAGTTTGCATGAGTATCATCCTTGCAGCTAAAATTACGGGAATTTATCACCTCTTAAAAATCTGTAATAGCATATTACAAAGTAACGTGCACCTGTTAAAGCCAATGAAATAATTGTCATCCGTTTCAAAACAGAGACAAGCTAGGAGCAAAGAAGAAATAACATTACATCAAACCCGGCAAACAAAGAGGTCCTTTCTTCAACGGCAACATTTTTCCTCCGTATTCCATAGTTATGAGTCATGGGGCCGTCGAAAATGCCCACGGTCTAGAACAGCAGGTAAGCAGCGTCAGCTTTCATGTGCCTTGCAGCGTCAGTCGATTAAAAGTGTAATAACATAGGGGATAAACGTTAGCTTACCGGCTAGCCTAACACCGCTAACGAGATGCTATCGTGCTAGCTGGCCGTGGGTGCGCTTCATTTGTACACTCACATGGGGGAAAAAAGCTGCGGATCAGCGAAGTAAACACGCACGTTAAACATATACATATACATAACATATACATATGAACTAAAGCACCTGTCTTAGAATATGCATGTGGGATTATTTATTAAACAGTTGTGTACAATGATTAGTTAGCTAGCTTAGCCTCCAATGGGGGGAACTGCCTGTAATAACGCAGAGCTAAGTGTTAAAACGACGTTCCGTTGGCTCCCCTGTGTGAACAAATGAAACGCACTTAACAACTACTATGCTCGCTGCGTTTGTCTTGCAGCATGATACTGTATTAAAATGGAGGTATACAGGGATGGTTGCGCGACTGACACAAACAATGCGGCGTTTGACAGCTTAGCCCACCGGCTTTTAGATAATACGCAGCATTGTACAGTCTCCACGCTTGTCTTGTCTGCGTCCAGCTTTAACAAAAAAAAGCTCATTTCATCTGCGTCACCAGCAACGTAGTCTAGCTCTGTCTGACTGGTCAGACAGCTGGATGGCAACAGAAAAGTACTGCATGTCCTCGATTCATATTTTAGATAGTTCGAACTGGAAAATGTTCATGAAAGTGTTGGATGCGCAACACTGGCCGTATTAAAAAAAAACTCAGTTCTGTTTGGATGCAAAACCAATTGAAGTGTTAAATGCAAATCAAATCATGCAAAGTAAACATGTTCCTAGACGGCAAATCTTTGCTTGGCAATTCAAACCAGATTAGAGCGAGTCTGCAGAAATTCAGAATCAAAGCATTTTTGCAGGTTGGGGCTCAAATATTTTTGTAAATTAATGTCAAGCTGTCTGTCTTATGTCAAATTTTGGCAGGCCAGCTTCTGCCCTGTACATGAAAGCTGAATTTTAATGAGTAATTTAATAAAAAAATAGTATGTTTCTGAGCCACATACACAGACCAACAGTCAAAATCTGGTGCAATTTAGTGACACATTCTGAGCATCTGCTTTTATGTGCAGGGTTTACATGTAGGCTTTCCCCTCCCACAGCAACAAATGGGCACTGGCTCTGTCTACCACCTGCTTTGTAATGTTGAAAGTAACCACATGTGTGTTTTTTGTTCCCCAGCTCGCTGTCCTAGACTTGAGCGCTGCAGACGGACAAGGTGGGGGTACTAACAGTAAGCAGCAATTAATCTTAAGTTTCTTATTTCCTCCTGTTTCTTTGACATTGCGGTGTCATATACTTTGGTTACAACAAATAAAATTAGGGGACATTTGTCTGGGTATTGTATATAACACCGAGGGTTACTTCTTGCATGAGCCTGGTATAAGCTCTGATGTTGGACTCTCTCCCTCTGTTCCAGGGCGATATATACCTCCACATTTGCGGAACAAAGACGCTTCCAAAAATGGTAAGTCCGATGATGATTTCCCTGAATGTTGTGTAACCCATCAGATCACTATGGAAGTTGTGACATGACTGGATTCATATCATACTCATAATTGAAACAGTTTTTTACCATCCAGCAGGAAATGCCTTTGCTGCTGGACGACCGGGCACCTACGCCATGGCACCTGCAGCCAACTGTAAGTTCCTCTCTAAAGTGAACCTAAACATAGATAGATGTCAACTCATTATGTCATACTGAGACACAGAAAATAGAATAATAAATCCTGCAGCAGATTTAATGGTTCTCCTCTTTGCAGATGGGTGGGATGGGGGCCGCAACAATTTTGTCAACGGCTACCATGACAATCGCATGACCGGCAACTCATTCACCCGTGGCCCGCCTCGCATGGAACGTGGACGAGGAGGCATAGGAGGCGGTAGTTACCGTGGCAACAGGGGTGGAGGCTTCAACGCTATCAATCCAGCGCAGCCAATGGGCTTTGGAGGATATGAGAATAAAGGTGGGGAACATGTTTAAAAAACAGTTGGGACACAGACTGGGGGTGCTACTGATAAGTCAGATTGTGAGTTGTGCACTAATTCTCCTGTTAGATGCGAGCGGCTGGAACACTGCAAAGGAAGCCTATACCGGTTTTGCCAATAACCGGGGGAAGTCTGCGTTCTTCAATGACAGAGGCAACGCTAACAGGGGGAGGTGAGCTCAGAAATCCCATGTTTGAGTTGGACAGCACTGTAACGGCATCAAACGGTTAAACGTGTGTGTGCTGTACTCAGGTTTGAGCATGGTGGATTCAGTGGTGGTGGTGGTGGTGGAGGAGGAGGAGGAAACAGCCGCTGGGTGGAGGAGTCCAGAGATGACGGAGACTGGTCCAAACCAACAGCACGTAACGAACGCCTTGAGCAGTGAGTCTGTGCTTTATCTGGCCATTAGGAAAGGTTGACAGCTCTTTGAACATCACTCTAACCACCAGCACCATGTTTTGGCAGCGAGTTGTTCTCCGGCAGCAACACCGGGATTAACTTTGAGAAATACGATGATATTCCTGTCGAGGCTACAGGACAGAACTCCCCTCACCACATTGAGAGTGTAAGCTGCTGTTAACATTACGACATCACATACCAGCAGCTTTCCTCTGCTTTCTTTAAATATATGGGTCTATGTCTATGGTCTGTTAGTTCCAGGATGTGGACATGGGTGAGATCATCATGGGTAACATTGCTCTGAGTCGCTACACCAGGCCGACGCCTGTCCAGAAGTATGCCATTCCTATCATCAAGGCCAAAAGAGACCTCATGGCCTGTGCTCAGACAGGTAACGCACCAACAATCATACATTAAACAATGATTACAAGCATTTTAAACATTGTGTTGTGCATGAGAAAATGGGTGAGGTTTGACTTTGTGTCTTCAGGTTCTGGGAAGACTGCAGCCTTTCTGCTGCCGATTCTCAGCCAGATTTACACTGATGGACCAGGAGAAGCGCTTAATGCAGTTAAAGCCTCAGGGCAGGTAAAGAAAAATTAATCAAATTGCCAAAATAAACCCTGATTTATACTCCTATTGCACCACTGTAATTGTAAGAAATAAATGTAAGAAACAGTGATGAAAACTCTGTGGTGCCATTGTGTTGCAGGAGAATGGAAGATACGGGCGTCGCAAGCAGTACCCCATCTCTCTGGTACTGGCTCCAACCAGGGAGCTGGCACTGCAGATATATGATGAAGCCAGAAAGGTAAATACCTGTTCACACACACACACACACACAGAGCAGCAGAAAAGTGACAAATGTAATTATATTGTCTTGCCAGTTTTCCTACCGATCCAGGGTGCGTCCCTGTGTTGTGTATGGAGGAGCAGACATTGGCCAGCAGATTAGAGACCTAGAGAGAGGCTGTCACCTGCTGGTGGCCACACCAGGCAGACTGGTGGACATGATGGAGCGAGGCAAGATTGGGCTGGACTACTGCACGTAAGATACAGACCGAAGGATGTTTAGAATCAAGGTTCCTGATGAATATTTTAGTGGTGATTCTTGTCTCTTCTTGTGTTCACTGTAGCTATTTGGTCCTCGATGAGGCCGATCGTATGCTGGACATGGGCTTTGAGCCACAGATCAGGCGCATCGTTGAGCAGGACACAATGCCACACAAAGGCCTCCGGCAGACCATGATGTTCAGCGCCACATTTCCTAAAGAGATACAGGTTCGTTAGCAGTATCTCTACTAGGATGCTGACGTTCTGGAACTTTGTGGTAAAATTAAACACGTGTGCAGATTCTGGCGAGGGATTTCCTGGAGGAGTACATCTTCTTGGCCGTGGGCAGAGTGGGCTCCACCTCCGAGAACATCACGCAGAAAGTGGTATGGGTGGAAGAGAGTGATAAGAGGTCTTTTCTGCTGGACCTGCTTAGTGCAACAGGTGAGCCTGTCTCCCAGCAACAGCAGCTCATAACCTCATATTGTCATTGTCACATCTCAGCCAGTGCATTCCTGTGTGTCTCATGCTTAGCACATTGTAATGTCTCTCTTGTCTTTCAACTGTTTAAAACATTTGAAAAGAAAATGTCACATAGTTATTATTTGTTTGAGTTGCATGAAAATACATAAACTCGAGATATCATATAAACAGGATTTAAATTTCTTATTTAAAAATATATTTTGTGGGATTAGCATGAGGCCTCGAGCACGGAGCATCCAGCAGGTTTTATTGTACTCATGTGAGTGTAAATCAGTAATGTTAGAAAACTGGTTACTGAGTGCAGTTTACATGTCAGTGGTTTGGTCTGGTTTTATCCCAAGTCATCCCCAGCGAGGTACAGGACAATACTGGAGACAACATAGAGAAGCCTGGTAAGATCCTCCATCAAGAAACTTTCATCTTGTCATTTCATGTTTAAAAGAATTTTGTTTGACTCTTATTTGTCTCTGTGGATGGAGAACCCCATGTTTATTTCAGTGTACCATTTCATAATGTCAGGTCTGCTCAGCTTATAGTAAACATGCCTGTTGTCATATGTTTTGTACAGTTAAGAGTTAACATCTTTTTTTTTTATTATTTATTTATTTTTTTAAATCCAATATGTTGCTGTGGTGTCTTCATCAAGTCAGACCCACCCATAGGCCTTGATGGAGAGAGTCTGGTTATGCTGTTAGCCTGGATGCTATGTCTCCTCATCCAACGAGCAGATGTAAATGTGGCCCAATTAGTGATGTGGACCAAAACAGATGCTATTACCAGAGTCTTTCCATCAGTGGTTCAAGTAGCACCTGCATGGAAACACAGAGCCTCAGATGCTGTTATTTTTATTCTGCTGTTTTTTTATCCACTTTGCACCCTCTGTTGCCTGTTGCACTTGTTATCTTCATACAAAAAACATCTGTTTTAATGTGCTGTATTAGACAAATTTGCATGTGTCACACATATACTCTGACATGTAGACATACAGTCTGCAATTAGGGAAAAAAAGGAGATTGACTATTTTCCCAATGACCTGTAGATTAATCTCTTTTCCTGGTTTGTCATATCCAATGTTGAATAGCTGAATCACCTAAGCTTGGCAAAAGACAGACTACAAACCAGATGTTGCTTTCTAAACGAGCACAAATGAGTTCTTTCTGTTGTACTAACCTCTGGGGCCCTCTTGTTTGAATGACCAGGTAAGGACTCACTGACCCTGGTGTTTGTGGAGACCAAGAAGGGTGCTGATGCCTTAGAGGACTTCCTGTATCGGGAGGGCTATGCCTGCACCAGTATTCATGGTGACCGATCCCAGAGAGACCGAGAGGAGGCCCTGAACCAGTTCCGATCAGGAAAGTGCCCCATCCTGGTGGCTACAGCGGTCAGTAAAGATAAAATTCTGTTACAAATTCTCCTAATGACGGCACATGTAAGTGACATAATTTTCCTTCCTGCATTCTCAGGTTGCAGCTCGGGGTCTGGACATCTCCAATGTGAAACATGTCATTAACTTTGACCTGCCCAGTGACATAGAAGAGTATGTGCATCGCATTGGGCGTACAGGACGAGTAGGAAACCTGGGTAAGAAGAGGGACAACAATCTCCCTGGAAATGTGTGTGCTATGTGTTTGAACTTGTTTCTTTCTTGCAGGACTGGCTACATCGTTCTTCAATGACAAAAATGGGAACATCACAAAAGACCTGCTGGACATCCTAGTAGAGGCCAAACAGGAAGTTCCATCATGGCTTGAGAGCCTGGCCTATGAACACCAGCATAAGAGTAGCAACAGAGGACGTTCTAAGAGGTACAGTTTCCTTTTAACTGTGTCCTAGTCCAAATAAAAGTAAATTTTTGATTCAGTGTATGCATTTAATTTTATCACCAGGTTCTCCGGCGGCTTTGGAGCACGTGATTATCGTCAGACGGCTGCTGGAGTCAATGCTGGAGGGTTTGGAGGACGTGGAGCTCGCAACCAGGCCGGCCATGGAGGAAATCGTGGCTTTGGAGGAGGTGAGCATCGTGGTCTCATGATTCTTTGATGTATCATTCTACTTGTGGCAATAAAAGATCATGTCAACAACGTCAGATAAATAAAGCTTATTCTCTCCTCTTTTCCTTCATCCCAGGTGGCTTTGGTAACTTCTACACCAGTGATGGCTACGGAGGAAACTACTCGCACTCTCAAGTTGACTGGTGGGGCAACTAGGTTTCTCCATCCCCTCACTTCACTCTTCCTCCTTTCTCTCTCTCATCCTCCTTCCTTTCTGCACATTGTTGTCCGCATCCCATTTGTCTGTAGTCACCCTCGATGACCCCTAGAACCCACATGCATGTGATAAGAACAAACTATCTGTACTCATTTATGTAGCCCTCCTTACACCCATCCACTCACGTCTTTTCAGTCCCTCTTCAACTTTATCTTGTGTTTTTCTATCTCCACCACTGACTTTCTGCTCTTGCCTCTTGAAACAGGCCGTATTTTTGAGGGATTGTTGAATTTTAGTTGGTCACTTTTCCACAGTGGACACTTCAAATCAGGAAAGGAAATTTCAAATCAGTTCTCCCTTTGTGTGTGAAGACAAATATCCAATAATTTGAAGGTGTCCTTTATCTCCTGAAGATAGCATCACAGTGTGTGGACTTTAGAAATGGTAAAAAAAAAAAAAAAGGACAAAAAAAACCCATATTTTTTCACTTTAGATTTGAGTTTTGGCTTTATTGTGTGTTTGTCTACATTTCCCCAAAGCCAGTCAGGCTCCTGTGTAACTCCACGTCATGTTTGTATTAAACACACGGCCATGTTGTGACTCACCGGCCAAAAACTTTTCTAAAAGTAATAGAGATAGGCAACTTGTTAAAGCAAAATATGTCTGCATATAAGTTCAAAAAGAAGAACTGGCTGAGGTCTTGGATATCTAAAAAATTGAGGCCACAGAAACAGCGTTTTTTTTTTTTTAAATATATTTACACTTTTTAAAACATAGACATTTTGATTTTACAAGGCCTGAGAAAAGGAAGAAGTGGAACGTTAGCAGGCTGTTTGAAGCAGTCTTAGGACAAACAGCATTTCTTTGTTTTAAGCAAAACATTATGGAGAATCATTTGTTTCTGTACTGTGCCTTTACAAATTTGAACTTTGTCTCTAATTTCTGTTAGACTGGCTACACGTTTAAGCCAACAGTGACTAAAAAAAATGTTTTTAATGTCATGTATGGGTTTAAACATGTCTTTATTTCCATTTGAAAGGAAACAAACTAGGCTTGAACTAAATCAAACCTTGGCAAAAAAACAAAAACGAAAAACAAAACTGTGACGAGGAAGTTTTTCCTTATCTGTATATTGGAGTTAAAATTCATCAGAAGGACTCTGAGGAACTCCTTAAAGCATATGACCACTGTAAGCATATGTATAGTTTATTTTTATATTCCCAAACGTGTCATCACATTCGTCTTATTTAAAAAGCAGGAATTACTTAGCCAATGAGGAGAGGTAACTGCAGTGGTTTTACGCTTTTAGGAGACGGAGTCCTACACACTGACCAGCTCCGGTTTGAGCTTGTAGTTTGGTTTCTCAAAGCCATTTTGACACTAACTGTCGGGTCACTTCATATCAGTAACAGAGCCACTCAGCAGCAGCAATAGTCGTCATATTACACTGCTCCCCCATCTCTCACCAATCAGGTGTGTTTCTGTAAATGCAGCAAAGTGCTGAGGCGTCTCAGATATTAGAGTTACTTGCTGAAAACATGCTGAAAGTTACTCAGTGACTCTTAGTGCCATCATGCTCTTTGGAACCGGACTCTGCTTCTACCACAAACGGAAAATAAACCCTTGTTTGCCAAAAGCTTCTTTCAAGGGGATACACAACTCAAAAAGTTTAAATTTTTCTTGCTCACTCTATCCTGGAGAGTTACACGAAGAGTCTTCTCTAAAATAAGTCATTCCAGTTTCTTCGTTACAGATCAGTTGAGGTCAGGGATAAAAGTTAAGAACTGGATAATCTCGCCAAATTCATTTCACAGCAGGGACGGCCAAGGGCTACGCAAGGATGCGGTGCCGCATGTCCACAGCACATTTTAGCCTCTATGATCAAGCACAAGATGTTACCTGCTTTAATCCAGTGTTTCTCGGTGCAGACCAAGGAGAATTGCTTTACACTCACTTAGGACAGCAAGTCTCTGCTTGGCATGTTGATAGTGAAGTCACTTCCTGTGTTGCAGTGTCACAAAGGACAAAGCATCTAGTTAGCGTTCCATTTCTTAGCAGCAATTCTGCTCTCTGGTCTCACAATCGCAGTAGCTACTACACCTTATTCACAGACTGTCTGTTCAGCAACATGGCTGCTGTGCGCTAGTGTCTAAAGTGTGCTGGTGGTAAAGCCACATAACAGAGCTGTTTACCTGATTCTGCGTGCTGTTATGAATCCCTGGTTAGCCCGACTAGCTCTGCTGTGGAATCAAGCTGGATGGGCCAGTTGACCTGAGCTCAGGACGTCCATGTTTCATCCCTGTGTGAAGGGAATCCCACTGTGCATTTGGATGGTTCAGTGGAAGAAGTCCAGTCCCCGCTGTGTAAATCAGCAGCAGAACAAGTGCTCTGTTGCTGCCCAGTGGGCGTCAAATTTCATCTTGATTTGTTTTGTTTACATGGGAAAACTTAGATTAAGTGTAAATAGTTCCTCTTCAAACAGAGAGGAGTCTCCACAGTAAAGAATGTAACACTTGAAGTGTAGAAAATTATGTTTGATCACTCAACACTGGACCACACGGTGTCTGGTACGCTTAGTTCAGAGGGCAATTTGAAGACGGCTGATAAAAGTCCTTGTAGGTTCCCTCAAATTGCCCACTGGCTTCGACAATGACAAGGCTGGACCAAGACAAAAAAACGTATGCAAGTGTTGTTGTTTTTTGGTCAAGGAGTCAAAAATGCAACGCAAATATTTCTACGGGAGGCTTTAGTTACGTTGGAGCTCTCTGATTTTTCCTGTCTTTATGATTTTAGTCAAGTACAGGTCAGTCTTCAGATACGTGTCCCCCAATTACATTTAGGAGGGAGGCTTTCAGGCTGGCAGCAGGCTCTAAGAAGATTGTCCAGTCTCTAGAGATCAGACTGAAAGGGGCGGTGCTACATTCAAGGACGTTTAAAATGTCAGAAGAACACAGCATTCTTCCACTGCGTCCATTTAGAAACAAACCAAAAACACATTAGTTTTATTTGAGCTTAAGTGTAATTCTGCACAAACAAATTTATCACTGCGACTGCGGTCTGTGATTAAATTGTTGACCAGAACTGTTAGAGGTGTCCCAATAGATGCACCAGATTTGTTTTTATGTGGCCATAATGTGATAATTTTCTCCTGCAGCAATGGTGGATAGTCTCCATCTTTACATTTCTAACTACATATGAAGGAGTAACCAGCAGGATGATAGGAATCAGTAACAGGACAATAAGTTGCAAATGACAATCAATTATGAAGGATTTCCTTAGCTTCACTTTACATCCCAACAGAACAGTTTTAATTTGCTAACCTTTGGTAGTCTGTTGACTGGGGTTCTGTCGGTATTTGTTACTTGAATCCATGGCTGCTGCCACAAACCACAAACTTAGCACGCAGCTAGTGTAAACGCTATGCCTGCTAAAAACACCTGAAAGGATGACGTGCACTCACTCTGGTTCAGTGTGTTGATGTTGCTGTGCCTTCTAACAGTCACTAGAGGGCAGAGAGAATAACCCTTTTAATAATAGATGAAGGAATATTAAAGGTCAGATTTAACACAGGATGCTTGTTGTTTACCTCTTTGTCATCATGTTTATAGATCAGTCCTGTCCGGTAGTATAGGCCTGAGTATGCGTTTAAATACGCAGCGTATTCAGGCGTTTTTTCTGATGCAGACAGGTTTTATCTGTCGCTGTTGAACTGTGTTACAGCAACCACCGCCGTGCCCCAAATCCCCTTAGCTCAGCACTGGACCTTTACACTAAGTGCAATACAGTTCAGTTGCTTGTGGTTTGCTTTCACTTTGTGGTCGCCCAGATTTACCTCTGCACATTTTCCTTTTTTTTTTTTTTTTTTTTAAATCGGCTGATTTCTGTCAGTGCTCCTTTTGGCACAAGTAAATCAGTCTAAATTCTGACATGTGCATGGTGCCTTGAAATGACTGAATCACTGATTCACTTAAAGACTGACATGTTGTGGTTAGGGCTGGGTATTTATTATATTATTATATGCTAGTTTTGTTATTCCCCATAGAGGGTGAATGGGTACAGTCTGTTCTGTACTCTATGTACTGTTCGTGCTTTTTCCTGCATTTTTAGTTGTTTAGTGGGGGCCAGCAGCAAGGCATTATGGGTAGAAATGACCATGATCCCTGGTCAGTGTTTGTGCATACATTTAAATGTATCCAAACAGGAAACGCAACATTTCTGCTTGTAAGTCTCAGTGTTGAGGGGTTGTTTTTTGGTCTCTTTTACATATTGAGCACTTTTTCTTTACTGTTTCTAAAACCTTTTGATGCCTTAAATCAAGGGTAGTACCCAGCCCTAATGAAGCAAATAGTGAAGCTAGTTACATCGTTTATACAGCATTGCCACACTGATGGTGTTGCCATGGCGAATGATTCTGTGTCACTATGGTAACTCACTTTATATAAGCAGGACTTCTTTGATTGCTGGAGAACAATTAATGGTGCTATGCTCCCATTGCTGCGGCCTGCAGGCCCCTTTTTGTCGTAGAAAGACTTCAAATCCGAGAGTTTTACTGAAAATACTTCACTTACTTATTTTAGTGTAGCACATGTCTTTCAAAACTCTGAGAATATGAATGAGTGAGTGATTGCCAGGTCAAAAAGACAGGTTACTCAATAGTTTAGGTAGAGTGTGTGTGTATGTGTGTGTGTGTGTTGTAAGGAAAGGTTCTTCCAGATATGAAACAGTTTCTTTTTTCTTTGGGACCAGGTGGAGTTCTAGTTAACAGCAACTGTAGGATTCAGCTATTTGCACACAGAGTTCTTGAGTCTACTTTCGCTGCTAGTTTGTGTAATTTATCAAGCATTTTTGAGAAATATTTATTTTTATAAGCCGAATACAAAAAGTTGATATTTTACAAAGTGACTTGACCAAAAGACAGTAAACAAAAAACACTGGCACTTGAATGTTGAATGTCATTGGTATGAGTGAAAATTTCTATTTTTCTGGGGTAGTGTGAGCTTTTTAATGTTAAAGATGCAACGTGTGGGGGTTTCACCTTCAATGTGTCACTGTGACAGGCTGTGTTGACCTACAGATAGATTAAACACATACAGATGTTACAACAAACTTATCACTGGAGCCAATCCATGTGTGATTACAAGGTACTCACAGTACTTCCTAGTCTTTAGTAGCCATGATAGCACCACTTAGTCTCCACAATAATGACTGGATGAAGTGCAGTGGGATCTGTGGGGTCCTTAGATTTATACCTAAAATGCTAAGATTGCTCAGAAGGTGAGGGTTGTTACACTACAGCTGATGCGACTGTGATACATTAAAGAGAAACACCGTTCACAGGTTGCCTTTTGAAGTCACATTGGACTCGGTATCAGATCCACTAACCTGTTTGTGCAACAGGTTCCATTGCCAACAATCATTTTTAAATTGGCAAACAAATTTGAGGAAATACCACCATTATATGCCAAGGTTTGGTTAAAAAAAATAACAATGTTATGATCAAAAACCATTTTATAAAAAAAAAAAACAAAAAAAAACATGCAGTACAAAAAACAGGTGTCCAGATTCTCTCCAAGTCAGTTGTTTTATTCTTTTCTCCTTTTTTTCCTTTATCTTTACACTTTTTCCTTCTTGTTAATACCCTCGTTGTGAATGTGTGGCAGGTGGCGATCTTTAAAGTCTTCATAACACAGAATTTACTGTGGTTCTATTGCTATGTTGTTGTGATTTGCATATTTTCAGGCATTAATGCTGTCACAGGGAGCTTCTAGCCAATCAGAAGTAGGAATCTGGCAAGATGCTTTTACATGAGAGGAGTTATTCTCTAGATTGAGTCCACCAGGCTCAGACTGACTGTGGTCACACACACACAGCATAATGTGTCTTCAGCAGAGGAATTGCAAAAAAAGGGCACTCTGGAAAGTAAAAAAAACTGTAACAACATTGTGTATCCAGTAACCACTGAATTAAAACTGAGCCAGGTGTGGCTGGAATTACTGACGGCCAGACTCCCTGACACAGCAGCACTAGCCTGGTAGTTAGTATTTGCTTTATGTATTAGTTTAGCGGTTGTGCACGAAAAAAGCACTGCACGATGAGAAAAAAAAACTGTGCGACTATTCTGATTTAACCACAAATAAAGGTTTGGATTTGCAGATGTAATGATGGCTTTTTTTATTGTGTTTGCATCTATAACTTTGAAAGTCGAAAAAAAATGTGTCCACCGCTGACGTTCTTAAATAATGTTTATTTGAACTTAAATACATATCAAATGAAAAACAATTTACAGTGTGTATGAAATAAACCTGTTCCTACAGGATAATACTCATCAAAAAAAATCTAAGATGTTGCTACCTAACATCAAGATAAAGTGCGCTTTGCTTTGGTTAAAGGGAGGCTCTGCCTTCCTTGTCTGGCACTTCAGGGCCTGTTGGTCCAACAAAAGTTCAGTTCATCACAATAGCCTCTACATTATTTAAGTAAAGTGTAATAATTTGAAGAAAACAAAGGCACAATGTCTCGTCTCTCTGCTTCCTGTCAGTCAAGCCACAGGGCTAAACTGAGCCCACTTCTGTGTATTGCTACTGAATCACGGCTTGTCCGACCAGAAGTCTGGGTTCTCTTGGTACCATTTCACTGTTACACACATGTACACAAAACACACGATTTAGTGAAAATACATTTTTTACTAAAAGGTTTTCTGGGCCTGTGAGTGTTAGTTACTGTACCTGTGTATCTGATTCCTTCAGCCCAGGATACCTGAGGCCGCCAGCCCAGCTGCTGCAGCTTCTCACATTTGATTGGGTAGCGCAGGTCGACCCGTGGCCTGCAGAGTAGAGGTCTGTGTATTTAACTCTGTGTGTAGTAAACATCAAGGGTGGAAACAAATTTACTCACCTGTCAGGCACAAACTCAAGCCAATCATTCACTTCAGAGTCTGACACGTTCTTCACCTAAAAAGAACAAAGAATGTCTGACTTTCATGTGTATTTGTCCTCTAAATGTCCTAATTAACAGTCACTAAACACACCATCTTAACAAGTTCCCTGGCCAGTTGCATGATAGGAATCTCGCAGCTTGTCCCCACATTGTAGATTTCTCCAACAATCCCTTTCTCCATAATCAGCAGGAAGGCATCCACGGCATCGCTGACAAACAGGAAGTGGCGGGATTTAGGGAGAGTTCCCTGGATGGTGCTGTGACAGAGAAGAGGAACAAGATATAATGTTTTTTCTCTGAGTGTGAGTCAAACTGATGCTCAGTAACTTTACACCCACCATTTTTTGTCCATTTGCAGAAGTGTGAGGAACTTTGGAATGACCTAAATGGTGAGGATGACAAGCTTGAGTAATCAGATTTCTCAGAAACAATTTTATTAGTCAATTTTGAAAGCCACAGTGCACAGACATTATGCAGCCTCATGTTCCAACAAATTGAAAAATCTCCAGCATTAATTTCTGTGATAATACCTTCTCAGTGTACTGCCTGGGCCCATAAATGTTGTTGCTCCTGGTAATGATGATGGGAAACTGGTGACAGATAAACAGCAGTGTTTACAGGACATCTGCAGACAGAGTTTGTGTAAATTTCCTCAAGCTGCGTGGATTTTTACCTTGTACTGCTCCCTGTAGGATCGGACCACATACTCTGCTGCAGCTTTAGTGGCAGCGTATGGGTTGGAGGGCCTCACTGGACTGCTCTCATCAAAAACCTGCAGAGAACAAACACCCTAATATTAGCACTTTCTGAACCTGTAACACATATCCACCCCAGTTCAAACCAGTCAGCTGACCTTGTCCAGGCTGGCTCCGTACACTTCATCTGTGCTGACATAGATGAATCGCTGCAGTTGGTGTCGAGCCTGATGGGCAGCTTGCAATAAAACTCTGGTCCCATCAACATTAACCTGGTGGAAGCTGGACGGGGATTCAAATGACGACTCTGAGAGAAAAGGTTCAGACTCAGTCAAATGAACAGACAGGATCAGTTGTGACTGATCAGCTGCTCCTTACCCACGTGTGTTTTGGCTGCCAGGTGAAAGACAACATCAATACTTTCTGTGTTAAAGATGTGGTTTACCAGCCGGGGGTTGCACACATCTCCCTAGAATATACCAAGACACAGGATTAGGTTACACTTGTTATGATTTATTTTACAAAGGGAAGTACGTCTATTTCAGGTGCTCTTACCCTGATAAAGGTGTAGTTCTTTCTGTCTTCTATGCTCTCCAGGCTCCTGGGGCTGCAGCAGTAATCCAGCTGAAAGACATCAGACACTAACACAATATCCTCACCCCAAAAGGTTTCCAAGTCAGTGAAGACTTACATTATCCAGGTTTATGATTCTCCATCCTGGATGTCTGTAGACCAGTGAGCAAACCAGATGAGAGCCACTGGGAAAATGCACACACAATTGTAATTAAACATTAATTTAAAGGTCTAAGTGTTAAGTAAATCGCCCAGCCGTGCAGTTTATAAAGTACAACAGAACAATGACATGAAAATCCTATAAATACTATTTAAATATACATTTACTCACATGAATCCAGAGCCTCCGGTCACAAGAACAGTCCGGTTAAAGTCCATTCTACTTCCGGTAGTCTTCAGCTTACATTGATAAACTTAAATTTGCACATTTTATCGTTTTATGTTCGCTAGCTAACCATCTCCACTGAATGTACTCAAGTTCAGAATTTTTTCCGTATAATAGACACTTTGTGTGGAGTACGACAGTTGTTCGTTGTTTTACGGCAGTGTTGACACGTTGAAAATGGGCGGGACATGAATTGCGTGTGGACTGACTTTTACTTTCTTATTGGTTGTCATTTGTGACGCAGAAACGTACACCACGTTTGGTTGCGTGAACCTCAAATCACTCAAACTTGTCAACGGCACCGACTCGGCAAGGGAACTGCGTCAAGTGAGCGTCATTAAAATAAACAACATCCGGAATACGCTTTCAAAATAAAGACGAAATGATATCTATATGGTTAGATGTGTTTTGTGTTTGTATGTGTTTCTCATATAGTGATGTTTAAAGTCATGATTATTTTAGGAATGTCTTGATGTGTATTTGTTTCATTCAGCACACCGTAAGTTGCATTTCTACCCAATTATTTCAAAAACAAGCTTTTATTTTGAGGGCAAAACACCTACATTTCCTGTTTAATTCCGGCGAATTGTAGACATCTTGACGCAGCTGGTTTACTTCTGGCTTCGTGGCTCATTCAATTGATTAGCTAACGTTTATTTAGTGGATAAGGTGTAAGGGGAACATGGGGATAATGTCGTATTTCTTGGTCATGCTTGTGGCCGTCGTGCTGTTGGAGTCTGAAGTTTCGGGGAAAACTGTAAAAGGACTTTTCAAGAGCGAAGTGGCGAGACAGCAGAACGGCCAGTTCATCACTAAATTCATGTACCAAGGTAACGATGCTGCTAACGTGTCACTGCAGCTGACATGGTTAGCTATGGTTTGTTTTTATTTACTGTGAGTATAGATAGCTTGACATTATGATAATGTCTGCGCTGCACTTTGAAATCACTTATTCTCTTATTACTTATTCTCAGCCTTTACAGGCATTATTTGATTAATTAGCATTTTGTTTTGGAGGTTTGTCTCCGCTTAATGTCTTTCTCTCAGGACACCTTATGTAGAATATTTCTAAGGCCATAAATACACTACAGCAAGGGCTTATGGGTAAAAGCAATGCAACTATCTATGAACTGATGAACTGAATTTATTTGGAAATCAAAGATCTGTTTAGTTTATTTTTCATCAGTCAATCCAAAAATATTAAAATTACAATTGTGTAGAATTTGTTCTTAAACATAATCGTCTGCAGGTCGGAGTGGTCTGTTGGTGTGCCGACTGGACAACTCTGCTTTGGCCACAGAGAAGGAGTCCAGGCTGCTGTTGTACCAGGATCTGGACTCAGGCCTGGACAACCTGAGTTGCTCTGAGCGGCTCGCTAAAGCCAGTGTCAGCAGTAAGAACCAGCGACCACTAACACACCTCTGCTGCTTGACTCCTGCCGTGATTTGTCCTTCTGATTTCTGTGCTCTGTGTTTATCCTGCTCCAGTTTCTCTCAGCCAAGATGAACAGAACCAGACGATCCCTCGTCAGTCGTCACCCACAGGCTGGCAGATCTTCTACTCTGACAGATATACATGTCAGGTAAAAGCAGGAGCCATTGTCTGTAACAAAACAAACACACACACATTAGGTTATTTGTCATCATAATCCTGAGTTTTTTGTTGTTGTTTTTTTTTGTCTCTTCAGGAAGGTTCAGCAGTTCCTTCCCATGCTGATCTCACATTCACTGTCTTGCTGTTTAATGCAGACTCTGCTGGAAACCCTCTGGAGCACTTCAGTGCAGAGGAGGCAGGTCAGGCATTGATTGATTGGAACATTAGGTATCCAGATGTATTTATATGAAAGTAGGTGAACAGTGTGTGTAAATGTGTGCATCACTCGTGCTTGTTTTACTGTCTCAGGGCTCCATAGTTTCTACTTCCTCCTGCTGCTGGCCTACTTCATAGCCTGCTGTATCTACATCCAGCCTCTGTACCAGGCTCTGAGGAAAGGAGGTCCCATGCACACCGTCCTCAAAGTGCTGACGACCGCGCTGACGTTACAGGGCTGCTCTGCTCTCTGCAACTACGTCCACCTGGCCAGGTAGATGCATTCTTCATTACCCAGACAATACACTGCTACATGTTGTATGCAGTCATTTGGTGTATTATTATTATTTATATTAGATTATTTTGTTTTTTTGCAGGTATTCCAGAGACGGTACTGGTATTCCACTGATGGGCAGCCTGGCAGAGTGTATGTTGTCACCCTTTGACTTTCTAACTACACTCTGTAATTGTGAATCAGTATTAAGAGGATTCATTATTTATGTCCTCTTTGTCACTGTCTTCCTATCCAGTCTGGGACATGGTGTCCCAGGTGTCCATGCTGTACATGTTGCTGAGTCTGTGTATGGGCTGGACTCTGAGTCGAGGCAGGAAGCCTCAGTCCAGGCCTCTTCAGTGGGAGCAGTCCCCAGCCTCCACGGCTATTGCTGTGGGAGGAGTCATTACACAGGTGGGCAGCATCAACACTGCATTAGTTACAGTTACTATTAATATTACAGTTTGTCAATGCAGTCGCTAAGAGTCAGTCTGTTTCCTCAGGGAGTGCTGCTGCTGTGGGAGCAGTATTCAGACTTGGAGAGCGAACATCACAGCTACCATGCCCAACAGAGTCTGGCAGGTCTCCTCCTCATTGCTCTGAGGGTGGGTCTGGCCCTGCTGCTGGCCTCCATCCTCTACCAGATCATCTCCACTGAGAGGAGCACCCTGAAGAGAGACTTCTACCTCACCTTCGCCAAGGTAAAGCTGACTGTGCAGTAAAACAGCTCACAGACATAGAAACATGTTTACCTGCAGGTGATCACGTGGTCCTCCCCTTTGCAGGGATGCTTCCTGTGGTTCCTCTGTCATCCCGTCCTCGTCCTCATATCTGTGATCTTCAATGACCACCAGAGAGAGAAGGTAGTATTTCAGATAACTATTTTGAAATCGATTCTTCGGTCTAAGGTGACCCTAAAATCCCCACACTGTCTCAAACCCAGGTGGTGACAATTGGTGTGATCCTCTGCCAGTCCATCTCCATGGTGATCCTCTACCAGCTTTTTCTGTCCCGCTCTCTCTATTGGGAGGTGTCCTCTCTCTCTTCAGTGTCCCTGCCACTCACTATGTCCCGAACAAACCACAGGGGGCGCTACTGAGCACAGCCACAATCACCTGATCATTATGAGTGAGCAGCAGCGCTTCTCCTCACATATCCTCTCGCTGTGTAAGAGGAGGGGAGAGTTCATGACGTCCCTCTCACTGCAGGGGCTGTATACTAGAGGAGAAACCATACCCACTAGTGAGTGAGTTACCAGGGAACCAGAGGATGATATTTACCGCAACAGCCTACCTCTAGATACAAATGCTGAAATAAATGACAGGGAATGGTTTATAGAAACTGTTGTTTGGACCAGTAGGCCTGACCAGCATACTGTCATAGAATGCTAAAAGGCTTTGAGATGACAGAATCATGAGAAGTGTTACAGCACTGTTGGGCTCTGGATTTCAATCAGAGATGCAGACCAGATCACCAAAGAGAGTTTGTCAGGTGGAGAAAAAAAATTCTTTACTTCGGATGTCGATATATGAGCAGACAGCATGGCCAGGATCTCTGAAATCCTATTTACTGTATGTAGCACTGCACAACTTAACCTGTTTTGATGAACCAAAGTGATTCCAAAGTGAATGATTTCAGTATTTTATTTTGTGTAATGCCAAGATGGTGACAGCTTAAGGGTTTAATGACAATTTGTGTTGTAGATTATTTTCAATTGAATCAATGCATGTGTTAACTGCGTACTGTATGCACACCGTGAGGCTGTGCAAGGGAATGCACTCCGTTTTGTCTCACAAAGTGACAATCTTAGAAATATATAAAACTATTGCATTTAGTTACAGGTTACGTTTTTGTAATGTTTACATTTTTCTCTTTTGTTTTCATATGTTACGCATACACATTTTAACCTGTGGAAATAACCTGTGGTCATGCCAACTGTAATAAAAGACATTTTAAAAACTCTGTAATGCTTTTTGCCTGGCTCCTTAATGCTGCAAGCTTGATGGAAGGATCATCAGAACACCGACTGAAAAACAGTGTCTACTTTATACGACAAAAAAGAATGTAATCTATATACATTAGCATAGCAATAGGCAAAACGAAAATGAATTCAATTCCGTCACGAACAGGATTCGAACCTGTGCGGGGAAACCCCATTGGATTTCGAGTCCAACGCCTTAACCTCTCGGCCACCGTGACTATGCGTGCCAGAGTCGTCAATGTAGCGTTTATATAGGACTCTGTGAAGCAAATCACAGAGATAGCTTACGATGTCTAAATCTTTTTGTTTTAGTTTTTTATGCATCATTAACTGTATCTCGTCATGGCCTAGTAGTCTTTAGCTGCAACCATCACTGACGCCCTGGTCCGTGCGGGGTTAATAATACATTCTGTATTAATCCACCAGGGGGCGCCAAAGACCGTTATTTTGTATACCGAAACGAAAACTGTGACAAAGCGCATGTGCGTGTCGTCATGACGAAGACTTTGTTGGTGAAACCGACAGTGAAAGTAGAAGAAGAGTTTTACTGTCAAGAAGACGAAGAAGAACAACACCCGTGGACTCTAAACTAAAACTAAACCGTAAGCTTCGTTTATTACTTTCACTTTGTCTTTGGTGTATGTCATGTATTTCTGCTATGTAACATTTTGATTCTCTGTCTATTAGCAAGTCTGGCTCACTCTTTATGTGTTTAAAGATATATATTTAAAAAAACATTTAATGATTAGAAGCTTGAACG
Organism: Parambassis ranga; assembly: GCF_900634625.1. Taxonomy (NCBI): domain Eukaryota; kingdom Metazoa; phylum Chordata; class Actinopteri; family Ambassidae; genus Parambassis; species Parambassis ranga. The sequence continues at coordinate 40,868,097 of NC_041023.1, forward strand.
TTTGATCACAACATAATGAACATGTATTATCCAAAAATAAACCGAATTTATTTATCTCCGTTTCCGTTCCAGGCTGTGCCTTACAGAACACCGTATCCATATTTAACTTTTTAAAGTAAATAAGTAGAGCTGATTATGATAAAATTGTGTGTCCTCTGCGGATGAAAATAAGGCAGCATGGATTGGTGCCAGGACGGAAAACATGAGAGCCAGATTAAAGATCAGAGGTGAGACAACCATCTCTTCAATCATCAATATTATATTTTACCTAACATCACTCATACTCAAAGCTCTGTGTGTGTGTTGTATTAAAGACCAGAACAGAAGCAGGACACTCCACACTCCTCTGGGTCCGGACATAAACCCAGCTGTGTGTCCTATAAGAGCAACCAATCAAAGGGCTTTATTGTCGAGTTTAATGCCGGTCAGGCTTCTTCCCCAAAGAGGTGAGGAAATGGGAGATGATGCATTTTGGAATTTTTTTGTTTCTCTGTACAGAAGTGAAAGTGTAGAGAGTGGAAAGTAGGAAACCAGTTAGTGCAGTCACTGTGTCCTCTGTGTTCAGATTGGTGTGTGGGTTTGTTTTCCGGGTTCAGACTTTTCAGTGCAGACATTATCTTGTGTTTTTTTAGGAGGAAACTGGAAAATCAACATTCTACTGACTCTGAACAAAGCAGCATGTCCACAAATACCAGAAAGATATATAGTTCAAGGAAAAGGCTCCACCCTGCTCTGGAAATGTAAGAGCTTGAAAGTGATTCTTAAAAACAAAACCATTAGTCCAGGGTTGACAGATGAAGCCAGTTTTATGATTTATGCTGATTCCTGATCCATTCACAGAGTGGACCAGGGGAGCCCGGAGGGTCCTGGTGGCCAGCATCCCACACAGTTGGACCCCATATTTACGGTACGTATTTTACATTGTGTTGAGCCACACTTTAATGATCAGCCTCATTCATACAGTGTTCTGTTCCAGCTGCTGGAAGACAAGATCGTCACCTTTGTGAAGAGTGAGCTGAAGAAGACCCAGAGTCTTCTTAGTTTCCCAGAATGCATAGCAATTCCTACAGAGGAAGATGAGGATGAGGAGCAGAGTTGGAGCTGCAGAGAGGCATTTCTGGAGATAACGTTGCACTTCCTAAGGAAGTCGAAGCAGGGGGAGCTGGCTGACTGTCTGCGGAGCAGTAAGAGGCACTATCACATCACAACAGTTCACCTGCTAGAGGAATTTTTATATTTAATCACTGCTCTTGTTTTGTGCTAAATCAGAAAGCAGAGCTGCAGTTTGCCAACGTAAACTAAAATCTGCACTGAAGAAGAAGTTCCAGTGTGTGTTTGAGGGGATCGCTAAAGCAGGAGAGCCGACCCTTCTGAATGACATCTACACAGAGCTCTACATCACAGAGGGAGGGCCTGCAGAGGTCAACGAGGAACACGAGGTCAGGCAGATTGAAGCGGCATTTAGGAGATCAGAAACCGCAGAATCAACCATCAGACCAGAGGATATCTTTAAAGGCTCTGCTGAACCAATCAGAACAGTGATGACAAAGGGAGTGGCTGGCATTGGGAAAACAGTCCTAACACAGAAGTTCACTCTGGACTGGGCTGAAGACAAAGCCAACCAAGACATCCAGTTCACATTTCCATTCACTTTCAGAGAGCTGAATGTGCTGAGAGAGAGAAAGTTCAGCTTGATAGAGCTTGTTCATCACTTCTTCACTGAAACCAGAGAAGCAGGAATCTGCAGCTTTCAGCGCCTCCCGGTGGTCTTCATCTTTGATGGTCTGGATGAGTGTCGACTTCCTCTGGACTTCTACAACAATGAGACCCTGACTGATGTCACAGAGTCCACCTCAGTGGACGTGCTGCTGACAAATCTCATCAGGGGGAAGCTGCTTCCCTCTGCTCGCCTCTGGATCACCACACGACCTGCAGCAGCCAATCAGATCCCTCCTGACTGCGTTCACAGGATGACTGAGGTCAGAGGGTTCACTGACCCACAGAAGGAGGAGTACTTCAGGAAGAGATTCAGAGAGGAGGAGCAGGCCAGCAGGATCATCTCCCACATCAAGACATCACGAAGCCTCCACATCATGTGCCACATCCCGGTCTTCTGCTGGATCACTGCTACAGTTCTGGAGCAGGTGCGGACCACCAAAAGGGGAGGACAACTGCCCAAGACCCTGACTGAGATGTACATCCACTTCCTGGTGGTTCAGACCAAACTGAAGAAGATAAAGTATGGTGGAGGAGCTGACTCAGATCCACACTGGAGTCCAGAGAGCAGGAAGATGATTGTGTCTTTGGGGAAACTGGCTTTTGAGCAGCTGCAGAAAGGAAACCTGATCTTCTATGAGTCCGACCTGACAGAGTGTGGCATCGATATCAGAGCAGCCTCCGTGTACTCAGGTGTGCTCACACAGATCTTTAAAGAGGAGAGAGGCCTGTACCGGGACAGGGTCTTCTGCTTCATCCATCTGAGTGTTCAGGAGTTTCTGGCTGCTCTTCATGTCCACCTGACCTTCCTCAACTCTGGTGTCAATCTACTGGACGAGGACCAGGAAGCATCTTGGTGGTCCAAGGTGACAGAAGACAAATCTGAAGAGACAGACGTCTACACAAGTGCCGTGGACAAGGCCTTGCACAGTCCGGACGGACACCTGGACTTATTCCTCCGCTTCCTCCTGGGTCTTTCATTGCCGACCAACCAGACCCTCCTAAGAGGCCTGCTAAGACTGACAGGAAATAGTTTACAGACTAATCAGGAAACAGTCACATACATCAAGAGGAAGATCAACGAGAATCAGTCTGCAGAGAGAAGCATCAACCTGTTCCACTGCCTGAATGAACTGAATGATGGCTCTCTGGTGGAGGAGATTCAACAGTCCCTGAATTCAGAAAGCCTTTCCCCCGACAACCTGTCTCCTGCTCAGTGGTCAGCTTTGGCCTTCATCATGGTATCTTCAGAGCAAAGTCTGGATGTGTTTGACCTGAAAAAGTACTCTGCTTCAGAGGAGGCTCTCCTGAGACTGCTGCCTGTGGTCAAAGCAACAAAGACAGCTCTGTACGTGCATCCTATACATCCATCCTGTACATTGTTTCATTAACATGCTGCTCTCTTACAGACCCTCTTTGTTTCAGGCTGAGTTTGTGTAACCTCTCAGTGAGAAGCTGTGAAGCTCTAGCCTCGGTTCTCAGCTCCCCATCCTCCAGACTGAAAGAGCTGGATCTGAGTAACAATGACCTGCAGGATTCAGGAGTGAGGCTGCTCTTACCTGGACTGCAAAGTCCACACTGCCAACTGGTAACTCTGAGGTCAGGATTCTGTTGTCAAACAGACAGGGATGATGAATGTGATCATATATATTGTCCTGCTGTCTTTCCTTCCATTGCTCCTGGACTGATTTATGTGCACTTTGAGCGTTTAAAAACTCACTAAATCAAGTCATTTATCTTTGTGTTTCTTGTTGTCGTATCAGGTTAAGTCTCTGTAACCTCTCTGAAAAAAGCTGTAGAGCTCTGGCCTCAGTTCTCAGCTCTCCCTCCTCCAGTCTCAGAGTGCTGGACCTGAGTAACAATGACCTGCAGGATTCAGGAGTGACGCTGCTTTCAGCTGGACTGCGGAGTCCAAACTGCAGCCTGGAAACTCTGAGGTCAGGATTCTGTGTTCAAATTTCTGTCTTCAGGTCATACTACCAGGTGTTAATGCAGCGTTGTTTTGTGTGTCTGCAGCCTGTCGGGTTGTCTGATCACAGAGGAAGGCTGTGCTTCTCTGCACTCAGCTCTGACCTCCAACCCTTCTCATATGAGAGAGCTGGACCTGAGCTACAACCACCCAGGAACCTCACAGCTGGAGCTGTTGTCTGGCAAAGTACAGGATCCACAATGGAGACTGGAAACCTTGAGGTATGAAGAAAAAAAATAATCACTGGACATCGGCATCCTTGTAAAAGAATGCATATAAAAGTGATCCTTTAATCTCTGTTTCAGGGCGAAGCCTGTTGGTGCCCGCTGGGTGAGACCAGGTCTGAGGAAGTGTAAGTGTCGGTTTATATTTGTCATCATCAAAACATCAATGCATGAATCAGTGATATATCAATATGTGTGTTGTGTTTGTTCTCTCAGATTTCTGTGAACTCACGCTCGACACAAACACAGTCAACAGAAAACTCCAGCTGTCTGACGACAACAGGAAGGTGACGCATGTCAACGAGGATCAGCCGTATCCCGATCACCCAGACAGATTCGACTACTGTCGCCAGCTGCTGTGCAGCAACAGTCTGACTGGCCGCTCGTACTGGGAGGTGGAGTGGAGTGGGAGGGCTCATGTGTCAGTGAGCTACAGAGGACTCAGAAGGAAAGGAGACAGTGATGCCTGTGAGCTTGGATACAATGATCGATCCTGGAGTCTGTTCTGCTCTGCTGGTATTTACTCTGTGTATCACAACAACAAAGGAACATCTGTGCGTCTACACGCCCTCTCCTCCTCTTCCTCTTCCTCTTCATCTGTCTCTAACAAAATAGCAGTGTATCTGGACTATGCTGCTGGCTCTCTGTCCTTCTACAAAGTGACCTCTGACACGCTGGTCCACATCTACACCTTCAACACCACATTCACTGAACCTCTTTATCCTGGGTTCGGCGTTGGGTTCAGGCCTGGTTGCTCAGTGCGTCTGTGTTCAGTGTAGCATTAATATTTTCCTGCTGTTACAGAAACTGACTGTTTACCATTATAAAGAAGACACTCTTAGTAATTTTTGATTAGTGTTTTGATGCTAGGAGTGCTGCTGCTACAATGATATATTTTTTAAAAATGATCTAAACACATAGCCAAGTTATTTTTGTTGTTGTTTTTCTAATAAAGTAAATGTACCAAGTAATGTCTGTTGTTTGTATGTTGTGTTTCTCTTATGACTGCCCCTCCACTGGGAGCTAGCATGCTAAACTAGCATCACTACGCATCCAGCTAAATGTAGTACTCGCTACAGCCTAGCTAAAGTGAACACCCGGCTAGTATCTGCAAAAAGAGAGTCACGTTATAAGCGAAATGTGCGTCATACACATATAGTAATACTGCGCAGCATATTACATGCACCCCTCTATAAGCAACTTGGTGCAGTCCACTAACGCCATGCACCCCTACTAGAAGTCTGATTGGACTCTACCACTTCCTGCTTGCCAGAACTTTCCCCGGGTAAAGAGAAGGTAGCTAATGCTAATAGCGTAGCGAATTGGTGATTCACATTAAAAATCGGGAAAAAATTAAGTGAATTTGACACTATACATGCAGGTCTTCACTTAATTTTTGAATTATGTCACCGAAGTGAGTAGACGCTGTAATGTTTTTCATTTTAGGTAAAGCTAGCTAAGCTATTCTCCCTCTCAAGACAAGGTTATGGTCAAGTGGTCTTTGCTGAACATGTTAGGGTGACTCAAAATCAGTCAATCAATCAATCTATATAACAATTATTCAGTCAATCCAGAAGTAGATGTGACAGAGGCAGTCAAAATAAAAAGAGCCTAATTCAAATTAAATACGAGCTATTGGCATAGCATAGAGAGTTACATTCATACAATATGTGTGTTTTTTATTTAAACAAAAACACTATAGTGTTTTTTTATTTTATTTAAATCTGAATCACGTTAAATCTCACTGCTGGAGACATGTCTCTTTGTTTTTGTCCTCCTCCACAAGTCCTCTAGGTAGATTCTGCTTCATTTGAGCTTCCTGTCCTGTAGATGGCGCAATTCTCACAGGCTACATATCAGTGGAACATAATAGCATTACAGTGTGGTCATGTTTTATGTTTTATTTTTTTTTTAACAGTGCAAGAATTCATGTTTGTTAGAACTGGCTTTTGGTCAGTTTCCCCCACCACTACGTTCTTTCCGTCTTGCATGTTCTGATGCAGCAGGTCTCTTTTTCTTCTGCTTTTGTATGCTGTGGGTAAAATAGCCAGTTAGATTGTCTTCAGTATGATTCTTCCTTTGAAAGGTAAATAGGTCAAAGCTTTCCACAAAACCTCTGGGAGTCCTTGTTCTGCCAAAGTGCAATGTGTGCGAACATTTTGGAGCTTTTATTAGGACCTGAGTTTCAGAGATCACTGTGTCCTGCTATGCTTAAGCGTTAAAGCCTGTGGATTTAACTCCAGCTAATGTCTTGTGACTTGAGAAAAGTTTTCTTTCTTCTAGACATGGTTTATAATAGTGCATCCGTCAGCGATGTTTTTTATTTCTGTTGCCCATCTTGATTAAATTATTCATTTCGTTCTTGGAGTGACAAATTTTGCAACTTCAAGTGTGAAACATGGCAGACGGTGCTGACAATATTTAATTAATTTCTAAGCAAACTAAGGACAATGTGACACTTTAATTTACCTGCTTTAAATAGATCAGAACATCAAAGGATGAGAGGCTGATAGAATTTCAAAGGGATGGAGAGAAAGTGAGAAAGAGAGGCACTGGCAGAGGAGGATAAATAAGCAAAGAGTGAATGGAGCTTGGTTCCACGCTGCTGGAGTGGGAGAATGTTTGCAGAGAAAACGTGTTTGTGTAAAAAGAGAGCAAGTGAGAAAGAGAGAGAGAGAAGGGGAGGAGGAGAGAGGCATTGCATTGCAGTACACCCGTGCGTAAATGTGGCCATCCTAACCTCTATCCCTCCGTCCCTCACCCCTTATCGCCTTCAGCAGTTCCTCTCTCCTTCTCTAAGCCGGGATCACCTGCTCCGGTGGTCGGTGGTCAGGTTTGGACCGTGGAGTCCCGGGTGTCTCGGTTAGGCGCCCTCCTCCAGGGGTTAGGAGGAGCGCCGGGGGCTACCTCCAGGTTCCTGCCGGGCTTCGTGTCCACCGCCAGCGACAGCCATGGCTCGGAGCGGCGGGAGAGACGCGGCTCGACCCGCTCTCGGATGCCGGTCATGCGGGGTCTAATCGCGCCGCAGAACACCTTCTTGGACACAATCGCCACTCGTTTCGATGGGACCCGTGAGTACATTTCTTGTCTAATCCCTCAATTTCGTAGTGCGCAACGAACACTTTAAAGTTGTCTGTTTGTTTAAACTCCTTCACGGATGACCTGAGCGAGGAGCAAGGGCGCTTAGAGCTCACTAATACTTTGGCTGATGAATGAATGATGATGAATGAAAGCACAGACGTGAGTCCACTCTACCCAATTCTATCACCACAGAGGCATTCATAAGATCCTGTGTGCTGTTAAACAGAGTCATTGTTTTCTATGTTATCCTCCTGTGCGTAATTTGTTTGCGCATTGTTTGTGTATTTTAGGGGATAAAATGGAGTCCAGTGCAGATTTCCTGTTTGTATCTACGCTCAAAGGCTTTGATATGTAATGACTCCATGTTAGTGTACAGTATGTATTAATGAATACAGTGAGACAGTATTAATCAGGACTCTTTATTGTCATTATGCATGGCACAGCGACATTTTGTCCGGTAGCTCTTGGCACACTCAGAAAAGGCAAAGACAAGAAATACAGAAAATAGAATAATAATAAAAATAGAGAAATGAATCATTAAAATATATTGCTTTTAGCTGTTAATCAATGCAGAAACAGACACAGTTTAATGCACACAGAGTATGTCCCTGTGTTTACAGTGTTTGAGGTGATTAAACACATTTGACTATGCACAGAACCTACAGTTTTAAGGGTTCACCTTAAAAGGACAGTTTGCCCCAGTATTAATTATTCCTCCTGCAGTGCTGTTTATCCATCTTGATTGTGAACTGTCCCTGTTTGTGCCTTTATTGACCAAGTAAATAGCGCAGTTTAGTGCTTTCACAACGTATTCAATTAAACCTGTGTGAACACACATGAGGGCTGGAACCCGGTGTTCTGGGGCTTTGCTTTCAGCTTGCAGTTTTGTGTGTATGTTATGTGTATGATTTAAATCGGTAAAAGTAATTTCAAACTGTTACATCAGCTTCAGGCAACAAAGATCTATTCGTAAAGAAAAGGTGAACCCGCTGAAATGCTTTGGTGAATTCTAATCAAGCCTTTAAGTAAAGGACAGTGCATCGCAAGCAATGGAAATCCATTATAACACGACTACTTAGAAATCAATAATTTTCAAATAAAAGTTATTGTAGTGGACTGAACAAGGTCATCCCTATTGATCCAAACTGCATCCATAGCAACAGTCTGTTATGCATAGCAACCAGGATGTCTCCAGACATAGCAGTTCACTTCACTATAGGCCATTCTAAATTGGATATTTATCACAGCTGTGTAATAATTATTTTTAGCCACCAGCTTTCACACTCATTGCAATACTGAGCTTATCAGTCTGTGCATTAGGCCCACATATGGTAAACCCACGGAGAAATAGCTGTCGATCAACATGCTAACTGCAGCTGTTATAGCTGAAGATGTGTTACATAACTCAGGCCCTGAAGGCGCAAATTATAGGCATTAGTGAGGATGCATCTGCACAAGGAATCAGCGCGGATCTGTTTATTTTCTGAAACAGAGCTCCAAATTACAGAAAAATAGATAGTCATTTTGTGTGGTTTACAGTAGCATTCTGCACACTGTAATCTAATAATATTCATCTGTAGGTGTGGGATTTTTTCTGTTCTGGCCTGAAGTCAGAGTTTTATGAGATCAGAAGTTTTTCATTTTGTGTCAACAGCAATAAGTTCTGCTCCAGCACTTGTCTGCGTCTGACTCGCTGTCATACAGGAGAGGATTCATTAGACACAGAACAGTTTGGGCACGCAGGGATTTCACTCGTTTTGGCTAGAGCTGAGGAGTTGCCTATCTCCTCCTCCTAACATTCTGTCCACAAAAATCACTAACAGAATGGGTGACAAGGCGTCGCAGAGGTGTTTAAGTTTCTCCTTGAATCCTGTCAGGTTCAAGTGCTTCTGTTACTGCCTGACTTTAATCCCCTCTCACGATCAACATTTACCCTCTGAGAAGATCCTGGGTGGGAATCTGAGTGCCATCCCTGCAGTGAACTGTAATAGCTTTTAAAGAACCTCTTTGAAGCCAGACAGAAGCTTGTCATTATCAGGCTCCTTTTTCGTTCTTCTACGTCTTTCCACAACAAGACTGATCAGTCCTGTATGTGCACTGGGAGATCTCCATTTTTAGGTTTGGCCTCCTCCTGGTTGTTGCTTGTGTGTTGCATCAGTGAACATTTGCATTTAGTTTTAGCTCAAGGATCAGATCACTCTTCAATCAACCCCAGTTGCTGTTTAAATTTCCTTGCTAAAACATTTGTTCCTTAAAGTTGGCTCCTTAATTAAAGTATTAGCATACAAACTGAAGCGTGACCCCAATAAGAGCTGAGCGATGGCATTTGATAAGCAGATGAAATGAAGTCTCCTTCATTCATGAGCACACTTTAAACTCTGGGAGGCCAAGTGAGGGAATTCTGATGAGACTGTATCACAGTATTAAACCATCTGCTGCCCTCAGAATACAGAATACAGGACCTGTTCTTTGTAACTGATAGTGAAGTGCTGTTACCGGCTGAGTGGAGCAGCATTTTCAGGTCAGAAGCTGGGATCTTCCATCTTTGCCATACAACATTAATGCAGGAAGATAACCAGAGAGACCCCTGGGAATTTCTGTCATTTTTTTCTTTCATTGCTGTAGAAACTTCAGCATGAGCTCCTTTTAACACAGAGATGTGGCAGTCTACTACATACATATTTATAGGGACGAACGTTACCAGTCAATCATTTTTTAAACGCTGTCACAATCTGATCAGTAATGTCATTTTTTGAAAATGAGTGTGAACAGGTGCCGAGATAATGTGATCAGCTTTGACATTTGCGTTTCCTTTTAAATAACACTTGGTGATATTTTAAGCATAATAATTATTTAGATTCTTTTCCCCCTTCGTGTTTGGGATTATCTCACTTTTAGGGCCAGCCTCGAGTGGCCACTCGAGTAACTGCAGTTCCTTAAATTAAGCTTAGCAAAAATGTGTTAAATGATTTATGTAATAATGAGTTAAAAAGTGATGACTGGCTTCACAAATGGCCTGTGTCTTTATGCAACAGCAAAACCAGGAGCTGCTCTTGTTCTGACTTCTTGAAGCAGAAGAGTGTGTGACTTTAGAGTGTTGTCAGTTTTTGTCGGGGAATTCTGGCTGAAGTTTCGAAGCTGATTCTGAATGAAATTGTGTTTCTAGTAATCAGAGAGCTGGTTTAACAGAGTAGCCTGCATACAGAAATCTTCTGTCTGTGTTCATCTCTTTGTTGTTTGGCACGGACTTGTTATATACAAAAGTGGAGTAGCTTGAGAATAGAGAGCTATAAACAAGCATGCGGCGTGTGTGTGTGTGTGTGTCTCACATTGTGCTCGGTGGTGAATTTATTGTGGCGGGCTGTCACTGTCAGTGTTATCAGCAGCAGGGTCTGTCGGGGTTCCCTAAGCCGCTCGGGGGGCTGTGTGTGAGCGGTGCTGTAGTTCAGCTCAGACGTATTACACCTGGACTGCGGTGCGGTTTTGACAGGCCTGCCTGGCGCCTGGGGAGTGTACAGAAAATGAATACCATCATGGCCAAAGGCCAGAAGGAAAATGGTGTGGCACCGGAGCGGTTTGGTCTGTAACCAGAGCACATCTGTGGAGGGAAGCGATGAACACAGGGCAGAGGCAGAAAATGCTCAGGTGCAGAGATGTAGTTTGTTGTTGTGAGAAGCCGTTTAAACACATTTTTAGTCTATAGTTCTTTCAGAGTCTGCTTCTAGTAGAACTACCATCAAACAATAAATGTGAGAGACTAATTTTGGCTTATATAAACCATTTGTCTTTTGCAAAATGGACTCACTGCTCTTACATATTAATATATTCCTTTGTTCGATCTGTTCATCAGCTCAAAAGGCTATTGTTGGAGGGTGAAATGATTCATCAGACCCTCTTTTATTCTGTCACTCTCTTCTAAATCATCGCCCTCGTGTCCACAGCAGTGGACAGCCTCCCTCCCCTCTGCCGCCTCTCACAGCAGCCCGGGCGATCAGATGTTATTACAGCCATTTCTACATCTACTTAGCACACCTGCTGACTCTGACAACAAGGAGGCGGCGCTGCTGTTACTGCTGTCAGCATGAATCCATCTGGCTTTGTTTGAGTAACAAGGCTTCACACTTGTTGCATCTCAAGTTCCACTGTGGCCACTTTGTTCCTATAGTTTCACATTTGGATGAGCTGAGCTGTTTCCCACTGTGTACAAAAACAAGCCACACACACACACACACTGCAGGAAATGTGAGCCTACTGAAAGGCAGTTTGTTTATTTTTGTGGTACTTCAATGAGGTTTGGCAAGAGCATGTACACTGGACATGCTTTATTATTGCTTGAATTATTAAATTTCATTGTCCATAGTTCATTTTCACGCAGTCCACAGTCTGCATGTGCACTACATCATCTCATTCAATCATTTCCTTGCCTCCTCTCTCGTTCTATATTGCTCACATTCCTCATAGAGAGTGCTCCAGACTTATGTGTGTATAGACATTAATGATCTCTGTGCAATGAATGCCTCGGCTGCGTGAGTCACCTATCACACCTAACTGAGTTTCATAAAGAATTATTCAAGATTGTCCCCCACAACTCATGCTGTCAAGCACAGAGGACATTTTTGTCCAAGGAGAAAAATATATCTGATGTTGCTGAGAATGTTATGAAGGGCACAGAGACTGGGAGATGTGGAGAAGCCACATGGGAAGCACACAGAGAAGATTATTTAAAGAGAACAATAGCATAAAAGGATGATGATATAAAGTTCATGGGCATGTTAAATTCTCCCCGAGGACAGCTTTTCTCGGTGAGAAGAATTACTAAGAATCTTTGTAGAGCCAAGCATGGAGTGAGAGCTGTGAAAAAATAAGAGAAAAGCCATGAATAAAATTCTGATTATATGTTTTTGGTGATGACCCCATTAAAATGTAATGTAAACAGTGCATTTAACAACTAAGAGAAAAGTCAAACATCTCCCCTTACTGCTGTTTGTGTTCTCTCTTCTGAACACAGACAGTAACTTCGTCCTGGGCAATGCCCAGGTCCAGTCTGTCTACCCCATAGTCTACTGCTCCGATGGTTTCTGTGAACTGACCGGCTTTGCCCGTGGCGAGCTGATGCAGAAGAGCTGCATGTGTCACTTCCTGTATGGCACCGAGACCAGTGACCGCCTCACCTCGCAGATGCAAAAGGCTCTGGACGAGCGTCGGGAGTTCAAGACTGAGATCATTCTGTACAAGAAGTGCGGTAAGGCTGGATTGCTGCAGGATACTGTCAAAGTGAATTATGTTTGAAGCATAAATAAATAATCTTGTAGTCAAACTTGCCTGTACATCCCATCTCTCTCTCTCTCTCTCTTCTGAAAAGGCTCCAAGTTCTGGTGTCTGCTGGACATCGTACCCATCAAGAACGAGAAGAGCGAGGTGGTTCTGTTTCTGGTCTCACATAAGGACATCACAGAAAATAAGGAGCATGGCAATGAATCTGACACTGGTGAGAGAAGGCATGAAAAAGAAAGAGTCCAATTCCCCTTTTGATTCACATGAAAGGATCCAATAGAGGCTTTGCAGCTGAGGCCAGTGTACTTATGATTGTGGTACTCACCAAATAAATTACCTGTGCTGTTAGTACTTATGTTCAGCACGATTAAAAAGCATTTAAATGTCAGAGGCATTTTCCATTTCAATAAACAGGCAAAATGACCTTGGTTAGGAAAATACATTTAGCAGCATGGGAATAAAGGTAAATGCTAAGGTTTACTTTGCTGCTGTTTGTTCTTCTGAGAGGGTCAAAAAGAGAAAATGTGCCTGCCTCGTGGACACTTAAATGACTGCTATGTTTTTCTTATTATATATTATAATATACATTATGTGTGTTCTTGTTTACAGATGAGGAAACTGGTCTGGAGATCCACAAGGTCAGTTGCCCTCCTGGCTTCAACACGGAGCGCCGGCGTAGTCGTGCCGTCCTCTACCAGCTGTCAGGACATCTGCAGAAACAGGACAAGACCAAGCTGAAGATCAACAATGTGAGACATGTTGTGTTTGGTTACACCACCTCCACCAGCACTCACTATAAAATATATGCTCTCCTGTTGTTAATTAAGCAAATATATATATAATCCTAGCCTGGTTACTGTGTCTTCATTATTAATGCTTTTTTTTATAAAGAGTGTTCTTGGAGCCAATGCGAACCCTGTCCCAGAGTACAAGGTAGCAGACATCCAGAAGTCCCGCTTCATCCTTCTTCACTATGGTGCGTTCAAGGCCGGCTGGGATTGGCTGATCTTGTTGGCCACTTTTTACGTAGCTGTCACTGTTCCCTACAACGTCTGCTTCACCGCTGTGGAGATGCGAGAGGATGGCGGCTCAGCAGCCCGAAATCCACCGAGTGTCAGCGACATATTGGTGGAGATACTTTTCATCATCGGTAAGATGTTTTTGTAATTGATTTAAACATGACCAGTTTTTCAATCAAAATGTTCTTTCTTAATTATATCTGGCATGATGTTTGACTCTTGAACCATGCACACAGTTTTCTGATTCTACCTCCAGGGTTCCATATTCAAACAAGCTTAGCAACTACCACTTTTCTTTTTTAATTGGCTCATTTAGGTGAACTCTGATCCCCAAAGTTTGTCTAACTAAACCTGCCGTTTCCTCTCTGGCCATCAATCAACCACCACAGGGAGCTTACTAAAAGAAAGATTTTACAGTTTGTGCTGAAGTTGGACTTTGTAGTTTGGATCTGGTCCAATAAAATACATCACATTCATACCATTTTATAGATGATATCCAGCCCTGTAGTCCTCAAAAGAGGCCACTAGACTATGCACATGGTCACTGATTTCCCTGTACAGTTGCACTAACCAGGTCATATCCTCACACAAATCAGACGCCTGTGTGTCCCTGTACCTGTATCTAGGTATGTGGGTCAACCTGGAAGTGGAACCTGTGAGATCAGACTGGTTTAAAAGCTGCCAGCAGCTCATGTTCTCATGTTTGTACATGTTACTCAGATGGAGAGTGATGATGTTGTTCATGTTTGCAGATATTGTGTTAAACTTCCGAACAACCTATGTGAGCACGTCTGGTCAGGTGGTGTACGACGCTCGCTGCATATGCATCCACTACGTCACGTCCTGGCTATTTGTGGATCTGATCGCCGCCTTGCCCTTTGACCTGCTCTACGCTTTCAATATCAGTGTGGTGAGTCTCACACACACACACACACACGCAGAATTTAACATATTTGTTGGGGGAAGTGTTTAAATGAAACCTGACCATGCTTCTGTGTGTCTCTATGTGTGATTCATGTGGGTGCCTGATGTATACAGGCAGAGGCTCTAAGGCAATACTAATCATTCTTTTATCAGCAGCACTCTCCTGCTGTTTACCTCGCACTTACCAGTGATTTAATAAGACCACAGAAGAGCTTGCTAATGTACACCTACATTCGTATATTACACACACTGACAAAACATCTGAAACACTGTTGCATATTTTATTCCTTTCTACACTCACTTTGTTCTATTGTGGCTTCCAGGGAGCAAAACCGAGAGTTCGATCCTCAACAAGAAACCCATTATTAGGTAACTGGTAATTAAGCCGAGGACAAATTACAGTTTGGGGAATTAGCCAGATGAGTGCAAAGCCTGCTTGCTGTTGAAACAGATATGTTAGTAGATTGTGACATTTCTAAAGAGCAACAAAATGATGGAATTACTAGGAATAATTGTATAGATTGCAACAGGAATTACGTCTAAGGATCTGGTCTTTAAAGCAGAGCTTTGGACTGATTTCAGTGTAAATGTGCAGCTGTGTCTGTGATTAAAACAGGGTAATCACACACCTTCTGAACTGAAAGTTTTCAGAATTAAATCTTGTCTCAGTGTGGTGTAATCCATCTTTGGCCGTGTTGGAAATAGACCTGCTTCCATTAGCAAGCCGCTTACTGGGCAGAGAATTGCAGAGAAGAGAAAATCAATAAGGTGAAGAAGATTGATGAAAATGACATTTTTACATAAAGACCAGAGAAAAATGTCTCTAATAAAACTGAAATTGATTCAACTTATGAGTTAAATGTGGAGTATTTTAACATCTTATATGTTGTTAAGGAGGAACCTTAATGAACCAGGTCCCTCAGTAACAGCACTTACTATCAAGATGGCTGATTAAAATTGTGTGCATGGGTAATTCTAATTACAAAATATCCTTCACCCCAGATATGAAAAGATTAAACCTTGCTATTAATAATTCAACTCACTCCACCTATCCAAGAGTAACTGATCCCATCCTAATAAGCTGCACTACCATCTCTCCCAGAACTTCGGGGTTCACCTGCTGAAGACGGTGCGCCTCCTTCGCCTCCTGCGCCTCCTGCAGAAGCTGGACCGTTACTCCCAGTACAGCGCTGTGGTCCTCACGCTGCTCATGTCCACATTTGCCTTGCTGGCCCACTGGATGGCCTGCGTCTGGTACTTCATTGGACGCAGTGAGATTGAAAGTAATAGCCCCGCCTCCTGGGACATAGGTAACGTGTCTGTGTGTGTTACAACAAAACATTTTGTAGAAGCAAATGTGACCTTTAGTCACAGATAGGGAAATTAATAACTGTTCTCTGAGAAATCCTGGAGCCGTTTCTAACAAATGCATCATTTTATCTGCATGAAGACACTTTTACAGTATGTGTGGAATGTTTGTCCCTTTACTGAGAAAACAGCTCTAATTATGGTAATCTATTTCCCCTCCTACTGTGCACACCGGTGCCAAACTACAACAGTACTGTGAGGTGCATGTGGCGCTCATGCAAGCATCAGTAACAAGTGGAGAGAGAATGAGAATAAAAGCAGCAGAAAATGTACAGAATAGGGCTGCTGATGTGGCTTAGGCGGTAAAGCAGGTTGGCCATTAAATGTAGGGTTGGTAATAGAGCAAACGCAAATAGCTTCGGGGCAGTGCTCCACCATTCTTTGTTATACACATTTCCACTCAAGTGTAGTATCGATATTGTAATATGTGGCAGCTTGCACATTAGAACTGAATGCCTGGTGATGCATGTGATGTCTTGTTTTGGTGATAGACCTCCATAAAAACTTTAAATCTTATTCGTTTAAACAAAACGCCATGGAGTGTTTGGTCCTCCACAACAACCCTGGGAGTCCACTATGATCGAGACTTTTAAGCAGCATTTAAAAACGACAAAATAAGACAAATTAATTGCACTGTTCATAGATAGAAATCTGAGCTGACATTATCTGGGATGGTAGCGTGTGTTGTGTCTGGCCTGCACTCCTCCCAAATACACAAACACCATCACTGAATAATTACTCTGCCCTTCCAGCATTGGTGCCACTACTAA
The DNA here is from genome assembly GCF_900634625.1 of Parambassis ranga. Taxonomy (NCBI): domain Eukaryota; kingdom Metazoa; phylum Chordata; class Actinopteri; family Ambassidae; genus Parambassis; species Parambassis ranga. Next base: position 40,884,442 of record NC_041023.1, read on the forward strand.
TGAAGCCCTCCAGTAAAGGTCATCCAACAAACATGGATGCATTCTCATTAAACTGACAAACTCTTCTGGGCTGTCCTTTCCCCACCAGGCTGGCTCCATGAACTGGCCAAACGCTTGGGAACACCATACTTCCTGGCACCGCTGACCTCCCTGCTAGGAGTCTCTGATTCGCCTCAAGGGGCCATGACGGCAGGACTAATCAACTACAGTCAGTGGAACGGCTCGGGCTTCGAGCCACTGAGCTGGGCGGGTTTGCTGGGTTCAGGCCAGTGGAACGGTAGCAAGACAAGAGGGAGGACGCTGAATGGCTCAGGGACGAGACTGGGTGGCGGCCCGTCTGTCAGGAGCTCCTATGTGACGTCACTCTACTTTGCTCTGAGCAGTCTGACTAGCGTGGGCTTCGGCAACGTTTCAGCCAACACTGACTCTGAGAAGATATTTTCCATATGCACCATGCTGATCGGAGGTGGGCAAGAAATGTGGGCCTTGGTTCTGTAGAGTTCATTAAAGTAGATTAAAGCCTGCCTGTAATTTCCAACAGTTTACAAAATTGTTTAAATTTTTATGTTTGTACCTTTTTGATAGCATTAATGCACGCTGTGGTGTTTGGTAACGTGACTGCCATCATCCAGCGGATGTACTCACGTCGCTCCCTCTACCACACCCGCACCAAGGACCTAAAGGACTTCATCCGTGTACACCGGCTACCCAAGACTCTGGAGCAGCGCATGATGGAGTGTTTCCAAACGACCTGGTCTGTCAACAATGGCATCGACGTCAGTGAGGTATGAGAGATGGACTACAGGCTGTGTAAACATAAGGATCAGAGGCTCTGAAATGTGCACATGACCTCTGTAGCTTGGATTGACCTTGTCAATTACAATGGGATGAAGTGAATCTAAAGTGCAAATCTGGTGACTCGCCTGCCAGGCAGACTAAAGAAACAGCTTAAAGTCATTGGGAGGATTTGGGTTTTGTTTTGGGTTCTTGCACGCTGGAGCAGCTATCTTAATTTAATGGATTAGCGGCCTCACAGTCATGGAACTCACTCCTTTTTCTGGTGTGTTTTAGCATTGCTTAAAATCTAGATAATCCTTTTTAAGGACAGTTTTTTGGACAGTTGCTAATAACCCTATCCCAACCCAAAAAGAGCCTTTATGTTTTCTGTTATATGTAAGAATATATATGTGACTTTGCCTTCTTCAGCTGCTGAAGGACTTTCCGGATGAGCTTCGGGCGGACATCGCCATGCACCTGAACAAAGAGCTCCTGCAGCTGCCACTGTTTGAGTCGGCCAGTAGGGGGTGTCTGCGCTCCCTCTCTCTCATCATCAAGACCTCTTTTTGCGCTCCTGGGGAGTTCCTAATCCGCCAGGGTGACGCACTCCAGGCGATTTACTTTGTATGCTCCGGCTCTATGGAGGTGCTGAAGGACAACACTGTGCTGGCCATTCTGGGTAAAGACCCTTATTAATAATTCATTAAAAAAACCCATAGAGACCTTAGCTGACAGTACGTGCAATTTTCAAGCTATTTTGTGTATATTCAGGGAGTACACACATAATGCAGTGCAAACAATACCACTGAGGTTCAGCACCATGGATAGCACCCCATTTAACACTATGCCTGCAGCCATGCTTTGATTTTCTAGACTAACACATCCCTGCTTTGAAGTGACTTACCCAGAACCAGGTTAAGGACGTAGGTGCGCGATCAGTGGCCAGCGGGTTGTTTGGATCAAGCCTCCTAAGTGGGTCGTTTTGCTCCCTGAAACTTGAAGGACTTCTCTGTCTTGGACTCCAAACCACAGAAGCCCTCCTAGATTCCGGCAACAAAGTGACTCAAAAACTCTGCGTCAGTATAGGGCGTCAGTGAGGAGGCGTAATGGATGACAAAGTCCAGACACTGCTACATTTCCTACCAATGTATTGCAGCTTCTCGCTGCAACAGTTAAGAAGAGGAACTGGAAGTTACAAGATATCATGCCGTTTGTCTATTTTAAGTCTGATTTCACATTATGGGGAATGCGGAAGTTATTAGACATCCAACATTTAATAGCCAGGCTCTTATAAGGAAGAACATAATGAAGATGAGTAGTACTGTGTGGGTAAAACTGCAATCATCCCCATAATAAAACATTCCTCTGAGCAAACAGTTCACACACTATCAGGTGGAAGATGAACTGAGACCCAGGGATTGATGAGACAGTCCCTAAAGCTCCAATGGAAACCCATAAACAACCTTAGGGCATGAATTAATTTAAATATTTATTCATTTTTTTCCCTTAACAAAGAGAGTGGCATATTGTTATTCATAATTTTACACATTCAGCACGCTACATCAGACTACAACAACGATACTCCTTAACTTTAACATAACATGATGCAACACACATTAAAGAGCTAGAACAGCAAACATGCATCAGTGTCACTGCCAGAATAAGAGCTTCTCCAGAGTCTTGTCCTACAACACGTACACTGACACTGCTTCCATTCTGCACAACAGGGATAAAACAGAATAGAGAAACAAAAACAGGCTCACAAACAGCACTGGAATCAGTTCAGGTCCATATAAGCAGAGGGAGCAAATTAGCACACACAGTTTTTCATTTTAATGAGCTAACTGGTGTAAATAATGAAATGACTGCTGCCGACAGGAAAGGCGCTAAACTCATTAGTATGTTGGGCCTGCACATGCATGTGGATATCCAAACACACACTGCATGGTGGAGGCATGTCCTTGCTTCAACAACAAAGCTGCACACAGACAAACACATTTCTCTTGTAGGTTTCTCTGTTGTGCGTATAGAAGTGCACACTAAGTATTTTTCTTTCTCTCACACACCCGTGCACACACACACAAACACAAATTGCTTTGGCATTGCCACTTTGGATTTACAGCTCCAGCAAAGGCAATGAGTTAGAGAGAGGCACGGGCAATTCCAAATTACAGCACTGCATTATGCTACACATAGTAAATCTTGTCCTCTTGTCTCTATACTGTCTAGTTGAGTCCTGCAGTTTCCAACCTCACACACATTACTAACACTCAACTACCTGCGTTTCCTGCTTTCCAGGGCGGGGTGACCTGATTGGCTCTGACTGCCTGACGCAGGAGGAAGTGATTAAGACCAACGCCTGTGTGAAGGCACTGACCTACTGCGACCTGCAGTACATCAGCCTCAAAGGTCTCCGCGAAGTTCTCTGCCTTTATCCTGACTATGCCCAGAAGTTCATCACTGAGATCCAGCATGACCTGACCTACAACCTGCGAGAAGGACACAACGCAGAGGTACACTGCAGATGGTGTCAAAACAAATAAACTGAGATTGCAATAATTGAATTCCACTAAAGTCAAAGCAAAATCACCCAGACATCCATCTCCCCTGTCACATCCTCCAGCTACTTCAGGGGAGTAGCAACATATTTCCAGCCAGATGGATATGTTGTCCCTCCAGCATGTTCTGGGTCTACTCAGAGGTCTTCCCAGATCTGAATATGCTTTGAGGCATCCTGATCAGATGTCCAAAAAGCTTGGCTCTACAAGAAGGACCTTATAGATTTTTCATCTTACCTATAAGAGCTGGACACCCTCAGGAAACAGTCACCAGGGTGTGGACTGGAATGTAGATGAAGAGCTTCACCTTAAGGCTCAGCTTTCTCTTTACTTCCCTCAACAGTTCAGTGTGGCAGATGTTTTATCATTATTAATATTACCATCACCAAAGTACATCAGAGATTAATCATTTTACATTCTAGATACCTCAAAGACAACTTATGGATAGTAACTGCACCTTCCTCCACGCCACAGTGAGGGCTTTGCTTTTGAAAAGGATTAGCCATCTGGACAGGGAGTGGGGAGGAATCCACGGCTTCTGCTTGAGATGCAGCCAACAGATAAAGACATGAGCTAAACATGGGCGATTCAGATGCCAGGGATTTACAGATGGATCTCAGCTGTGGTCTACACATGAATAACCAGCTTGTACTGGAGTCACATTTTCACTGTGAGTAAGTTTGTTAATTAGATCAGCGACCAAAGCAAAAACGTCAAAGGAGATGACAATAAATCATAAAAAATGTTTAAATAAAATGATATTCAAGTGTGTTTATGGATCTCAGTAGAACCATAATATTACAATCCCTTTAAATTTTTAAAGATCTTGATAGTTTTATCTTAACAGGTGAAGGTAGACTTAAAAATATGCCATGCCTGATGTTCTGCAACTTCAAATTTGAGGAAACTTACTCGAACTATCTGCTATAAAAATAACCTCAAGCAAACACCTGGTGCACACAGAAAACAAAAAGCAACTTACACACATGTGGCATATATACTTATGCACGTACAGCCACTGCAGCGGTGCATCCTTAACCAAGCGCAGCGTGGGACTAAAAATAGTTCTGTCAGAATGGGTGGGGGAGGGACAGGGTCATCCCTGGCTGGATAAATATAGAGCTACAACCAGATGGAGGCGAGACGAGAAAACATCAGGATGAAGGGAAGCTGCAAGGAAAGGAGGAGGACAAACATAGCTGATATTTGCATTCACGTGCTGACACATACGCACACACAGTCATGTTTCTGTCACCTCAGGACACTCTGACTTGCATTCCTGGAGGCTTCACCTACACTCTTTGCATTCTCTGTAAACCAAGTGAGATCCATGCATTTATATTATGTGATGCATTGATGTCCCCACAACATGAGTAATACAAGTTCACTGCAGACAGAAATGCCCTCACTCACCACAGTTGTCCTTGTTATGAGCCATGAGTCCAAAAACACATACACATTCACATATAACATAAAGTACTGCTGCTGGCCACGCTCCAGCTCACATGGATAACACACACATATATGAACATGCATCATTTCTCAAATGGAGCACACATGCTCATTTTTTTATACCTGCAAACATGACACACATAAGTGGCTGATATGGTGCATTTCGAGATGGCACGTGCTGCACACACACACAGAAACATGTACACACTGAAATTCCAAACAGTCCCTTCTCCACTCCATTCCCTCTAGGCAAACCTCTGCTAAAATTAAACCTCTGTGATCTAAAAATACCAGCCGGGCACGTGAGCCAAAGACTGGATGGAGAAAAAAGGGAGAGGAGACGGGGAAGGGTGGTGGTGACAGGGGAGAAGATGCAGAGTAGTTAAATAATACGGGGAAAATTACATCCTACAGAAAATGAGACAGAATGCTGTAAAAAGAACCAATGAACCTGTGTCAGCCACCACTGATAACTAACTCACAATTTTATCTGAAATCCTTTAGAAGGACTGCCAGTAAGTGTTTGCAATGCTTACTTGATTTTGAATGAGAGTTGCAGCACTGCTGAATGGATATCCGTTTCAGTGCAGCTGTTGTGAATGGCTACGATTTACTCTGTGTGACTCAACAGCTCCCCCATCTGATCAAAGAGTGAAGCAGCAGCATTCCGGATCTGATAAATTTTGGTGTGAGACAGTTTAAGTGTGAAGTTGCCTTCCAAAAATGTCTGGAAGCTTCATCTGTTTTTTTTGCTTTCAGGCAGACTTTGAGAGTAATGGGGGAATTGCAAAAAAGCTCCCCTCCATTAAAGAAGACGAGGAGGGATCAGGTTCTGAGGAAGAGCACTCCCCACTTCCCAAGATGTCGTCCCTTGGCAGGCTGGGTCGGGGCCTACGATCCCCCCTGCGCTCCCCTCTGCGTTCCCCGCTGCTTCCTCCGAGACCCTTCCGCCCAGGGAGCGATCACACCCGACCCACCAGCCTACAGGTTCCCGTGGTGAGCTTCAGCTGCCTGCAGCCGGACCTGAGCCCACGGTGTGTTTATTGATTTATTGACAGGGTGCAAAGCTTTGGCTGGAGCACTTTGTTCAGTTCTGTGTGTGTCTCATTATTCACAAAAACAAACAGTCCCTGGAGAGGTGGTAGGGCTGGGGGAATTTATTTTGTGCAGCTGTGTGAGAGTGCAGGCAGGCATAAATTGTGTGTTACTGTGTCAGGTTTCTAAAAAGGTGCCTAATGTTTTTATGTGTTAATTACATGATCTCCTTTTATTGCAAAATGCAGTGCTACATTTATCATGCACCATCACCTGCTCTAACTGAGAAAGACCTTTGACCTGTTGACATCTGGATAGCGCTTCCATAGGCAGAGAGGTTCCTGCATATTAGTCAATTAGTTTTACTTAAATTTATTGTGGTGCTTCTTGTGCACGTTAGTGCTCTCAGATGGAAAACAATGTAGAGAAATTAGGTTTGAATATGCAGCGATAGTGATATCGTGTGATGCTGCAGATGCTGGGCTCAGTGTTCACCTTTGTGCTGCTTCGGTGATTAAACCGTGTCCAGTTTGTATTTATGAATAATGTAAAGTCACATGGGACATGGAACTTGTCTGTTGTTTTAAACAGGGAAAAGCCATTTGTACCCCTCTGTATGTGTAACTGTTGCTGTGCTTTGTTATAGAGATATGTAATCTTTATCTTACCGTGTTATTATATTGTAGGTTTTCCTTTATAGTCTGCTGCCACCATGTGGAATTTCAGAAGAGCTCCTAAAACTAATCCCATTACAGTAAAAACGTTCAGTATACTGCCTGGAGTTCTGAAGATTGCAGCAATGAATTAATACCAGTATTTTTTGCTTTGTGTACTTTATTTTTGTGTATGAAATTGATCCACCACCGCCTCCCATCCTTCTTCAGGTTTGTAGACGGGATCGAGACAGAAAATCAGAGCGGTTTGTCTCAGAGGTTTGATTTTTCTCCTGGTGCTACTCAGAGGTTTCTTGCCAGCCCAGATTCAGCCACCTCAGGTGAATACACATAAAATACATCTATCTATTATTGTTTGCCCTGCATGTAAAATGGGTGTGTATGTCTACAGGGACCCATGATGAAGGTGACACCATGCAGACTATTGCCAAATTAAAACACGAGGTAAGGCCAGTGTTACAAAAGTAATAACAGCAGTTGTAAGAATTTAGTTGCTTTGTCTTCATTAGTGTCTACAGAGCTTCTTTTCTTCCATCTTCTCCCTAAGATGTCCGTCCTTTCCCATCAAGTCACCGCTGTGAGTCAGGAGCTGCAGGAAATGACGCGTCTCCTCAAACCCCTCTTTCACAACCCCTCCACGCTGCTGATCCCCAGCACTGTGACACCTCCACCCAGCGTGTCTTCCCATAGCTGCTCTCCAGCCCCAACCCTTTTTACCCAGCATGCACCTGCAGACTGCTCAGATGATCAGAAACCTTCATCCGTTCTGGTACCTGAGCCGTCCTCTCCTCCACTTGGCATCACCAAGATGTGTCAAGGGGCTTTTGATCCGTGTTCACCTCTCCGAACCGTCATGCCGCACAATCCTCCGGTCTTTCATTGCTCAGCTCCTCCTTCACTCAACAGCTCTCCTCATGAGCACACAGTTATGCTACCTCCATACACATCCTCCTCCATCCCTTCCCTGTCTTCAGCAAGCCACCCGTCAGCCATCACTCCTCTTCTGGTAGATTTATCAGAACCTGACCATGATCCACAGAGACAACCTCTGTCCCATCTCTTATCCCACTCCGAGTCCAAGCTCCACTCCCACTGCAAATCTCAATCATATCCTCATTCCCTTCATCAGTCTCACATCCAGCCACAGCCCCTTCTCCCAACCTCCAGCATGGCCACACAGCCCAGAGACCCCCTCGTAAACCTGCAGAAGGCGGACTGGGGGGTGCACACCGCGGAGCTCAGTTTCGTCGATGAAGGACGACCCTCAGTCTGAACAAAGAAGGAGATCTGGACACAGGACTGACGGACAGAACCAGCATGCCTCACAACTTAATGCATGACAAACATTTGCCTCAGATTTGGCATGCATCAATTTTAAACTGTTATCATGAGCACCATCAAGAAGATCTGATAATAAAAGTTTGGTTTCATTTGAAATGTTTAACGCTGAAGGATCTTTCTGCTGCCGCCAAGCACAACAAATTACAAACACACAGCCAGACACAGTAATCCCTCCTCATTCACCTTTATTGTAGATTTGTCCAGTTCCTACTCGGTTAGCCGCCTGAAAGACTGGACTGTGGGGCAGACCGCACCCCAGTCCACAGGCTTGCGGTACTCGCCTTTCTCCAGTAGGTACTGGCGGCCTTTGTAGTTGGGGTGCTCATAGAAGACCCACCAACCTCCCAGCACCCGGCAGGAGTGCACCTCTCTCCAGTGAAACTTCTCCAGCACAGAGGGGCAGTCCTCACTGGCTTCAAACACCTGGCCTGAGAAATCCCCTTTACCATACAGCTGGATCTTGTAGGGATCTCCTGCAGCCTGCATGAAGACAGGAGAGGACAAGTGATTAGGTAGGTTTGAAAAAAAAAAATATCTGAACAGTCATTTGGACTCATGAAAATGACTTACAACGCGGATCATCTTGCAGGAGCAGACTCTGTCGTTGAGGCCCAGCCAGCTTTGATAGTTGGGGTACTCTCCTCTGATCAGGATGTACTGGTAACCTGAGTAGTTTGGCCTCTCGTAGATCACCCAGGTGCCGTTCTCCACTCGAGCCGAGTTACAGCAGCTCAGGTAGGAGTGGAAGTCTGTGCAGTCGCTGTCACACTCATACCTGCAACCCTGGTAGTTCTTGTTCTCGTAGAAAATGATCTATGAGAATATAATAGAAGTGAAATTGCACACAGGTTGTGGTGGATTTTAGAGGAGGACTTTTTTGTCCCCTTCTACATCCACACACCTAGTATAGCAATAATAAGTCATATAGGTCAATCATGGAGCATATGGATCTATTCCTTTTAGATATTGGTATTTCGGGCCTAACGTGACCACTGGGCTCCTTCATCAGGTGGATACCACAGCTGATTGGTGAGTTTAAATCCACATTCCTGGAAGGCAGCCACCACCACCACTGTGTACTTTGTCGACCACTGCACCCTGAATCTTGCTTTTCTCTCATAGCAGTCTAAAAACAATCACCATTCTACTCCCCAGATTTCATTTCTACTCACCCTGCCCATCTTGGGACTGGCTGTGCTCCACCCTCCCCTTGAAATACACAGTACGTGTTATGTAATATAAATACTATGTGTGTGTGTGTGTGTGCTCTCACGCAGTTCTTGCCCTCTTTTATACCTGCCGAGCCCTCTATAATGAGTCGAGACAACTGCTTTGTCATGAGAACGAGATCCAAAATTTGAGTCAGTGGTTCCATTGCTACTCATGTTTTCCAGAAAGAGGCTGTGGGATTACAGCGCATAAAGACAGCAGCCACTGACCAACTCTTTACAGAAAACGGTAAACACACAGCGCCAACCACACACACACACACTGACAAATATACAACTCACAGAGACTATATTTGGCTGTCTGAATGAAAAGAAAAATTCAGAGAAATACGCTTAAAACAATTACACCTTAGAAAAAAAAGGCTTAATGACATAATTATTTACAGATTTGTTACTTATTTTAGCTTCACACAGATTCTGAATTGTCCCAGAATGTTGTTAATGCAGTTGCACCACAGGGAGGCAGCATATCCACAGCAAAAACACCACAGCAGTTCTGTCAGCTTAAGTTTCCTCCTCCTTTCCCTCTAAATGTAAGGTTTAAACTTTGTGTCCCAGTGACAAATATTACACCAACAGAAAATTATTTGTTTTTGTGTTTTGGATAGCTGATCAGTCAGTTAGGATCTTTTTTGTGACTTTTACTGTGAAAAATGTTCAAAGATCCTGCTTATTTTCCTTCTTTCATAGACTTAAAGTGCATATGTCCAGTATTAAATACCATCTATATCAATCTATATATGAAGTTCCCCATGCTGGTTTAATGTAACATCAATATTCGCTAGTACATGTCATAGGAGATAGCTTGTTTTCACTGGAGCCTTGTAAAAGCACTCTTTAATTGCCACACATACCATCACACACACACACCTCACACTCACATGGTGAGCGACTTGTGGTGAGCTGTCACGGATACTTAAGATAATATAGGACAGACAAGTGTGTTGGCCCTAGACACACACACACACACACACAGGAAGGCTGAGGAGTAATAATAGGTGACTGTTCTCCTATGTAGAATAAATCAGGGAATGCTGACCATACTGTCAGTGAATCCAGCCTCTGCTGTTTGGACAGACATACACAGAAGTGATGGGTGGACAGTGTGTGCAGTCTATAAGATATTTATCCTCAGGCTTTTATTGATATTTGTCATTTTATGTGTGCTCATGAAGACAATGGGAACTGTCAGCTATAATGTACATTAAGTAGATGGTTTTAATTGGATCCAGCTCACAATTACTGTATATACAGAGTAATGTTTTTAGTCACAGGTGTTTTGTGTTCACAGTGATTTATTTATCTTTAATGAGATGCATCTTAGCTCTATTTATACAAGAAGCTGCTGCATTGCTGCTGTGATGTATTTCTGGCATTAATCACCTTTTTCTAACCTCATGCTGTCCTCACTTTTCCTTCTCGCTCCTGTTCTCTGCTATCACAGCATCTGTGAGATTAATTAACCTTTCTACATCTGTGATCACACTGTTCATAAAGAGATGTGTCATTTTATCCCTACAACTTCCCCTCTGCCATAATTTGCACGCTAATTGATTTGAAACAGTTAAGGTTAAAGACTTAATGTGCTTTTTTTATGTCATTCTGTCTCTGGGTTTCCCTCCCAAACTCGAGCTGCCTCCTCCCTCTCTTCCTCCCTCCCTCCTTCTCTCTCTCTCTCTCTCTCTCCATGTGTCATTTCACTGCTCTTTACTCAGCTGGCAGCAGCACAACTCTCTCCTCATCACTCCTTGTCGTTGACCGGTCTACTTTTTTCTTCTCAGGAAGAGTTTTAACGCTTTTAACTCCTGTTCTGTCAGGCTGGATTCACTCGTTCTCACTAATGGATGGAGTTTACGGCCCGGCACACACAGTGACTTCTTGAAAAGTGAGTGAACATTTACTGAAAACTTCCTCATATGCAAATACACGGAGATTAAACTTAGATTACAGATGATGCTCCAGACAAGAGCTCAAATATCTAAACGAATGTAAATGTGCTTTATTTCAAAGGGGGTTTATTGTACTTTTTAAACAGTTTAGCCTATAGGATGAGTGAAATAAGCTCAGTGACATTATTGTAAGAGTATAAAAACACAACAACACAACACAAACACTGACAGTCTTCATTAGTGTTCAGTGAATATTTTCAGGTTAGTTGTGCTCCATGTAAAAGTGTTGTTTTTCCACCCTTTTTATAAGAGTGATGCTACATTTAGACAACTATAGCACAACTTTAACACAGAACATATTTACAAGTCTTCATACAAAATGATCAGTCGATATGAAGGTATAATTACAGTGAAGTAACTTATTAAGCACCAGTTTCTCCGTTTTCTCAGTATTATTTCAGATTGTAGTGACACCACAGCTTCTCTTCTGCACAGTCCTTTGCGCTAGCACCACAGGGCTCACCACTAATTTGAAATGAATCTAATTTTCTAATTAACTTTCAAATTTTGTGATGGAAATTTCCAAAGACTGTGATGTTCAGCCAACTCTGTGTTGTTTTCACGGCCACTGAGAATGGGCTGACGCTGAGAAACAAAGAAAAGAAGATTAATATGTATTTAAATATAGTAGCTAGATTCTTTTTCAAGCTTTAAAAATCAGGGTTAATAGGCAAAATAAATAAAAACCTAATAAAATGTAAAGACACTCCCTTATTTCAGATGTTTAGGCTGTGAAGTGTGAGAAGATTAAAGCTTCCTTTAATTAAACTCTAAAGGCCTCTTTTACACCAAACCCCTGGAAAATAAAGAAGCTTTCTTTAAAACAGCATTCAGCAGTTTGACCATGATTTTAATAAGCTTTAGTTTAAACACAGCTGCAGCTAATAAAGTTAATAATAACTCATGCTACGTTTGATTTAGTGTGTGCCGGTGCATTAACAATAGCAGGCTGTTTTTGTCAGCGCTCTCTTGACATATATTGTCAGTACAGTGGTTCATTTGGCACATGAGGCCATTATTAGCCTAATTTTATTAGCTGCAGCTGTGTTTGTCCTGCTTTGACTCAGCAGGTGAGAAAAGCTCTAACTAGGTGAAAAATTAAGACTTGATTGAGACAACAATACAGAAAGTCATCATTTTGTAAGTAACTTTTTTTAAATTTAAACTTAATTATTATTTATACAGACTAAGCATTTTGTAACAATATAAATATTAGAGAGAATACATTAGTAGCTTTAAACCCACCAGCTTTTCTGCTGTAATCGAGCGTTATCACACTCCACCTAAAGGCCCAAATAAACTTTATCTTTCAATAGTAATTGAAATAATTGCGGGTCTGGTCGTACCATAAAACTAGTGCCACAGACTGTTTTACGCTGGAGTGTCACGGCCTTCAGTACTGCCACCAAGAGAATTCACAATTACATCAATTATCCCTTAAATGCAGTTAAAGAACCGCCCCTTAATTAGACACTGCCTAAATTAATCTTCAGTTGTGCAGCCGGTGGAGGTTTTCTGTCTGTTTCTATGTGACTTGTCAGTCGGAGGCTCCTGAGTGTGACTCTACATTTGGCCTCCATGTGCGCTAGTTAAGCCTGCGCTGGGAGTGTGTGGTCTCTCGACCATACACCCACTGAAAGTGCAGCATGAAGCGGTTTTATGTGTGTGAGGGAGTAAGAGACGCGAGTACAAGTGCATTTTATTTGAATGTATTGATATAAAAGTATGATGTTAGCGGGTCATAGTTACAGTTTTCACTGATTTGTTTTTGTGTGTTCTTTCTGTCTGATTCTTCTAACACCACAACCATCTACTTTTTTTCCCTTCCACATTTTATGTCTCCTCATTAATGAGTTAAATATTGCTCTGGTTAAAGGAGAAAATATGAAGGAAGGGAAGAAGGCTGATTATAATCCATTACCAAAATATTCTAAAAATGTGCTTATTAAAAGCAGACGGACACAAAGTGAGGAAAGAGAGCGAGCAGTTAATGTTTACGTGTAGTTTACTTTTTGAGTTTGACAAACTCTTTGTGTTGTGTTTGGTAAGTTTGGATTTTGATTGAGTGGAAAGAAGAGAATGGGATTCTGGAAAAGATGTTTTTTGTTTTTGCAGACTGGGTATAATGATCATTAAATCTGTTGAATGATAAAGGATTGATGGGTAAATTAGCAAAAGCAGCGTGGGATGGACAGCTGCACTCTGAGGGACTATGATGGGAGGCAGCAGGATGCGTGGTGGTCTCTTCTTACATTACACATAAAAGACAGAAGTCATCAGATCTGATGCAAAGTTAAGAGGGCCCTTTCTTGTTGTGTGGTGTCTGTAGTGATGAATATGTGCATGCAAATTAGTGTTAGGAATCATCAATAGGAAAATCTTGTAATACAGATTGAATGTAGTTGGGTTAATGCCTTTATTTTTCCTCTTGTTTGTGTTGGACTGACTTTTTTAATAGCCACTATTAATTTTGCATGTGAGTTTTGGGCTCAGCTTCATGTGTCGCTGCCGGCTTTACGGTCAAACCACACAGTGTGAAGAAAAGCACAGAGCTGAGAGCAGAAAGGCTTCCTAGGGATTCAGTAAAGGAGAGGTTTATTTACTAATGCAGGTTCTGGGAGGATTTTTTTTTATGCTTCGCTTGGTTTAATGATGTTTCTTGTCTGTCTATCTGTTCTATCCTTCTTTAAAGTCACAGTACTCATGTCTTTTGTTAGCTGACTGACTGAAACATCATACCTACTCCACAGGAGTATGTGATCTGATTATAAATAAATAAAAATAAGGCCGAAAAAATCATATTTTTTACTCTAATATCCTTATGATGTTAAATATCGAGTGAAGCTGACGTCACTTGATGTTTAGTGGTGATTATAAAAAAACTTCCTAAGATGAATAATCAGGAGTTGAGAGGATAAAAAACAAGTGTGGGCATAGTTTTGTTTATTTGTATCCCAGAGTGCATTGTCACAATGCTCCACACACACCTTCAGGTCTTTCATTATAACCTGCTGAGTGTCTAAACAGCGCATAATAAACAGGTCTGTGTTTAGTCTGTTGTGGTTGTCCCTGCCTCTCTTCTCTGTAAATAACAAAGACGTATGTTCGTTTCCCCTCACAGTTGTTGAAGGAGCAGCCTTTAATGACTCTCTATTGTCAACAGTGTAAGAAAGATGATATACTTGATAAAGGAGGAGGAATGTTTTGCTTTTTTTCTCTATACATCCAAAACAAACTACACTAAATGTGGCTGAAGCAGTTGCCATGGATAACTGGGTTTTAGTTTTTCAGTTTATGCTCAAATTTTACAGCTTCACGGGCCGTGCTGGGTGCTCCAGCTGGAGTTTGCAGTGAGATGGAGCAGCGAGGAGGGGAAACGGAGAGTCCCAGCCACAGGGACAGCACCAGCCCAGAGGAGAGGGGAGGGGAGAGAGGGGAAAGCCCCGCCTCCAGTGGCCCCCTGCAGTGCAAGTTCAGCCGTTTGGAGGTCAACGGCAGCCCAGGAAACCCACGGGCAAGACACAATGGCACACCGATGAGACCACTGGGAGGTAACGTCCAGAAAGTGCGGTCAATATGAAAGTCAAAAACATATTGGAGCTCTTTCTGCTTGTAGCCATGATTGTGCTGTTTCCACTGAAGTGCAGGACTTTAAAAAACTGGCCATAGATCCATAGTGTTAGGACCATCTTACATTCATACAGCAGGGACATGTGGATGACAGTGTGTCGACTGTTTATGGGCGAGGTAGCCACACACACAGCATGTACACGCCTAAAATATACAGAAAACACTCACGCACAGATGCCCATTATTCTCTCATGCAGTTGAAAACATCATCATGCATCATCACACAAACATTGTAACAGTACACACACACACAGACACATGCAGCCTCCCCCCAGAGTGGTGGGGTTATCGGCCGATGGCGTGCCTGATGCTGCTGCGGTTTGGCTCCAGCTGATCTGTCACTGTCTCGTCAGGAGGAGGATTGATAGCTTGTTAATTAGCAGATCCTGTGGGACAAATCAGTGGACTGAATGGGTGTGAACGGTTCCAGGCTCTCAGTGCTTAAAGTCCAGACCAGTGTGTAGGAAACAGTTTCACCTCTGGACTCGTGCATTGCTCCTGAATGCTGGATGCAGCACTTCAACAGCGGTTCTGGAAACATGTCTTCTCCCTTGTGGGTTTTAATATGTGGTTCAAACACAAATACAGTTGTGTAATTTTACACTGACTTACATGCACACTGGCAGCTGCCCAGTTTAACCAGAGTCCTACAATGAGACCACCACGCAGCACCAAAAAAAAAAGGAGCAGGGTTGTAATCCGTCCTCTGTCTTGTCCTCCCAGGTTTGATGATCCCTGTCTACTGTGTGGTTGAGCATGCAGATGCGGGGATGGCCGGCGACTGTGAGGGGGGCCGTAGCGACCACCACGCTGAGTTTGTGTTAGTTCGTAAGGACGTCCTCTTCACGCAGCTGGTGGAGACGGCGCTGGTGGCTCTGGGATACTCGCACAGCTCAGCAGTGCAGGCACATGGTGAGTAAAAAAAGTTAATATGATCTGAATGTAGAGTATAAATGTTTTTCCACATGGGTAGAATAAGAAGAGAAACCCAGAGACAATCAGAGGACAGGTATTTACCAGGAAGGTATTTTGAAGATAAACCTGCTTTCTCTTATCTCCTCATGTTGTTCAGTTACCTGGCAGCATGAAACCCAACAATGAGCCCATATCAGAACATCTCAGGCCTGCTTCTTTTTTTTTCCTCATCATTCTGAGATGAAAACAAGAGGGCAGACAGCATTCAGTCCACCATGAAGCAACAGCCTACACGCAGAGTGGGGCAGTTTGACATTCCTGGTGTGTCCCGTAAACACAGGGCACTCTAACCAAGCGGCCGACGCCCTGCGACCCTCCTCGCTTCTCCCAAATAGCTAGGTTTTGTTCTGAGAAATAAGCCTTTTCTTTTCAAATAAATAATTTCTGGCTGCAGTCATGCATTTTTTCCCCCCAGTGTGGTCACAACCAAAATTATACAGTCTCTTCTATTTTCTTCTGCGATTGAATTGCATCTTGCATAACTTTGACTGAATGAGTATTTTTAAACTGACTGGCACAAAGCTTTTTTTCTGTAATTAGCTTTCACATTATAACTAATTAAAAAGTAGCTATTTCTTATTTGGTGTATATGGTTCCTGCTCTGGTTTTAACATAGGACTTCAGAGCTTAATGATCAAACTGCAGTCCACGTTTTCCAAAACATTTACTGATACTACTTAGAATTAAGCAATGACGCTATTTTGAGGCTTGTAAACAGCTTTATTTTAAGAAAGATACTGCGCTCCTAGAGCTTTACAGCATCTTAAAATCCCACAAATTCCTCCCTTCCAGTTGATACAAGATTGCACCAATATTGCGCTCTCTGTGTTTGCAAAAAGCTTTGTGTTAATTTGCATTTTTCTGCCATTTTGCGTGTGCCAGTTTTGATCTATCTGTCTTGGCATCAGCTGTTTCAGTGCTGCAGAGCTGTTGCTGCATGTTGGTTGATAGAATGTGATGCGATAAAGCCCTACAATACCTCTCTGCTCTGTCAACATATTTTTTTAGCTTTCATATCATTTATTTCATTTCAGGAAATGTCTGCAAATTCTTATCAGCAACAAGCTGACATGTTAAAGTAATAACAATCGTTCCTAAAACAAGTCAGCTGCAGGAAACGGAGTAACTGTCAGTTAGGAGTAGAAATATTCTGCTGTTCGACAGAAGAACAATGACCTCACTGTGTTTATTCAGTACATCAACATCAAAACGCCGCTCGCGTTCACTGCCTGCCTCACTCTTTAATGTTGAACTGATTTTACATTTCTCTTCTGATTAATCAACCTTAGAGGCCAAAGAGAACAGCCTTTGTTCTTTCGCCCCTATCACCACCATCCTCATGCAGTGAACACACACACACATAATACAGAGGCTGCCAGGCTAAGGCTAGACAGGGTCTGTGTTTGATTTAGAAGATCCTAATTTGATTAGGCCTGTTTAGATTTGCACTTCCAGTCACAGTCGTATGGAGGCCAGGGGAATGTTCGAGGCAGGAAGATGCTCCAACAGCAGCAAACGTTAACCGTCAGGTCAAAAAGGACAAACAGGTCCGGCTTTTATTGATTAGAAAACATCCTAACATGAATGTCTAGTTTAAATGAATGTGTGTGTGTTCTCTCCAGGCATCATCAAAGTGGGCCGGTGGAAGCCGATGCCTATCCACTACCTGACAGATGCTCCAGAGGCGACAGTGGCCGACATGCTGCTGGATGTTTACCACATGGTCACTCTGCGGATCCTCCTGCACAGGTAGTCCATTGGTAGTTTGGGTTTTTAGGAGGATTCTTGTTGAAGGTCACAAAGATAAATTGTGTGTTACATCCTTCAAGCTTTGCTCGCCTGGAGGAGCTTCCGTCAGAGCAGTGGACCCACGCCACAGTGAGAAACGCCCTCAAAGAGCTGCTCAGGGAGACCAATCAGAGCGCCCTTGCGAAGGAGTGTCCGCTCTCCCAGGTAACTGCTTAACAGACATTGGAGAAAAATGATTTGAGATTTGTGCACACACAAATGTACACACTTAGAAATACTGCAGAGAAGCTGCTAAGTGTTTTCTCTAAACACATGGTTTCATCATCAGCTCACCACACACTCGCTGCAGTGTGTAATCTGTCTCACTCACACACACAGAGCAACAAATATTGATACCGTCCCATGGGAAAGGCTGCAAACACACACATGACAATTATCCCGCTCACACACACACACACACACACACACACACACCCTGCAGTCATTAGATGGGAGAGTGTGTGTCATTTTGACTGTGACTGTGATTTATACACAGAACTTAGTCATGATGTAATTAGTGATTAGGGGAAGTGTGTGGGTGGTGTGTGTTTGCAGCCTGACTCATGTGAGTTTTAATCCCCAGCATTTCCCATGTTGAGCTTTCACTGGAGTTTGTGCATCTCCTGCTCTGTGGAAGTGACCACAGTACATATTAGGAAGGGGTGGGTGTGTGATGAGTTTTAATAAATCAGCTGGTCAGTCGCTTTTTTTTTCCCCTCATCATCCTGTCTTAAAGCGCTGCCACTCCTAAGAGTGCTGGTTAAATAGTTTGAAAGATTCATCAAATCCCCTTCCACTGATTATCACATTAAGTAGATACAATATTCTTTCTACAAGTCTTTTTTACTTATTATAATCTGTATGTTCTCTCTGTCAGAGTATGATCTCAGCGATAGTGAACAGTTCCTACTACGCCAACGTCTCCACCTCTAAGTGCCAGGAGTTTGGACGCTGGTACAAGAGGTACAAGCGGGTCAAAGGTAAGCTCTAAGACACAGCCACTTCATAGTTTATCAAATAAATATCCATTAATCTGATGTTAAATTTAAGTCCTTACAGGGCAGCTGCACCTTTGTTCCTGTATTTGCGTCCTTAAAAACTTTTACAGTGTGAGCACTCTCTCTCCTGCACCTCACAGTTGAGCTGTTTATGGTGCTTTGAAAACTCATAAGACTGTCAAACACTTTAAAAACTGACGCTCGCTGCAAGTTAATATGACTCACCTGCCATTCTGCCTTCAGTTTGTGATGCTTTTCCATTCTTCTGTCCACCCCCTGTATATGTACCGCAGCTTTTATGTGTCTAATCTGCTGCATGAGACGTCTGTCAGTGACAGCACTCAGTAGGAAGGAACTGTCACACATGGTTCACATTAATGTCACCCTTAATACACATGACAAAACTAAATGCTCTTAACTCCTAATGGAAAACAGCAGTCACCCCCAACACACACACACACACACAAAAACCGAGGAATAAGAACTCGTCTTATATTTATTCCAAACACACACACACACACACACACACAGGGAAGGTAAAAATCTGATGCCCTGCCAAACCTCACTCCAACTTTTATTCCCTTAATAACCGAAAATGTGACTCTGAACCAAACCCAGCAGAAGCATAATAAGAAGCAGATTTACTGTATGCAGAGACGAGTGGAGAGGCCGTTCAAAATCCAGGAGAACACACGAGTTCATTGCTGCGATAAAGAGAAACATTGTTTACTTATTCTTATCTGGAGCGAGTGAAAATAAGTCTTCAGTGCCTCTCTTTAACCAAAAAAACACTCCTACACCTGCCCACAATATTTCAGCTCAGGCTTATTGTTGTAATATTTTCCCTTCAGGTGAATACATCGAGAAGATGTGGTCATCACAGGAGAAATCGGATATAAAAGGTACGCGCAGCTTGTGGCAGCTGTTTATTTGGTCAGATTTTTCCAAATATATTTTAACCAAACCTGTATCTGTGTGTGTGTGTTGACACAGTGGAAAGGGACTTGGATCTGAGTGTCCTCAGCCATCGTCCTTCCTCTCTCTTGCCCTCCCCCACCCATTTAGGCAGCCCCGGACCTCCTTCTATCAAAACTGGCCTCCAGGACTCTCAGGCTGCCGCCCAACCTCATTGCCTGCCTTACCCCGCCGGCCAGAGCCACCCCAGTCCTCCACTGCGCCCGCAAGCTCCGGCCCTCCTGGGCCACAGCGGCCTCCTCTCTCCCCAGCTCTCCCCTCAGCTCGTACGTCAGCAGCTCGCCATGGCCCACCTCATCAACCAGCAGCTGGCCGTCAGCCGCCTGCTCGCCCACCAGCACCCACAGGGAGTCAACCAGCAGTTCCTCAACCATCCGCCCGTCTCACGCACCTGTAAAGTCCCCGGGGTCACCACTGAGCCCAGCCTCAGCTGCTCAGGGGCAGAAGTCTCCTCCGACATTTACCAGCGAGTCAGGAATGAGCTGAAGAGGGCCAGTGTTTCCCAGGCCGTGTTTGCCCGTGTGGCTTTCAACCGCACGCAGGTAGAGCTTGTGACAGAACGGGAGGTTATTTCTTTACTCCGAACAATCAATAACTTTATGAGTGTGTGTCCTGCAGGGTTTGCTGTCAGAGATTCTACGCAAGGAGGAGGACCCTCGCTCAGCTTCTCAGTCTCTGCTGGTCAACCTGAAGGCCATGCAAAACTTCCTGAACTTGCCAGAGGGCGAGCGAGACCGCATCTACCAGGAGGAAAGAGAGAGGAGCACCAGCACCAACCCCAACCACCCCAGCAACCACATCTCCAGCACCAACACACACAGACACGCACAGGTACACATAAAAGGGAAATAAGTAAAATGACTACATGATACACCAGGAATCACTGAGACGTGCCTGTCTGTGTGTCTGTTTAGACAAAAGGCAGTGTGTCTGGTCCTGAGCTGCAGATGAAGCTGGACTCACTTGTGAACATCACATCGGGAATCTACGAGGAGATCCAGCAGGAGATGAAAAGGGCCAAGGTCTCTCAGGCTCTGTTTGCCAAAGTGGCTGCCAATAAGAGTCAGGTCAGTCCCAGCGATAAGGATTTTATTGTCACTGGTCCACATGTCTGACTGTAGACACCAGAGGGAACATTCTTGCACAGTTTCTAGCTGATGTTTGAAGGAGCTGATGAGGGTGAAACAGGGATGTGTGTGTGCGTGTGTGCTTGTGGGCTTGTATGGTATCTGATTACCTGCTGTGGCATACCATCATGACTCCATCCTCAGATAAACAATGCGGGTGATCGAGGGTGAGATCAAAGTGGTGTCACGGGACAGAAGGCGGGACATGATGGCTTCAGAACCAGTTTACTTTTCTTTTTTTTCACTTCTGGTATGAGACACAGACAAAGAAAGATGCTGCACTGAAATGGAACAACGAGGACACAGGAGGGATGATCACATTATTATCATTAATTTCCAGTCTGAAAGCTGTGCATAAACAACAGCTGGTGGCACATCCTGGGTCAGCCTAGCAGATAACGCAATCTTTACACACACAGAAGCTTGTCTCGCTGCTTGTCTCAGACTTCTAGTTTGTCTTGCAAATAACATATGAATAAGATGCGGCTTTATTTTGAACTTCCTTCTATATTCTGTGTTCCAGGGTTGGCTGTGTGAGCTGCTCAGGTGGAAGGAAAACCCGAGCCCCGAGAACCGCACTCTGTGGGAGAACTTGTGCACCATCAGAAGGTTCCTGACCCTGCCGCAGGCAGACCGAGACCAGGTCTACGAAGAGGAATCGAGGCAGCAGCACAGCGACAGGGTCCACACTGTCCTGCACATCCCAGAGCAGCAGGTAGGCCGATATGGACAGACACCTTCTCCCAAGTCCTCCCTAGCATTGCCAGTATTACTTCCTTGTTGGGCAGCCTTGGGGAAGTGTTTCAAAATTCAAAAGAATCCCAGCATCCAAATCTAATTCAGTTTTAAAACAGTGCAACTGAAACAAAATGAATGAGAAAAGCAGCCTGTGAGTGCTGCTGCTGTGTAGAAGTTCCCTCTGTCTGATCCCACCACCTGCTCCTCTGCTTTGTCATGTTTGTGTCCCATAAGTCTTTGAAAATAGACGTGGTGAATGACCAGCCCACACATTTCCTGCTAAACACTTCTCCATCCCACCCTCTCCCCAAAAACCAAAATGCTCTGCAGTCTGGGCCTGACCTCAATATTATTCAGAACACAGCCTGTAATTATTGAAGCAGAGAAAAGGGAATTGCCATTATCTTTATTTAGGTCCTTTAATTTTGATGGACCACAGATTTATGGTGTCGGATTACAGCGTTTGGGTGTGCTGGCCACCCCGCCCTGTTAATAAGCTCTCATAGTGTGGTTGTTTGTGTGATGAAGTGGAGTGTGTGATGGAAGCTGGTCAATCACACTTCCGCTTGTAGTGCAGTTCCCCTGCAGTGAGGTAGCACAGTTCACTTCCTGCTGTGGTGACAGTAAAAAAAGAGGAGACTCTAAGATTCACATTGTTTCCTTAGTTTTAAATGAATATTTTGTTTTTCTGAACAGACTCTCCACAGACAGCCGCTGCCACCTCTGACGATTCCATCCCCAATTCATGAGGACCCACAGCCCATCCACCTGCCAGTGTTGCAGGGCTCAGAAGACGGCGCTCAGCGTGGGATGAGCCCTGGTCTTGGAGGTGGAGGAACAAAGAAGGCCCGATCACGGACAAGGATCTCGCTGGAGGCCCTGGGGATTCTACAAAGCTTCATCGGGGATGTGGGACTCTACCCCGACCAGGAAGCCATCCACACCCTGTCAGCCCAGCTGGACCTGCCCAAACACACCATTGTAAAGTTCTTCCAGAACCAGCGCTACAACGTCAAGCACCACAACCAGGCCAGGGAGCCCATCCCAGGGGAGGAGGACAGGGAAAGCTCCAGTCCCAGTGAGGGAGGGGTGTGCACAGTGGAGACCAGAGGGGAAGAGGTGCTCTCTGCATCAGAGGAGTCAAGCGAGGATGGGACAGGATCAGTAGACAGAGACAGAGGAGAAGAGATGGAAATGGAGGTAGAGAAGGAAGATGGCGATGATGGAAAAGCCTCAGGGCCGGCCACCTCCTCTCTATCTCCTTACAGCAGTGTGGACAGCCCCCACTCTGCAGAACAGCAGAGATAACAGCCTGAAACTGTGAATACACACACACACATTTCTGCTCCTGTCATTTTATGTCATCACCTTTATCAGAGCTGACGATCAGAGCTCATTAATATCTGAGGAACTGAGGAAACGTATTTATATGTGAAGTGATCTGAAGTTGCTGCAACTACCTTCAGATATTAGCAGTATTTCTTTTCCAGAAAATATCTCTTTTAATGCACCGTCCTCCCAGAACATTTGTTTAAATGCAACACCAAGTTTTGTGTTACAGTATTTGGATGAAATGGTGCATATACAGTACAAACATACTTCTAGCTTTATATGTTTGCTTTAAAAATGTTCTGACCTTCCCATGATGCATTCAGGAGGTCAAAGTTTCAACACTACTATTCAACCAATATTTATTACTAGGTTTATATTTACTAAAATTTAAATATCATTGTTGTAATGATGTTCTTGTTTGACTACAAATGTCTTTGTAAATGTGACGAGACAGAAGTTTCACAACAGTATGAGCTTTTATTGACGTTTTCTAAAAGACTAAAAGGGAAATGTGTTTTTATTGATGTACATTATGATGTAAACGTCATCATATCTTGGAATGAACCACTGTCACTTTACACTGATTGTGTATTTTGTACCACGATGAAAGGTGGTGTGAGAACAAGTCAGTTCTAGACATAGATGGAGCACACAAAGTTTCTGATTTGTTGGTTCCACTTGTTGTTCAGGACATGAAAATCTGATAAAAAGAAAAAACGTTTTCCAAAGTATCTTTTGTGTTGGACGTTTGCCTTCAGAAGCACTGCGATAAAGCAAGTCTTTACTGAAATGGTCTAAATTATGTTTACATATGTGCACAGCTGCTGGCTAAATGCACCAAAATTAATCAGAAAATGACACAGGACAGCAGTGTGTCTAAATAGTTAATCATTCCAGTCCTGATCATAAACCCCTCACATACCATGACAACCACAAACATAAAAAGAGCAAAGCTGTTAAATGCTAAATACAACATGCACAGTGCAACCACAGACACATGAATGAACTGAAACTTCAAAATATAAAGTGCGCAATGCATTTAGTGGAATGTTTGCCAGTCTGTTAGGTGCATTATCTGTTTGATACCAAACTAGCCCAAACAAGTACAACTCAACAACCGACAGCATGAGGGATGCTGGAGATGCGCATGCTCACAGCAGGTCAGTGAACGTCACACCGCTGCGTTGTCAACATGAACTTTACACCTGCGTGGAAATTCTTCAAATTAATGCAAGTTCATGAACAGTATCAGATAAATAAGTTTGTACCTGGGCCACCACGGGGACAAAACACGTGTGAGAGGTTAGCTAACTGCGGTAAGTATTTATACACTGTAAAAACCAAAATCAGTAGCTAGCTAGCTTAGCTTAGCCGATGTTTGCTGCTAGTGATAAAGCTGCTTTTATCCGCAGTTTAAACAGGTTGTTATGATTGTGCTTGGTGTTATTATTATTAATGTATATTTTTTCTTTTCTGTTTTATTTTGAAAAGTATTAATACACAGAACATACAGCACTTAAAATAGCATCATCATGCTACTTTGCTAAGTAATAGAAAAGTTAGCATGCTAATTAGTTTGCTGGCCCAAACATTCCTGAAGACACATCTTTAACTCTTTTATGAGGGTCTTAGAGGTCTTATCATTGCGATATGAAGACTACTGGCCCAGCTGGAGTGGGATTCACAGTGAAAAACTGCCAACATAACTGTGTAAAGTCATGGAGAATTAATCAGAAATGTCCAGCAGTGCTGTGTTGCTAAAAAGTGAAACAAAAAATCATGGGTAAAGTTTTAAATGTTATTGTGTGTGTTGTTTTGTGTGCATCGGTTGTTTGAAGTGTGATGAAAACTAATTGGAGATCACAGTTAATTTACATTTAATATTACAACTGCATCAGTGAGTGTCAGCACGGTCCACTGGTTTTCTGCTCACACAGCTGGCTATTAGAGCCGTATGGCAGGCTGATACAGGGCCATTAGAGGTGTGTGTGTGTGTGTGCGTGTGCGTGCGTGCATTGGGACAGAGCCGCAGGTGCTCCATGGGCTGATATTACCCAGGATGCTCGAGGTGAGGGGCACAAGGCTTATGTTGGGAAGTAGGTTCTCAGTGGAGCTGGCAAGCACACCTGTGGTCCCATGCTAGCACGCACACACACACCGACTGTCCCCTCAGCCCCTGCACTGCAGCACGTTAATACACACTCTGATAAACAGGCTAATACTCGCAGCGGCAGCACTTTACACACCATCGAGTGCAGCACAGGATAATCAGTGAAGCCAACACGTGGCACTGTGTGTGATGTTTTGGAGACTTCTGTGTGCGTTGGATTGCATTTATGCAACAAGCATGTACGCATTTGACAAAGGTGTGTATCTGTGTGTGAGCATTTTTAAAAGTTAGGGTCTTCTTACATAATAAAAACATTTTTTAACCATGGATTTTTGTTTTTTTTTTGTCAGTTTAGGGCCTGGTTTCCACTGTAGCCTAGGATGGACAACTGAAATGCTGGTGCTTGATGTTGACATCCAGTCACACTGGCTTAAACAGGAGCCTGTCGTCATGGAGAGATGCCCACCACCTTCTGTTCCTTCACAAGGTCTGTGTGGAATCTAAGATTAAGTTAGCTTTTTTGTAGCATTAGATATAAAAGGAGTCGGTAAGGGATCATATTATTATCAGCCCCACATGGCGACACAAAACATCACAACTTTTTTGGCCCATGAGACACACAGATGGTGAAAACACCCCGAAAGATGAAACGAGTCAGAAAACAACCACATCACTTCTCCTTCAAAAACAAACATTTAATTATGGCAGCTCTGCTGCATTAGTGGCGGAGCAGCGTGTTTTGATGTGCGCCTCTAAATAGCGTTACATTGAGCCAGTAACATTTTTATACCAACAAAAAGACATTCAAAGCAAATCACTTTTAAGAGGAAAATGAAAAGACTAATAGGGCTTTAACTTCTAAAAGTCTGGAATCTGATCATTTAATGTTCCATTTCATGTCATAAAAAGCAACATTTGTTGTAAATATATAAAAAAAACTGGCAGCAAATAAATTTTAAGTTCACTGTGTTTTGGAGCAACTTTAAATTATGTTTGTGGGGCTCGTATATACACATGCTTTACACATCTGTCAGCGCCTGTTCAGCATTTCGTAATATAAGGTATGAAAGTAATAATGACACTCGTGTCACTGAAATGCAAGCGTGTCTACTGGCAATGTGAAAAGACTCAGTCCTCCCTGTTTTTGAACTGATTTACCCACGTACGGTATAATTAACTTGCAAAAAGTCTATGACACTGTTGACCACAATCTGCTACTTAAGCTGTCAGTGATTGGTTGGTGCTCTCCAGCAATGAAATGGTTGATTTCATATTTAATCCCACAGATGCCACTCTTGAGGTTCCAAGTAATTCTAACTCACAGACTCTCACGGGGGTGTGTCCAGGCCCCCTGCTGATCGAATTATAAGTGAATGATGAGAAACCTGCTTGTGGGGAGAGTCGGATTTTTAAATGCTGATGTAAGTTTTAACAAGAAAGGTGAATGTGCACATTAACTTGAGGCTTGCCTGAGTTCAACATGTTATCTTGTGTGATGTGGTGTGACGGAGATAAAACAAGATGAGAGTGGGCTTCTTATGCTCTCTGCCAGTGATCATAGCTGAGGGAAAGTCTTCATCCGGGAGCGGCACCAGAAGCAGTTCTGCTGTTATGTAAGGCAGCAATGGCTGAATTCACGCCTGGTAAATAACTGTGTCATTGCACAGTGAGCTCACTTAACCAGCCTGGATTTCACACCAGTGTCACTTTTGTGTTTAAAGTGTACGGTCCAAACCTGTTCATGTTTTATATACGTACAGTCAGTGGTTAGTTGGGTCTAAATTATATGGTTTGAGGCTGTATGGAAATAATAATGCCAGAAACTACAGTTAAAGTCAATATCACTAATATATATTTCTATTTTATTTAGTTTAGCTTTCTTTTGTCTGAGTGAAGTCAGTTAAATAATGAGTGAGTATACAGAGATAAGTTGTGCACCATGCAATCAATCTAAACTTCTGTAGTGGCACTGACTGGACCACAGCTGAGTCCTTGCAGACAGATACACTATACATGTATCAGTCTAACCTCAGAGTGAGCCAGAGGAGTCGTTGAGGAAGCACAGCTGGCCGGGTGGCTGCAGGCTCCCGACACCAGCTGCAGACTCTTGTGCAGAAAAGAGCCACCAGGTGTCTGGGATTTCACGCTTCTTCCCTCCTCTGCTGGTTCCCACTGCCGCCTGCTGAACCGTTACTGGGTTGGATTAGCACCGGCTGTTCCTCCGGAGTGCCGCCACGGGCCCGCAGCTCTGCACGCTTTGCTGCCCGTCCCTGTCGCGCAAGACACAACAAAGTATGTTCAGATTCAAGTTTACTTTGAGACTCTATTTTGCTGGTGAAGGGTGAAAGCTTGTTGCTGAGCACTTCCAGTCTTATGCTCAGCTATGGTAACCGTTCTCGTCCTTCTCTGTGATTTAGACTGACAAGGGAACTGTGTGGAGCAGCGATACCTCACACATTGTGTAGGTGTATATTACAATCATAAATACACACAGTTACAAAAATGAGCAAACAACATGTTTTCAGACCAGGCAGCTCAGGCAACTGCTAACAATTACAACAATTAGTGGTTCCACATTGCCAGCCAGCCACGCTGCCTGTTTATAATGTGATCGAGCACAAATGTCATAACAGTGAAGTTTTGAGACAAACAAGATGTACTGAGAGTCCGGCCTGCACTAAGCTGAACAGATATGTAATCAAGCTGAGAGGAAGTCTTTATCTTCTGTAGGTCAAGAAAACAAATATCACGCAAGTACAGATCAGCTTCAATGTAAACTTGACTTTGCAGAAGAAACAAGGGGCATGTTAAAGGTCAGCTGGAGTGTAGAATATGTGGCCACTGTGTCATTTGGTTGCATCAGGACACACCAGGAGGGTTTTAATGGCTGCTGCTGGATTGAGTTGCTCTAAGTGAATCAAGTGGAGGAGGAGAGCTTTAAAGTGACTAAAATGAGGTTAGTGGGCATGAATAAGAGTGAGAGTGTGTATTCATGGGTCGCAGACACACTTTAAACCATTATATTTTAGGGTGAATGGTTTTAAGTTTGTAATGCAGACACACATACCTGTAAGGCGTTGTTTCTGGAGAGAAAAACACAGCAGGCCTTTTTCCCCATGGACACTTTGACATGTCAGAGTATGAAAAAAGCATAGGTGTAAATAATAGGATGCTGCTTCAGTCAGAACCACTGTGTGTCCCACTGTGAAAAAGGCCTCTGTCTGAGTTCTCATTAGTTTTCAGGGTGCAGCGACTTTGTCCATTGTGTTTAAAGCAGTTGAAGTGATAAACGTCATGTAATCTGTGCAAACCAATGTTAAATATTTCATCAAAGCTCAACAAATTATTAATTCAAGTGTCAATAATTAATATGCGTTTATTTGTGTAGCATGAAAAACTTTAAAGTGTCTCTCTGGAGGCATTTAAAGCAGCAAAAAGCTATTTTTAACTTTTATTTTGAACTATTAATCCAGGAAGCCTTCCTGTTTTTGCAGTGGATGGACAATGCTCCAGCTTTCTCTTCCTCTTTTTGTCTGTCCTCCTGGATCTCTCCAGTCGTCTGTCTTCCTGGCACGCTGCAGTCTATCCTACGCTGGGACTAAAGCCTCCTCAGCAGACAGCAGCCCTAATTTCATTAATTATAAACCAATATGCTGCTGGCAGTCCCTCTGGAGAGGACTTTACCCAGCGCTGGCATCTGTTCAGCGCAAACACAGTGAGAGATGGAGGGATGCAGGGAGGAGAAAACAAGGACGTCTCTGACTCCCACCATAGGTGAAGCTTGGTGCTGTGCAGGGGAAGAGATGGAGGGTGAAGGAGGTGGTTGGTGAGGTGTTAAATATATGTTAACATGGATGGTAATGGTGTAGCTTCATTGAAGACGTCGAGAGTTTGGATGATTTTAGAAATGATTGTTGTCTCCTTCTGGTCTTGAGAGAAGGTTAACTCCTTAGCTATCTTCATCATTACCTCAGGAAAACCATGTTAAGTCCAGCTTTACTGCATAAAAATGATGTGAGCTTGTCAGCTACATTGATTGTCTGTTGCACTTCTTCAGTCCAGTCCGTCACCAAATGCTTCCTGGCTTCACGGTGAAACCACTTCTTCTAGAGCCAGTAAAGTGTCACTTGTTCTCAGTGACCCCTGACCTTTGCTCTAGGACCAAGGACTGAAAGAACAAAAGAAACCGAACCCACCTTTAGTCATGGTAAATTAATTTTGCACACACTTACACGCGTGCATTCAAAGTGCAAAAGCATGTTGCCAAAGTGGAAGCTGTTTACTCCCTCATCATTTATAAATTATACAGATAAACACACACATGAAGTGTTGCAGGTTTATCTTGATGCTGAAGTATTAGAACAAAAAGTAAGTGGAATTAAAAGGCATGGTTGGAATACCAAAATCCCAATAATGTGCATCAGTAAGTCAGTAAAATATATTCACATTAATAATCACAACATAAATGAATTAAAGGCTGTTTGTTCATCATCTGATAGATGTGAGTGCCCCATGCTTTTCAGTCCTATACAAGTGATGGGAAAAGGTGAGCTACTTCCTGTATCACAGAGCAGGTTTAATGTGATTTTCAGCTCTAATTAGAGTTAAGTCACTTAGTGTGTTGTAATGATGTTTGGCTCACAGAGCAGCAGACGCCGTCCATCAGCCAAATGAAATATTAAACTGACCTACCGCTGGATTACGTGTGTGTAACTGTGTGTGTGTGTATTTATATTTGTAGTTGTGTCAGGAGACCTCCGTAGCACACTGTGTGTCCACACAGCACACACACACACATTTCTGACCTACATTCACAATACACAAACAACAGGGTGTCAGGAGGGGCAGGGCAACATATATGTGTGTGTGTGCGGGGGGTGAAAATCTGCAGGTGCACTGGGCCGTGAATCTAATGCAAAATTAGTGTTGTCTTCCTGCCGAATAATTCATGATCCTGCATCTGAAATGATCGCAGAATGACTCGACTTGTCATCCCCTCTGTCTTTGTCACTCTCCCCCATGAATGCTGTTTTATTCAAAATGTCACGTGGAGCAGAAACTAGTAAATATGTACAGCTACAATTGGCAATTCTCTGGTTCAGTCCCATGTGACATTTAGGCCTGATTCAAGCCGTAGACAATATGTAAAAGAAATAAGGCCTTTAAAATGTGCTCTAGCTGGATTAACTTGATGTGTTAGTTCCTCTCCCAGAAACGGATTGTTCGTTTTAACCTTCTTTGCCCACTAAAGGAATTAAGATAGGAAAAAGGATAAGGGAGAGTTGGCTTCACTTTCAGTTCACTGGTCAGAGCCTGTGTGACTGTGTTTACTTTATTATAGGTCACTGTGTGTACACCCACTAACTATAGCCAAGGTCCCAGCATATAAAACCCTAAATAATATGTCTACATTTAGAGAAATCAGCGGGTGTCGCTGTGGAATGCATCACCATTGTGGCGAGGCATTTTCACAAAAGACCAAACAACCACTGAAGGAATACGGAGACAGGGACGTTATCGTAGTGATCGTTGTGATTGACACATATTGTGGACAGTGTTTAATTAATTGAAGCACAGTTTAACACTTATTTTAATTAATAAAATAAATCATCATTTAAGTTACACACATGCTTGTCTTGCCCGTGTCCCACATGCCCTCACACTGCTATGATGAATGCTTAATTCTGATCTGTACACAAAACCTATATGGTTCACAATTTGACAAGAAACACAGCAAACCTCCCATCGAAGCCACATGTCTTAGCTGATCATATTTGCCCGTGAAACCATGTGTAATGTAAACAAAGTGGGTGCACAGAGAGGGAGGTCTGGGCTCTGTAGTCACCTGAGCATTTGCAGACATGAAGGTGTGCTTGTGTGTTCTTGTGTGAGAAAACCGCCGTGCTGCAAAGTGACTTTACCACGCTCGCTCTTTTGTTGAACCGTCACGTCTTCCACACCACCTTTTCCCAGCAAACCCATGGCCATTTAGAATAACAGAAGAATAAATGGACGAGGGGGGAAAAACAGTAGACTGAAACCACAGTGGAACTCAGCGATGGTCAGCCAGGCCCACCACGCCTCAGCAAATGTTTGTCCAAACCTGTTATTTCTGGCATTGTACTGTCTCAAAGAGATCATTTTATTCTCTGAAGGAATGCAGAAGCTATAAATAGTCTGTAGATGAAGGAGGGGAAATCAGAGATTTGTAGAGTAATTACAGAGCCAGAGTTGAACCCTTCTGTTATGGCTCATTTTTCATCAACCTCTGTCTCCATGACTGTCTGACTGACGGAGGCCATTTTCTCGATGGGACGTTGCATGTGTGACCTGATATTTGACCTCAACTGCTGCTATAGCCATTGTTTTTCCCTGTGAGTCTATAGGCTGAAAGTGTGCATGATTTTTATGCTAAAGCAGGTCAGAGATGCTCCTCAGTACTTGGATAGAAACAAAAGAGTGAGTCCAACATGTTTTCTGATGTTGTTTTCTCCCGCTCTGGAACAAAGCTTACTTCAGAGCCACACCACTCTCATCCATGTAAAGAACACAGACAACAAAATGAATGACTGCCATCGCCATTCTCATCCTTGGTTCTGTTTGATTTTTTGATTTAAGTAAATTTTGAAACACAAAAGCTGAAGTTAAGGCCTACAGCTGCTGCAGAACCTCACAAAGACATAACAAGTAGAAGGTATGAAGCAAGTCAATACAAACACGAAGAATTAAACCTGCACTCTGCAGGCAAGTTGCCCTGACAGCGTGAGTTTTGTCTTTAAATGATCTTTGTGAAGCATAAAAGGACTTTTAGCTTGTAAATTACCGTAATTATCAAACATGTCCTCCTCATTTTGCACAGTCAGACCTCGTTGACAAAATCATAGCGACACTTAAGGAAAATTGAGTGACGTGAGTGAAGTAAATGCATTTACTGAGAAGCAAATTGGAGCATGAAATGGTGTTCCAGGTAAAGCTAAAAAATGTTTACCTCTGGTATTAACAGCTATAAATCGGGTGCCTTTTTCTCCTGCTTTGGACAGGTATGGGGGGCAGAAGAGGTTAATGACTGAGTTTCAAATACAGATTATAGGTCTTGTGTAGAACATTGAATTCATTCACGATTGGTGATGTTTTTGAAGCCATGACAGCATTATGTAGATGAATGTGTAAAAAATCTTTTTTAGTTATTTGTGCAATACTTTGCCCAGTGTGGAAGTGATTTTTCACTAGAAACTGATCATCAAATGTTAAAATGTATGATTGTACATGTTTAAATGTGCCTTTATTTTAATTTACAGAGAAATGGCACCCCTGTGTGGGGAGCATGTAGCACTGCAGCAATGGGTGAACAGGCTTCACTGAGAGTTCAGTGTGATAAATTCACAGCATGATTGGCATCTTACTATAAAACCTCACTCATTGTTTGACACAAAGCTAAAATCTATTAAAATAATAACATGAACAAGGTTAGAGAGTGTGAAAATACTGGCTTTTACTCACAGTTTAGTAATCGTATGCTTTTATGTTCTCTTTCAGATTTGTTTATATCTTTTTCAGACGATGGAAGGGGCATTTCAGTAACCAAATCCACAAGGTATGTTGCACTTTATATAGACTTAAAGGTAGACATGTGTTTATTATGTGTTAGTGCAGTGCTTCCTTTGCTCTTCTTGTATCATGACCACCTGTAACATTATAGGTTCGCTCATTATAGGTCAGTGAATTTGTGTTCAGGTTGTTTTGTCTGTTAGTAATGGAGTGTCTGGAAGAACTTCGAAGCAGTACACATTACAAAAAAAGCGGGAGGTAAAGCATTAGCGGGATGAAGCGTGCCAGTCTCTGCCGTGGGCTCTGATGAATCAGGGTTTTTATCTGTGTGAATGGGATAAAAGCCTTGGCACAGTGGAAAGCTCATCTAAATAATAATGGACTGAGTCTCATGACCTTAGGTTGAAGTTTATAAAACAACCACATCTATCTCCGCACCAACTGACGGTGCGTGATTGTACTGGTAACAACAATTCTGGATGGATTTACAAACTCTACTGTGGAGAAGTGTCTAAAATCTGCTCTGTCAAAATAAATGTCACTTTATTGTAGGTTTTCATATGTCATTTACCAGCACACTTTCCCTATATGCTTGTAGATATCATATATGCTGCACATAGATACTGTTTCCCCCTAAGAAGTATCTCAAAAACTCGTTCAAGGCCTGTGTACGTTTATTAGTCTTGTTTAATTCACAGTTTCTTAAGCAAATAAGTTCCTCACCCTAAATATAAAATGATTTGTTGTGCAGAGAAATTACCCAGACATTGGCAGGAACACAACTCATGTGGATGCTAGAAATGTTTATTTATATCAGTACAATTAGAATGTGGATACACAAGGGAAATAATCATCAATAACAATGCAGTGCTAAATGCTCCAAAGTGCAGCGCTGACATGCCTTTGTTAATGTAGCCATGAAATTAGGAATATTTACAACTATTTGTAATTTGTCAATAAATACTAGGACCATCTTTGTAAGGAAAATGTGCACTCTAAAAGGCATGTTGATGAATGCCAAATACCTCATAAATGCCTGTTACTTCCAGTACTTCCTCACAGGATACTGATCAATCTGTACCACATGGGGTTCAACACAAGCTCATGGCTTGAAGCCTTACAGATTTGTGTGTTAACAGATTAAAAAAAGCTAGTATGAAAAGGAAGGAAAGTCTTTTATTGCAGAAAATATTGATTACCTTTGAGGTATAGATAAGTGTAACTGATCCAGCCTCTGGGTCCCTCGAGATGAGTATGAGTTTTGTGATGGAATGAGGTGGATACAAATAGTGGCTGTTTTGCTGAGCACACTGTGGTGTTTTGATCAATAGTGATGAACATGTGAAAACTGAACAACAATAAGTCATCATCACAGTGCGCTGCGGCCCTGTACGTAATGATTATAAAACCTATTTGGATGACAATACTTTGTGCTGTGCCATCACACACCTACTTTATATAAAAGGACGGTGGCACAGAGAGCATCTATTGAGCGTCAGTCTCCCAACTAGTATAACAATGGGAAAGGTAAGTAAACATGTTACTAAAAATCCAAAAAATAAACATTTAGATGGTTTAACTTGATTTGCGTCAATGCTATGACGAAAATCTGCAGATCATTTTCTACGAGGACAGAAATTTCCAGGGTCGGCACCATGAGTGCATGAGCGACTGTGCCGACCTGCACCCTTACTTCAACCGCTGCAACTCCATCCGCGTGGAGAGTGGCTGTTTCATGGTGTATGAGAGACCTCACTATCTGGGCCACCAGTACTTCCTGCGCAGGGGCGAGTACTCTGACAACCAGCGCATGATCGGCATCAATGACTGCATCCGTTCCTGCCGCATGATCCCTGTGGTAAGACTGAAATGAAGACCGTTGTTTATACTGAAACATTCAAATTCAAAATCCACCACGCAGGTATGCCCTGCAGCATGAAGGTGTATGCATCAATACTCTTTTTTTCTGCAGCACCGTGGTTCCTACAAAATAAGACTGTATGAGCGTCCAGACATGGGCGGCCAAATGCAGGAGGTGAGCGACGACTGCCCCAACGTCCAGGACCGTCTGCGTATGTCTGACATTAACTCATGCAACGTGGTGGACGGTCACTGGCTGCTGTACGACCAGCCCAACTACAGGGGCAGGACCTACTACCTGAGACCTGGCGAGTATCGCAGATACAGCGACTGGGGCGGCGCCAGCCCTCGGATCGGCTCACTCAGGCGAATCACAGACTTCAACTGAGAGTCTTCTGAAGTTTGTTTCTCTGTTTGTTCTCAATAAACATGCTGGGCCTTAACCATGTGTGTGCGATCTCTGTATCCAAAAGATCTAAAAAAAATTAATGCACTCATAAAAGAGTAAAGTAATCCCTAAAACTTAAAAGAATACAGTTTGACAGTCCAGTGTTTTTTGATTGATTTATTGGCAGCACTTTACATAAACTCAATTCATTATACGTCTGATGGATCCCACCTGGGGGCTCATGCTTCCCCACTCATTAAACCTCCTGTACTCGCCGGGGCGCATCAGGTACTGGCGTCCCCTGTAATGAGGATGCTCGTAGAAGAGCCAGTAGCCATCGGAGACGTTGCAGGAGTTGACATCGTTGAAATGGAAGCGCTCAGAGAGGGAGGGGTAGTCATCTGTCAGCTCCATCTTCTGGCCTTCGAACTCTGGGCGTGTATAGATCATCATTTTGTGAGAGCTTTGGGGCTGCAAAGGAGAAGCAATTAGGATCAATAAAACCTAAAATGAAAACGTTTATCCTGATTGCAGCTTACCATAGGGATCATACGGCAGGATCGCACACAGTCATTGAATCCCATCCAACGCTGATAGTCAGGATACTCGCCCTTCTTCAGGAAGTACTGGTAGCCCATGTAGTTGGGTCTCTCATAGACCATCCAGATGCCGCTGTCCACCCTGATGGAGTTGCAGCGGCTGAAATGGGAATGCAGGTCGGAGCAGTCGCTACTGCACTCATAAGAGCGACCCAGGAAGTCCTTGTTCTCATAGAATATGATCTGGAAGGAAGGGGACAATATTTGGATATCTCACATACATGAAAAATGTATCCCTTTCATCACTTTTCACAAAGGTATGCAGAACCACAAAAGAGCCTCAGCAGCACACTTACCTTGCCCATTGTGTTGGCTTACTTTTGTCACACTGTAGCGGCAGGCGTGGGCTCCAGCCTGCATTTATAACCCATGGATGACCTGTGTCATTGTGATTCAGAACAATAACTGGGCCGGTCAGCTTTTTCTGGCAGAACAGTATTTTTATTGTTTGTTTTGTGTGGTCAACAAATCAAATCGGCCGCTTTCCTTTGAGCTGCAGTTGGCATTTGATTGATGAAGACTAAATATAAAACATAAAATAAATACTTTAAAGTTCATTTATTCATTGATTTATTTATTTTTTGCTCTGCAAAAAGTAGCAATAACTGAATTAAATCCTAAGCATGATGCCACTGCCTTGCCTGTGTGCACACAGTGGTGGCCACCTTTTATAAGATGCCAAAGCTTGATTGCATTTAGTTGCTTTTTTTTGCCTTTCTCTCTTTATATTGTTTATTCTATATGGAGTAAACTCTAGAATGTAATTTCAGTACTGTCTGCACATGACTGTTAATACACAAATGTAACTGTGTATTATATACAGTGAAAATATTAAAACATGGTGGTCTATAATGCTGCTTTTATGCACATTTTATGCACAGTAGGTGACAAATTCATGTGTAATTCATGTTTCCTGACATCTGTTGATATATGTGACATCTTTTATTTTATTGATCTTGTTTCAATCAAATTGGTCAAACTAGCGTCCATTTTAATGCAGATATGGTGGAAAAAGAGACATAGATAGTGTTAGCATGTCAGTACGACACCATAGATTGTACAGTATTTACTCTGTATAAACTTTGGACGCACTAGGGAGCAAAGGTTTGAGTGCTGTCTTCATGCTGGGAAGGTATATACATATGCTTTCTCCCCCCCAAAACATTTTGCTTATGCTGATTCAGATACAGATGCAGAACTGAAGAAGCCACTTCGGGGAGGGGCGAAACGTCTTCAAAAAACAATCCTTGAGTCCAGTTGCCTCGATTTAAACTCTTGGAAACACATATGTGGATGCAACTCTTTCTGCACCACTCATTAAAAAAGAAACAGATAATTCTCATAAATGTGCAGCCAGTCAGTTTATTGTGTGCATCACACAGTAAAAGAGGTAAATTCACAGTGAATTGTACAGTACAACTACATGCAAACAAAAGTGCACAAAACCAAGGTGACAGGTTAAGACTCTATGATGCGTCTGACTGAAGTGAACCTAATGTTGTCGCTGCTGACTTCTCTGAGGTTCCTGTACTCTCCTGGCTTCAGGTAAAACATCCTGCCCTGGTAGTTTGGTTGCTCAAACATCAGCCAGTAACCCTCCATCACGTTGCAGGACTGCATGTCTGACATGTGATAGTTGTCTTGGATCGACTCGCAGTCGTCGGTCAGTTCGTGCATCTGACCCTCGAAGTTCACTCTTTCGTAGATCCTCATTTTATAGGGGCCCTTGTGCTGTGAAAGTAAGAGACAGTGGGTGAGATAGTTCACACTAGAGGTCAAATAGAAGCAGGAGTTACTGGGTGGGTTGCAAACCAACGTTGAATTTACCACAGGGACAAAATGGCAGGACTGGATGCAGTCACTGAAGCCCAAGGTACTCAGATACTCGGGGTACTCCCCCTTGGTCAGGAGATACTGCTGGCCCAGGAAGTTAGGTTGGTCATAGACCATGAAGATCCCGCTCTCCACCCTGCAGGAGTTGCACCGGCTCAGGTGTGAGGTGATCTCTGAGCAATCGCTGCTGCACTCATACGAGCGGCCCCGGAAGTTTTTCTCCTCATAGAAGATGATCTAAAGAGACAAAGAGATAGAGTATTTTTGGGTCCACCTTTAGTTGTTTTAAATTGTTATTAAGCTGGACATGGCTCATTGGCCCTGCGTTACCTTTCCGCTCATGGTCACACTGTTTGATTTCTGTTGTTCTTCTCACTGGCGCGCTGCCTTTTATTCATCATGTGACATCAGAAGAATCTGCCCCTCAATTGTACAAAATGACTGAGTCAGCTTATCAGCATGGAAGTACCCACTGTACTGCACGCTGCAGTCAGATCAGAGTGAAATGCTGCAGATTTCCAGTGTGACAAAGCCACGTAATGCACCATCATTCCTGTTATAGGACATATGTGTGTTTGTAAAGCATTAGCTTCTGAAAAAAAGATATTTAACATTCAGAATTTTGTGCTACATAGAACATGACCACCTTTCTATACAACTTACTTGAGTATTTCTCCTAAAAGCATGCAGCGTTATTTTTACATTTTTATTTTGGAAGATTTCATCTTTAATAGTCACCACTGGAGAGACACAGCAGGACATTTTAAGCTGCACAACTGGTAAGATGTTTAAAATGCAAATGTCATGACAGTAGCCAGGGAGTTGGAGAAGTAAATATACCTATAGTAACTATAGTATTTTTGATAGTAATTCTCCAAACTTTACAATCAGCAGCTACACATTAGCTTTCACCTTAGTTAACTTCTCTCACACCAATGATGTTGAGAAGAGATATGTCACAATTTTTCTGTTTGCCTCCTTACTTTTTATTCTTCCTGTTTTTATTTTGGCATATGTCTTTATTGTTATATTGTGTATTAAATTAAAGGTTGATTGTAGTAGGTGCTTTGTGTCATTTTGTGACAAAAATAAGTCAAAACAGATTCTTTAAATTTTATTTTTCATTTGTGGCCCACAGTAATGATCAGCATACATCCATGATGCGCCTGGCGGAGCTGAACCTGCTTATGTTGCTCATCCCCATGTCACTGAGTTTCCTGTACTCTCCTGGTCTTAGGTACATCATCCTGCCTCTGTAGTTGGCCTGTTCAAACATCAGCCAATGGCCGTCCATCACATTGCAGGACTGGCAGTCAGACATGTAATAGCGATCCTTGAGGGACTCACAGTCGTCCATCAGCTCATGCATCTGGCCTCCAAAGTTCTCTTTTTCATAGATCCTGATCCTGAACTGTCCTCCATGCTGTTGGAAGAGCACATGATGCTGAGTGTCT
Source organism: Parambassis ranga (assembly GCF_900634625.1). Taxonomy (NCBI): domain Eukaryota; kingdom Metazoa; phylum Chordata; class Actinopteri; family Ambassidae; genus Parambassis; species Parambassis ranga. The sequence continues at coordinate 40,922,812 of NC_041023.1, forward strand.
TGCCCTGGAACATGCATAAATCACAAAACGGATGACTTACCATGGGGACCATACGGCAGGAGTGGATGGTGTCCATCATGACCATGCCCATGATGCCCATCATATGCCCTATACGCTGAACGTCGGAGTACTCCCCTCTCCTCAGGAACACCTGGTTGCCCATGAAGTTGGGACGGTCGTACACCACAAAGCAGCCATTGTCCACCTTGCAGGAGTTGCAGCGGTTCAGGTGCTTGTAGATGTCGGAGCAGTCGCTGCTACACTCATATGAGCGACCCTTGAAATCTCTCTCCTCATAGAAAATGATCTGCAAAGACACAACACAAGTCTTAGAAGAAGATTTTTTTTAAGTTGTAAACAAACATGACAAATATTACCCTGCCCATGGTGTTGGTGTTAGCTTTTCCAATTGATGCCCACCTAATGCCACTTTTATATAGAGCTGCAGTCTACCTTTGTGTGAAACATCATGACTCATCATGAGCTTCACGTGGCCCTGCATTCATTTTTATAGTACAACTCAATTGTTATTATATGTTGAGTTCATTTAGGGAGGCCATGTCAGGTGAGAGCAAAAGCTAAATGTTCTGTCCTAAATTATTATTCCTTATTTTATTCTGAAATAAAGCCTTGCTGCTCACAGCATTTACCACACACATATTTGCATCACGCACACCACACACGTCTACAGAGATATGGATAGATGAAGTTGCTGGAAGCATCAAACCCAATATTCAATTCACAATAACTATTGCAGATTCTGACGTACAGTAAAGTCTGCCACCCTATAGTGCTGCTCTGTGCCACAATATAGAGTGATGACTCAAAGGTTTCAGCACAAGCCATGTGGAAATACTACAGCTGTGCAATGTATAAAAAGGGAAAAGGGTCGATGTTGATGCTGTACATCTGAGATTAGCTCACAAATATCATGACCATGGGGAGGGTAAGTGGAAGCTCACAGTTAAAAATATTTAAAATATCAGGCAAAATGTTCTGAGTTCCCTTCTCTCTGCAGATCATTTTCTACGAGGACAGGAACTTTCAGGGTCGCTCCTATGAGACCAGCAGTGACTGCCCAGAGCTCACCTCCTACCTGAGCAGGTGCAACTCCTGCAGGGTGGAGAGTGGCCTCTTCATGGTCTACGAGAAGTCCAACTTCATGGGGCATCAGATGCTGGTGAGGCGTGGCGAGTATCCGGACAATCAGCACCTGATGGGAATGAGCATGAGTGACTGCATCAGATCCTGCCGCATGATCCCAATGGTAGGTAGGCCCCACAGTGTGGGCCTGAGTGGAAGAAAGGGCCATTTTAATGTTATAAAAAGGCCTACATATAATATGTTGGACTTCTATCACAGCACAGGGGGCCCTTCAGGATGAGGATCTATGAGAGGGAGAACTTTGGAGGCCAGATGCACGAGCTGTCGGATGACTGCGACAACATGATGGATCGCTTCCGCATGTCCGACTGCCAGTCCTGCAATGTGATGGAAGGCCACTGGCTCATATTCGAGCAGCCCAACTACAGGGGCAGGATGATGTACCTGAGGCCAGGAGAGTACAGGAACCTCAGAGACATGGGGATGAGCAACATAAGCAGGTTCAGCTCCATCAGGCGCATCATGGACTCCTGCTGATGCTAAATGTACTGCAAAAGAATAAAGCAAGATGAAATGTTTCTGAGACCTGCCTGTCATTCTTATTTTACTTTATTTTCTAGTGAGGTGTTTTAAAGACTTCATTGTGTTAATTGAAGCTTCTGGGAGTAATACTTTGCAAACAAGTCTGTGGGTATCAGTCGGTCTTTGGAATTTCTAACCTATAAGTTTACATTAAAGCCACTGATAGCAGATCTTTGACTCTAAATTCACACTGAATTAAAACTACTACAACTACTGCATTTGTAAGGGGCAAAAATAATGGTAGAAAGTGGTGCAAACTGAAACCTAAAAACCATTAGCTTTAAATAAAGTTTAAAAACAAAGAACTTGAGTTGATGTAACCATGGCAACCATCAGGACCAGATGCAACTAGTTGACCTGCTTCTTGTCTTGTGACTGAGACTAGATGCCACAAAGGCTTAGGTAGTCCATCCTGTGGTTTCTTTTCCTGGTTACATTCCACAGGTGGCTGGTTAGCATGCTAACTCCATCAGATCCCTCTATAAATCTTGCAATTAGTCACATCACATTGCCTATGTAAATTACATACAATCATGAGGTATAACACTAATTGAAATTATATATTTCTACTGATTTATCTCTCAACCTTTAATCCTGCAGAGTGTTTCTAGTAGATGTTAACATTTACCTAAAACACTTTCCATGAAACAGCTCAAACTTCTCTTTATTTCATGGATTTAGGGAAATTATAAAAATGTTAGAAATGATTTCGGTTAGAGGATCTTTCTGCTGTCGTGGTTCACTGTTCAACAGTGCTAAGTCAATTCTTTCCATCAGTGCCAGACACTGATCCTCTGCCTTCACTGTTCCAGCATGTGTTTAATACAGAGTCATCATCAGGCTGGAACAAAGGCAAATCAAACAGCAGCACGCCATTTTGCTGATATGTAAATCTACTTCATTTGTGTATCAAAGACTCTCCACACTCTGCACATTTTGTTTATCGATAAATACTTTGATGGGGCTGCAGCAAAGAATGAGGTCTACAGAGCATCCAGATGGGGAAGGTAAGATCCAACCTGTCACCACCAGCAGCGTGCTCTTTGTTCTCTTTAAGACACTCAGTCCTTTCCACAGGTCACTTTTTACGAGGAGAAGAAGTTCCAGGGCCGCTGCTACAACTGCAGCAGTGACTGTGCTGACCTGCACACACACTTCAGCCGCTGCAACTCCATCCGGGTGGAAAGTGGTGTGTGGGTGATCTATGAGAGATCCAACTACAAGGGTTTCCAATACATCCTTAGTCCTGGGGAGTATGCGGACAACCAGCAGTGGATGGCCTTCAACGACAGCGTCCAGTCCTGCAGAGCCATAAAGAATGTAAGCTTACTCTATCAACATAGTGTCATTAGAAATGTCACCCAGCTCTAAAGTCACCTGTCTTGCAGGTTTACGGTAGTGCATGGAAACTGCGTCTTTACGAGAGACCTGATTTTGGAGGGAAGATGGTGGAGTGCTCTGACGATTGTCCCTCTGCATACGACACCTATAAACTGCGAGAGGCGTACTCCTGTGTGGTGTCCGATGGTGCCTGGGTGCTTTATGACCTCCCCAACTACAGGGGGCACCAGTTTCTGCTAGAACGTGGTGAATATCGGCAGCACAGCACCTGGGGGGCGTCCTCTCCCGGCGTGGGCTCCTTCCGCAGGATCACAGAGTTTTGATTCTTTATTGAGGAGTGATGCTGCACCTCAATATCAAACACTTCATCAATAAATGACTGGCAAACTCTGACTTTTGTGTGGTGTGTTCTGTGTCATGTTGCAGCACAAGTAAATAAAAACACAAAGCAATCATATGCAAGTTATTTAAACACTGGAGCCATTCGCAGAAAACACTTAGCTGTTACAATATGGGGATGCATTAGTATAGGCTAACTGTTGAAGCCAGCCTCGTGTGGCCGTTTGAGGAACTGCATACGTCACACCAAAAATATGTCAGGTCACTATTTGATATAAAGCAGTATGTAAAACCAGAGAGTCTCTGGTGCCTTCCTACCTTCCTACTCTGCCCCTGACTCAGCTCAAAAGTGTTTCATATCAAACCAAATGTCCTGCAGTGCCCTTGTTTTTGTCAGCACGCTCTGCTGCATGCAGCAGCTTAGCACTTTGCGTTTGCATTGTTATGGGAAACAGGATTCACTGCTTCAGAACAATGTGATAAGCCCGGATAAATATTTGACTCACTGATTGAACAAAGCAAACACTGTGCTTAGTTTTATTGTTCTGCTTCTGTGCAAAGAGAGGAGCTAGCTGCTTTAATGTTTTATATAATGTAACAAATTATTCATATTAACAAGGGGGAAAGTGCTAAAAGCCTCTTAGAAAACAAATGTTTGCATATAAAACCGCCTCACATTTTTCCAGATCGCCTTCCGCAGATCATCTACAATGACACTGGACTATATGGACTGACTGTGGGAGAGAATCCAGGCCAACAGCCTGGCTGGGCATCGACCATACTGTCAGGTCCTGATGCACAATTAGCAAGTTAAGCGGACAAGTGTTTTGTCAGGATCTTTGGCAGGGATCAGCATCTTTCATTTCTTTCCTCCTTCTCTCCCATACTCATTCAGGAGGTAAAATACTAAGTGTGAACTTCACATAAATTAAGCTAGTATGATTTTAACCAAAAATAACAAACACTACAACATCATGTAAGAAAAGTCATCATAAGCTGCATTACATGTATAAAATCCACAATGAGGCTGCGCAGTAAAATTATTTGATGCATCTTAACCACATTTTTTCTAGTGTGACTGTCATTCAGCCAGAATTTCTGCATCAACACACCTAAAGGCCGTGCGCTGAAACAATTGCAGAATCAGCTAATGTGCCGATGTTAATGGCGAGCTCATTTGAATGACAATAAATCTCCTGTTCGTGCATTTCATCAGTCGTCATATAAAAGTGGAGCATCAGTGATGCAGGGGGAATGAGGGGCTTTAATTAGATTGGGCTGAGGAGAAACATCAGGTGATTATGGAGCGCACAGGGAAGGTGAGTCACTGTGCACTGTGATAATGCTGTACTGCTAATTGTCCCTCATGAGCTGAACTAATATAGTATTATTGGTTAAGTGCATTTACCTCCAGTTAGGAATCAGAAATCACAGTGACAGAGAAGGATGGTGGTTTATTGTCATGTGGAGCTAAATGTTTAAACATTAAACACTAGGGGGCAGCATAGCAGCATTGTTTAGGATGTTTGAAGCTTTAGTCCTATTAGTGCAGGTGAGGTAAAATGTTTTTCTCCTGGTATTGATGATGTGAGTGTTCTTGTGAGTAACTGAAGTATTTCTCCTGCTTCCAGATCTTCTTTTATGAGGACAAGAACTTCCAGGGCCACTACTATGAATGCAGCAGTGACTGCCCGGAGCTCAGCGCCCACTTCAGCCGCTGCAACTCCATCCGTGTGGAGGACGGAGCCTGGGTTGTCTTTGAGAGACCCCAGTATTTGGGCTACCAATATGTCCTCATGAGAGGGGAATACCCCAACTACCAGAGCTGGAATGGCTTCAACGACACCATCCGCTCCTGTCGCCTTATCAGATATGTAAGTCCTGGAAAATACAGACAAGAGTGATCAGAATTTCTGCCATGAGGTAGACATTTTTCACTTTTTTGATGGTTGATGGCCCAACCATGAGTAATGTCTGCATACAGCAGCTTAATAATATATATTGTCATTCTGCATCCAGCCATCCAGCAGGCACAGGATCCGCATTTACGAACGTCCAGACTTCAGTGGCCAGATGCTGGAGTTCAGTGAAGACCTGCCCAACCTGCTGGAGCGGTGGCGCTACCGCGACATCCACTCCGCTCATGTCCAGGATGGCATCTGGGTGTTCTTCGAGCATCCGAACTACAGGGGGCGCCAGTACCTGCTGGAAAAGGGCGAGTACAGGCGTCACTCCGAGTGGGGGGCTCTGCATTCGTCTGTAGGCTCCATTAGACGTGTTGTGGATTTTTAGACACAACTTAACCCTTTCCCTTTGTCTCACTCTTTTTCCTCTCTGCTCCCTAACCAAACTCTTCTTTGAATAAACCCACAAAACTGCAGCTGAACGGGTGTGACTCTATTACTGTGGTCATAAAAATGGACATAAACTAACAGATAAGATTGTATCTTTGCCAGTGCTGACAGCCACCCACATCTGGTGGCTGGTGGTAAATCCTAGAAACAAAAAGGCCCACTGATGATTCAGTAGGATTCACCAACAAGGACCCATGGCATGCCAGCAGCCATTGTTGTTGGAGGACAGCCCGTGCCAGAGGGAAAAATGCAGCCTCAATATCCACAAGGCAGCTGGTGTATAGACACAACAACAAAAATCCTAGTGTGCTGTGGTGACAGTAGCTGCTGATACAGATATAAAGTTTCTAATTGCACTCAACATTTAAAAGGTGCATTTTTCCGTTTGCTTACATTTTGAACGCAGGAGTTTTACTAAAGTTAAAGCTCCTAATCCTCATAAAGTTTTGTCAAAAACCTGCAAAGCTCATTTCCTATGTGGCGCAAAAGACCTCTCGACCACTAGATGTCTACCTCCTTTCAAAGTAAAAGAAATACCTGCCCCCAATTACATCAAGTTGGTAAAGAGCTACAGTTAGATCTGCATTTATCAACACTAAGTGTAGTCATGTTTGATAAGAGGCTCTGTGTAATTTCCTGCAGCAGGATGTGTTTGATTACATCAATGATTGCTGATCTGCCACAGCGGAAGAATAAAAAACTGGGGATGTGATATAGTACACAGCATTAGCGGTAGGAGTAGTGTGGTAGCCAGGTAAACAGGGGACGTTGCAAATCAGTAACAGAGCTGCTGAGCTCAGCTGATGTTGACTTTTTTTTAATCACTACACAGATCCGTTCTGGCATCTGCTGATGCTGATCAAGCACTTTTTAAGTAGAGTCTGTGCACAAGTCCACCTGAGCAGGTCACTCAGTGTGAAGTCAGAAAGTGGAACTTTTATTTTGAAAAATTAACCCTTTTCTGTTGATTCTGCATCATACATTTTTCCTTTGAATAACTTGAGCAGGGTGTTTCAGGTTCACGCCAGTGATAATGCTCTGATGGTAGGAACAATGCATTGTTCTCACCTTTAATCTTCTTATGGGCATTTCTGGAGCACAGTGTTGTGGTGAGCCCTCGGTGACTGAGAAGGCATGGTGTGAGATTTATCACACACAATCACGTGGAGAACTCGGTGATCCCCCTGCAGCTGGTAATGAGGTGGAAGGAGATCAAAGTGGAATTAAAAGCAGAAAACCGCTCTGCCACCCACAGAGATGAATGGAATTCAAACAGTCATGTGTGGTTCTAGATTATTTGTAAAAAAAAAAAAAAAAATCAGCATATTATTACAGTAAACCAATAACACAATTATCTTACCAGTTATTGATAGATCAGTGTTTAATATTGTATTACGACAGCTAGTTTACGTGAAGTAGGACACCATTAGACAATTAATATATAAAAACTAATAAACTCTTAATTGTCAAGTAATGTTATAATATTAAATCTTAATTGTTCATACATTTAAATATATTAGAAAAAATCAGATCGTTGTTTTTTTCTCAGTCTGTTTACTTATCGTCTGGCCCTTTAAGAGACCTGTGAACTCATGAATGAAATGCAGCCATTCATAAAAACACAGGGAGGGGGAGGGGGACTGACGTCAGAGCAGCTTCGATGATGATTGGTTCGCTTTCTGACTGATTCGATGTTCTAGCCAATGGGAGCGCGGCACTGCTGGATTCAGCTTCAGCAGCGATCTCAGTTCTTCATTGAGAAAAATTCACAGACGAGTGTTTGTTCGAGGAGCTGCAGGGGATGTAGGGAGGAAATCTGCGTCCAGTGTTTCTTCTATGCTGCCAAGAAATTTCCAAGTGAGTCCTGCAGTGTTTTTTTGTTGTTGTATTTATTAAGAGTCTAGCGTCTTGCGTCGTTCTGCTAACATAAAGGCGAGCCACATCGCGTCGTTTGTTGCTGCGAGGGGAGAAGATACGCGCTAAAGAGGCGAACGCCATTTTCTGGGATTTTAAAGCATCGCTGCGTCCATTTCCCCGCAACCTCCGCTCTGCACGGTGCTCCTCCTGCCCGGAAAGGGCTGCATGTAGGGCCCGGCAGCACCGTGGATCTTTTGGTTGTTGTCTGAGACAAATTCTCAATGGTGAGCTAGCTGCCCCCCTCCTCCTTCTCCTCCTTCTTCTTCTCCTCTTGAGGGGGATCATGTTTCACTTCATTGAGGAAAAACAAGGAGGTCCCACGACAGTTTTTTCTCCCCCCTCTGTCTCGTCACGCTGAAGTCCATTCACAAAATGTTCAATTTAAAGTTGTTTTTGATCAGCATACAGGAAGCGTTGGATCTGTGTATTTTAATAGGAAAACTTGTTCAGATGCTCAGTATATAAAAATGCTTTTAAAATAGAAATTAAAACAATAATTTAACCTTATCTACAAATAATAAAAGTAATAATTAAGGGATTGTTTTACATGCATATCCTTGAATTCTTATGTTTGTAAAAAAAAAAAAACTATTCCTTTAATCTCTCTCCTATAACTTCTTTGAATGGGTCTTATGTAACCCATCTAAGTAAGTATATCTCCAGCCACTGGAAACAAAGACGTCATATTTCACTGAACCGCTTTCTCTTTATGTTCTCGAGCTGCCTTTAGCTTCTCTTTGAAGAGAGTCCTCCAGCAACTCACGTCAGATTCAACAAACCAAGGGTTGTGTAATGCTTTTAATGACATCAAAGGGTTAAAAACACAAAAGAGTCAGCCTTGGTGGACAACTTATGCTGCCAGGACTAATATATATTTCCCTCTTTACTCCAGAGTGAAGACTCCTCCAACATGGACGGCTTTTATGACCAGCAGGTCCCTTTTATGATCCCTGAGACTGTAAGTCTGATCATTCTATATATTCTGTGAAAATTGACAAACACTGCTTACATTTATGGGTTGTTTACTTTTTTTCTAGAAGAGTCCCACAGAGGAAGTAGGGCGATGTCTCAGCGACAGAAAGAGGAAGTTTATGGACACAGAGCTGGCTCAGGACACTGAGGGTAAGGCCATGTATATAAATGGATGTTTGAATGTAAGAATCAGAAAACGGCGTGTGTTTAATCTGAGTTTATCTTCATGTTTGCCAGAACTTTTTCAAGATCTGATCCAGCTTCAAGAAATCTGGATTGCAGAAGGTGAGACAGAGAGTGTGAGAGTTATCAAACGTCAGAATATTTGATGAGAAGAGTCCTTTAACGTCCTGTTTGTGTCCCTCTCTACAGCTCAGGTTCCTGATGACGAGCAGTTTGTCCCTGATTTCCAGTCCAATAACTGTGAGTAGACACAAGTGTGCAAACAGCTGTGTTTACAGTATGTGATCCACATTTTGGAGCTCTGCCCATTCACAAGTATGAGGAAATGATCAGGGTGTAAACTGTCTGAAAGTGTCACAGATAAGACAGGAAGTGGTGCTGTTGCCAAACACGTACGATGAGGCAATAAATCTGCGGAGGGACTTTCTGCAGCAGCCTGGGTGCAGCTCATCATCTGATTATAATCCGGTTGTTAATTTGCAGTGATGTTTCACGGACCGCCTGTCTGCAAAGTGAAGCGAGAGCCCAGTTCATCCAAAGACCTGTCTCCCTGCAGGGCGCCTCAGGCGGACATGTGCCTTTACAGCTACAGGTACCGCACCGGGATGACGCTGAAACGTCCACCATGACGGTCTATCAGCCCCGACTTAATGTTCTTTCCTGTCTCCTCAGTGCCTGCAACAAAAAGCCAGCTCTTGCTCCAGCCGCCACGCCCGCGGCAGCATGTGGATCTATCCGCCCTGCTGGACCTCCACCCTTACAGAGGCAGCTCCAACCATCCACCCTGCAGCTGGCCACCATCAGTCCCTCACACCACCACCACCACCATCCTCACAGTCTCCCACGGCCTGACCAGTCCTGTCATTTTGCGCCGCCGCACCCCCACATCAGCTGCTCCGGAGCGTCAGAGCAGAGGTGACTGTCGCCTTTATGTGATTCATGCTGCAAAAGGATCAAACTCAAAGCTCTTGTTCTGACTCTGCAGGTTCCAGCGCCAGCTGTCCGATCCCTGCTTATCCATCCTTCATTCAGAGAAAACGGCGCCATTCAACTCCCCCAACCATAACGGCCGACCAATGTACCAGCGACACCTGTCGGATCCCCTGGTTCCTCGTGCTCCTCCAAGGTTCAAACAGGAGCTGGTGGACCCTCAGTACCCAGAACCAGGGCCTCCTGGTCCAGGCATGGCCCGGCCCCAGTCTTCTTTCAACCACATCACAATTAAACAGGAGCCAAAAGACTTTGGCTTCAACTCAGGTGTGTGTTCAGCACGCAAACAGCTTTGTTTACATTTTGTTTTTGGATTCGTCGGCTGATTAACTGTTTGTCTCCTCCAGAGGTTCAAACCTGCCAGTCATCATCATTCAGGAAGTCTTCGGTTTTGTTCCAGAATAACAGTTCCGGTGAGTTTGACTCTTTTAAAATAAAGATTTTTCTGTCAACAACTTTTTTTTAGCATTTTCTGTATCCCCTGCAGGTTTTGGTCAGGACAGAGATCCATGTCTGTTCTATGACGACACCTGTGTGGTGCCAGAGAGAATAGAAGGTAAGAGACCGGAAATGTGCATTTTAAGGAACAAAACGGTAAATAAAAAAGTGTGGGAGTGCTCAGTGTCTTCTGTTGGACTCCAGGTAAAGTGAAGCACGAGGGCCTGCCCTACCAACGCCGCGGCTCCCTGCAACTCTGGCAGTTTCTGCTCACGCTGCTGGACAACCCAGCTAACGGACACCTGATTGTGTGGACGGGACGCAACATGGAGTTTAAACTGATCGATCCGGAGGAGGTCAGTCTCTGCCAGAGCCTGAAGGAAAGATGTGAGAAATGAACAACAGGATGTTTATTGGAGGCTTTGTCTTTGTGTGCAGGTGGCTCGGCTCTGGGGGATCCAGAAGAATCGGCCCGCCATGAACTATGACAAGCTCAGCCGCTCTCTGCGGTACTACTATGAGAAGGGCATCATGCAGAAGGTAAAGACGGGTTTCACCTCTGCCTCACCACATCACTTCTGTTCTCCTTCTCCCATCCTGTCACATTTTTGTCCGTGTTGGCTTGTTTGTCACAACAATGTTGTTGCAGCTCTTATGAAAGCAGAATAATAATAGATAGAAACAGATCCACTTGCTGTATTCTCTGCATTTGCACTGTTCGTCAAATTTAAAAGAAGGATTAATAGCTGCTTTTAATATTGCTGTCTAATCAGTGTTTGGTTCTCCCTGCAGGTTGCCGGGGAGAGATACGTCTACAAGTTCGTGTGCAACCCTGAGGCTCTTTTCTCCATGGCTTTCCCAGACAATCAGAGGCCCAGTCTGAAGGCTGACCCAGACGCCATCCTCACCCCCAGCGAAGAGGACGGCCTCCCCCTTTCTGGCTATGAGGAGGAGGGACCTTACCTGGTGGAAGGGGGTGAGCAGTGCATCCAGGGGCTGGCGTTCCCTGACAGCTACCCATACTAAGACTCCACAGCCCGGTTAAGGATGGTCAGGATGTATCTGTATGGACTGTTATCTGTTAAGGACTGTTCAGCTGACTCCTCTTAATGAGTTTATGTTCACTGTTGCTAGATGGCAGATTTCAAGAATAAAAGCTACAGTAATTTGAAAAAATGTAGTTTTTATATTTCAGGATAAAGTTTAAAAAATATATATATATTGTGGAAAAAGCTTAGCTTTATGGGAAAATGTTTCCCATTTTTAAAAATCACACATTTTAAAGATATTTCCCTAAAAGGGCAATATTCTATTTTTTGTGTTAAAATAATAAAAACAAAAAAACCAATACTTTATTTTTAAAATATATGTGAATTATGGTTGTCAACATTTTTTTTCTCAGATTATTTCTGGTTTATTCTTGAAATCTTTTGGCCGTCTTCAATGTGGTGGTGATTTTGTAGCATGGCCATCGCTGGTGTCCCCACGTCTGTGAACTCTGGGATCTATATGTCAACCAAAAAGTATCTTGAAGCCATGGCACTCCTTTTACTAAACATATAAATTGTGTTTTTTGGGGGGTAGAGCTTGTACTGCTTGAAAGGGAAAAGAGAAGAGCTGATAATAATCTTACTATAAACATGTATTTTTTTCTCTTGTTTTCAAAGCTAATATTTTTGGCATTATATGGACATTTATCTTCTTACTGTTTTATTGGCAAAGGTACTGCTTCTATTTTTGATGGTGTAATACTGCCTCTCTGATGCTAACACGAACTTTCTTATGAAATGATTCACCAGTTAATGTACTGAAATAGTATTTTGTATAGCTGATTTGCGTCGACGTGGAGACAAAGTGTATAATTATATGGATATATTTTTGCTAAATGCTGCGTTTGCTTGCTAATGTGCTGCATCCTTGGAAAATACAGTTTAAGTCCCGCAGATAGAAAATGGATGTAGTGGTATATTATGCTAGATGCTGACACTGGTGTGACCCTCAGATACTGTATGTGTGCCTTCTGTTGAGCTTAACTGACACAATAAACTATTTTACTCTTTTTTTGTTTTAAAAAAAACTAAACCAACCTTTGTTTTTTGTTTTTGTTCAAAAGATTGAATTTAAACATTTTTTATAAGACAGCAGTCAATCCTCTCCACCGGCTCCACATTGTAAGAACAAGTGTGCCCTCCAGTGGTGGCAAAGGGAACTGCATTTCTCCCCAGCCCTCACCACATGTCCAAACAACAATTATAGAGCAAATAATAAAAAATAATGAGACTTAAATAGAAAAAAAGTCAACATCTTGTGCATGTACGTAATTTTTTTTCACTGTGTAAATTTCTAATTTAATTAAATGGGTTTTGTATGAAAGTGTATCTCCTTCACAGACTGTTTTGGGAGGAGTGCGGCCTCTGGTGGTCATAACGAGGAACTGCAGTCTGTGGAGGCGGTACACCACCAATTTTCACAAAATTCATGACCACTACCTGTGGTCCTCGACCCACCTTCCCCATGCCCCGCCCAGTGGTGACGTACCATATGACACACGCTGGATTGCTTTGGAACAGTTCAGCTTCAGGTAATAGAGGAATTACTGTATCAGGTATGTGCCATGACTATAATTAAAGAGTTTTTCTCAAGAGTATGACGCAGACTTTTGACAGAAAAGTGGGTATTTAACAGTTAAGTGTTACAGCAGATAACCTGCTCGTCATAAAACATTGCAGTAAATGTTCGTTTAAAATGTTCTGTAGTTAACAGGAAATTAGATGGACAACAATAAACTAATAAGGAGATGCAGTTTTTAAAACATCACATGTGGAGTCAAACACAACAAAACAAAAGAAACTGCTCATTGCTGCCATTTGCTGTATATTTTCACAGGTCTATAAAGTCAGAATTGTATGTTAATTATCTATATTTTTGTCTTTAAATGCTGTAACTGGACAAATAAGTGCCATTTCTGGCTGTAGAATCTAAACATAAGATATAGCAAATCTACTTCATTTAGGACTTAAGAAGCAGGATATATGTTTAAAACATATGATTCCTATGCTTCCAGACATTTAGTGCATTTAATGATGAAGATTCAGATCATTGGCAGATCAGCTGGAGCCCAACAGTCTCATCCGCCTCCTCTGCCTCTGCTCCCAGTTCTCCTCCATCTTCCTGACACATACATGATGTTCCAATGTGTAAAAACATGCAGGAACCAGAGAGACAACACAGGAGTCCCCTGACCTCCCCATGAGCTCTCCTCCCCGTCTGACTCAGATGTTGTTTAACCTCATTAAAGTCTGCCTGTCCTCCCACATGCTGCTAGGTGTCCAGTCCACATATTTTCATTGGAGATAGTTGAATGTTTATTCAGGCCTCAAATAAAAAGCTCATTTCCATTGAATGGATCTTTACAGCACATAGATGTGCATCCCTTTTATAGTTTATAGATAAACACTAGAGGAGGCAGCTGGAGTAAACTGTACGCTGCAGGCAGGAAGAGAAAATTTACAGCTGCTAAACCTCATGTCAGAGCAGGAAGGCAGCAAAGCTTTGCCGGATGCAGCACACTGATACAAGTTTATTTCCTTTGTGATGTTATCATAGAGAGAACACACATCAAATGCATTATTTAATTCTTTAACTTTAATAAATAGGAGTGGTCCTCAGCCCTCTCCCTCTGACCCCTGTGCCGTCCGCCTCCACCTGTCTCTGAGTTTCTGCACCAGTTTGTATGTAGGTTCCGTGTACTGCCTGTTGGCCAAGCCGAGCACCAATGGAACCACCGCCATGCTCCCGATGCCCGTGCAGGACAGCACGATGTGAGTGGTGGAGCTCCACTTGGTGTCGCTGATCAAGAATGCGATGCAGACGTGCATGTAGATGAGGTAAGGGACCCAGCAGGCGAGGAAGGTCAGCGACACGGCCACCACGCAGCGAGTGTAGCGCAGGTTCAGCCGGTGCTCCCGGTCCGAGGCCTGGTTTCCCCGCTCCACAGAGCGATGGAGGCGGCAGATGTCCTTCAGCTGGCCTCTGGTGATCCACAGAACGCGGCCTGTCATGCCAGCGATGGTGAGGATAGCAGGTAGAACCAGCCCATACACCTCCAAGTAGATGAAAGCGTTGGGGAACACGCGCCTGTACGAGCAGCACGTGGTTCCATTGGTGGAACAGTTTGAAAGTGGCGCCACCTTGTGGCTGCTTGCACAACAGCTGTTCCAATCAGGCCCTGTCCAGTTATTCCAGCCGAAAGCAGGGAGAGATGCGTACAGAAGAGGTGGCGCCCACGCCGCGAGCAGCGCTAACGGCAGGCTGCGGTGCATCCACAGGTTGTTGTAATGCAGGGGGTCCACGATGCAGATGTAGCGCTCGTAGTGGACCATCACCAGGTTGAACAGGAAGGCCAAGAAGAGGAAATTTGGGAACACATGAGCCACCAGGCAGGAGCTAAAACTTAACTCCCGGTTCAGACCCATCAGCGGTATGAAAGGCAGCGCCATGCCCGTGCACATGTCAGCCACCAGCAGGCTGAGGAAGAAGTAGTTGGGTGTGTTGTGGAGCTGGCGGTTCCAGGAGATGCCCAGGATGATGACAAGGTTGGCCAGGATGATGGAGGTGGACAGCGGCACGGTGATGACGTAGATGAGGTTCTCTGCGGAGAGCAGGGCAAGGGACTCGTTGTAGTCCATCATAGGTGAAGGGTGTGCTGCAGGTCTCCTGTCCCATCAAGGTCCTGGTTCACTGCTGAGGAGGAGAGACATGATAGCTAGCTTAGCTTAGCTTTATTGCTGTTACAGTGTGTTCTGTGACCCATTAAAGGTCCCAGATACAGACTTATACAGCAGCAATATTAAGCTGTTGGCAGCAGGCTGTCTGCCAGAAGGGGGAGACAGATGTCACACACTGCAGCTTTAAAGTTCCCTCATATATCACATGCTCAGAGAATGGCAGCTCTGTTTCTGCTGAGGAGGAGAGGAGCTCTAAAGGCTCACAGC